>NC_034183.2:64159615-64496376 GCF_002021735.2 Oncorhynchus kisutch
CCAATTCCTCCTCTTTCCAGTTCTCTGCTGCCAATGACTGGAACGAACTACAAAAATCTCTGAAACTGGAAACCCTTATCTCCCTCACTAGCTTTATGCAGCAGCTGTCAGAGCAGCTCACAGATCACTGCACATAGCCCATCTATAAATAGCCCAAACAACTACCTCTTCCCCTACTGTTTTTTTTTTTTTTTTGCACCCCCAGTATTTCTACTTTGCACACTCATCTGTCAAATCTACCATTCCAGTGTTTTAATTGCTATATTGTATTTGCTTCGCCACCATGGCCTATTTATTGCCTTTACCTCCCTTATCTCACCTCATTTTCTCACATTGTATATCGACTTATTATTCTACTGTATTATTGACAGTATGTTTGTTTTACTCCATGTGTAACTCTGTTTTATATGTGTCGAACTGCTTTGCTTTATCTTGGCCTCAACTTGCCTACCTGATTAAATAAAGTTGAAAAAAGAAACCGATAAGATTAGCATTCCTGCAACATTTAGCTAATCGATTGAACCCAACTGGCCATTTTAATTTAGAGGATTCATATAATATTCAATAAATATAGCACCTAAGATTTGATTCGGATCAAACTTTTTCTAACAATGAGTTAGACATGAGGAATCCAAAGAAATGGTGTAGCCACCAAGTAGTCCCCCACACACACCATGCAGATCCCACTCAACAACGAGTATACAGTATTCGTTCTCAATGTAGTAAGGGGCTGAGGTCGGTGTATTGTTTCTTCATCCTATGTAATGTATCCTCAGTGAATTTGGCGATGTTCAAAGTAGAGGCATGGCCGATTAATTAGGGTCAATTTCAAGTGTTCATAACAATCGGTAATATGCCTTTTTGGATGCCGATTACATTGCAATCCACGAGGAGGCTGCGTGGCAGGCTAACCAGCTGTTACGCGAGTGCAGCATCAAAAGGACCTTGTGGCTGCAAGGATCCAAGATATGTTGCTAGCTAGCATTAAACTTCTTAGAAAAAACAAATCAATCTTCACATAATCACTAGTTAACTACACATGGTTGATGATATTACTAGGTTAACTAGCTTGCTCTGCGTTGCATATAATCAATGCGGTGCCTGTTAATTTATCATCGAATCACAGCCTACTTCAACTTCGCCAAACAAGATGATTTAACAAAAGTGCATTCGCAAAAAAAGCACAATCGTTGCAATAACATACCTAACCATCAATGCCTTTCTTAACATCAATACACAAGTATATATTTTTAAGCCTGCATAGTTAAAAGAAATTCATGTTTAGCAGGCAATATTAACTAGGGAAATTGTGTTACTTCTCTTACGTTCAGCGCAAGCGAGTCAGGGTATATGCAGCCGTTTGGGCCGGCTGGCTCGTTGCGAACTGTTGAATGTCCATTTATTCCTAACAAGGACAGTAATTACTTTGCCAGAATTGTACATAATTATGACATAACATTACACAACCTTCAATGTAACAGTAATATTTAGACTTAGGGTTGCCACCCGTTCGATAAAATACGGAACGGTTCCATATTTCACTGAAAGAATAAACGTTCTGTTTTCGAAATGATAGTTTCCGGATTTGACCACATTAATGACCTAAGGCTCGTATTTGTGTGTGTTTATTATAATTAAGTCTATGATTTGATATTTCATAGAGCAGTCTGACTGAGCGGTGGTAGGCAGCAGCAAGCACGGCACGTAAGTATTCATTCAAACAGCAGCTATTAGCAATGCTTTTGAAGCACAGCGCTGTTTATGACTTCAAGCCTATCAACTCCTGAGATTAGGCTGGCAATACTAAACTATCTTTAAGAACATCCAATTGTCAAAGGTATATGAAATACAAATGGTATAGAGAGTAGTAGTCCAATAATAACTACAACCTAAAAGTTCTTAACTGGGAATATTGAAGACTCATGTTAAAAGGAACCACCAGCTTTCATATGTTCTGGAATTTCAACGTTAGCTTTTTTACATCGCACATACTGCACTTACTTTCTTCTCCAACACTGTTTTTACATTATTTAAACCAAATTGAATACGTTTCATTATTTGTTTTAGACTAAATTGATTTGACGTATTATATTAAGTTAAAATAAGTGTTTATTGTTCATTCAGAATTGTTGTAATTGTCATTTATTACACACAAAAATCGGCATCAGCTTTTTTTGGTCCTCCAATAATCGGTATTGGCGTTGAAAAATCATAATCGGTCGACCTCTAGATCAGAGAAATTAGTTGTTTAAGTTGTTGGGTTTATGTGCCATCTTACATCCTGATATTACTTGGTTCTGACCACTGTTGGTGTTGTTCCTGCTATTGAGGGGGGGGGGGGGGGGGGGATCACCTAATAGCAAGAACAGCACCATCAACATTGTACTCAGCAGCACACTCACATGGCAACCATCAGGGTGTCTTTGATACAGGAATACTGAGCTCTGAGACATCACATTCCTCGCAGAGTGCTGTGTGTGACCAAAGGTACACACATTGCTTTTACAACATTGGGTGTGTGTGTGTGTGTGTGTGTGTGTGTGTGTGTGTGTGTTGGGGGCTCACTGATTCTCTATCAGTCAGGCACAGACGCATACAAAACAACAAACAGAATTCCTTGCCACCAGACCCCCAATCTCTACTACCTGAGGTAAAGAATTCCACTAGACCAAAACCCACCCCCCTACCAGACAATTAATGTTATTATATAGTCTACTATCTGCTTCAATCATTTCATACTTAAATGTTTTCAACAACAAAAGAAGCTTGGTTAAGATGATAAGCTTGCATGGAAATCCAAAGTCATTTTGCAAAGAGCTGAGTTTTCCCACAGCCTCAATACTTTTTAACATTCAGGCTCCTTTGCCAATATCCCCTCCTTGCTCAATGAGACCAAACATTTTGTAAAAGCAAATGCAGTTGCTATGTTATGCCAGGAGGTAGAACACAATGGACCCTCAAAAGATTAAAAAAAATATCCAAGCTCAGGGCAGCAGAGAGAAGAATTATTCTCTATTACTTTCCCCTTTTTACCCCCAAAATAATCATCCCGGCAGATTATCCTAAAAACACACAACATCCCAATGAGACAAAACAATGAGCATCAAACTAATATAACCGCTTTACACAGATTCAGTTAGGATGTAAACAGTCATGGCAAGACTATGCCATGGAGTAATTATGTAGGCGTGTGAGAGCAACAACATGGAGGGCTGGGCAGCAGTGACTGCTTCATTCTGGCAATTTGTCATTCTGTTGGAATCTAGCGGACATAAAGAACCCCAGTCCAGAGCTCTCCAAGCCAAGACTGTCTGTCCACTTCCCTGATCATTCTTTACCTTAGGTAGGGTGGGCTACTATAGTCATTATACACATACAGCCCAATTCCAAAATAAGGACATCACAAGGTTGATGTAGAAGCTGTAGATGTGAGCGTATAAAACACACCCCTGATTTAAAGCTCTTTAAATCATCAACCTGATCGATAAGGGAATTTGAGCCCACTGTGCTTCTTAGTTAGGAATCAACATCTCTTCAGTCTAAAGTGCTGTGATACAGTGTATGAATGGGTAAGAAGACTGGGTGGTCAGTTAAAGGGGCAATGAGCAGTTGCTACATCCCTTTTTGAACATATAAATTTATTATATGTACCCCACTGATTCTTTAATAATATAACTTGTCTCATGTCGCACCCCATCACAACCCAAAATATAAACATGTTTAGGTCCAATGTTTGTCAAAGTAAATGCAAGCAAACACTATATAGGGTGCATTCGTAAATTCACTCTGGCTTTCTACGCCGATTTTAGAGCACTCTCATCTGAGTGTACCAGAGTGCAGAATAACTGAAGAATTTACAAACAGTGCAACACCAGTTGAATATGACCTGTCAGTAAACGTTGGCAAAAAAAATATTAAAATTGTTGCCAGCAGCGGTTACAGTCACCAACGCTCTAAATAACACAAACAGTTCTGCTAGGGCGATAGAAATGGTCAGAGTGATGTGTTCTCTCATTTGTGTCTGGAAGTAGCTCGCAAGTTAGCCAACTTTAGCCAGTTAGCTTGGGTGATTGACTGATGTTGTGAGGTCAGAACGCATGGATCAACCCTACTCCTCGGGCAGAGCGTCCAGCTGACAACACTGAATTTGTGCGCACTCTGGCACTCCAGGGTGAATATACGAACACACCCATACCCTCAAAACATGTTTAAAACTATCATTTTGGATTGTCAGTCCTTGCATCCATAGCTCTATATATGAATTTGAGAGTGTTTAGATTTCTCCAGCCCCATCCCGTAGCTCTTTACCGAAACAGGGTTGCGGAGGCCGCGTTGTTATTGTTTCTACTGCTTTAAGAATGCAGCTTTGTGTTTGTATGCAACTGACCAATGAAAGAGCCCCAGCAGCCCACTAAATGTTGTTATGCATCAAACATTCAAAAGTGGATTATGGCAAAATAATGACTTTTCCTAATTAAATACAGGGTTGTCTTCAGATTTAATGGTTGAGTTGGATTGGAGTGTATTTTACAAGTTTCTTGCAAGTTTTCAGAATAAAATGGGGCAAATCTGACAAAACAATCTATGCATACCGGGAATTTGGCATAGAAATAGAATCTAATTTTAGTATTATGGAATTCAAATCGGTCTAAGAGAATAGAGTAATGTTACCGTGATGGCAAGAGGAAAATAATGGTCAGTGAAATTTTTGAGGGGACTATTTCTTATGTATTGTAACGTTAGCCTTTGTGACCTGCCATTATAATTTTGTGAATGGAGCAAACTAAACCAAAACATCTATCTTCCGAGTTGTGCAAAGCTGACCCGTAATGGCCCGTATCAGAAATGTTCAATTGGGTGATGGCCTAGTGATGCACATCACACATGTTATAAAGATACAGGCCTACAAGCAACGTAGCCATCCACAAACTTAAATATAAACAAAACATCGATCATATCTACCTGACTAACAAAACACTTGCACAGAACTATATGACATTGTTTACCTGTATGACCAAGTACACCGCTAGCTAGTTACAATGATAACCCACTATGTGATAGCAAATCAACTGAAAGCTGGCCGACAGACAGTGTGCTATAGAATCAAGTTCGAATATCGCTAGCTACATTTGGCTGTCTTAATTCAGAAGATAATTTATAACAATGGGAGGGCAGTTCATAACATGTAGCTACTAGTATCTGACAAACACTATCTAGCTGACGTTAATTAGCTAGCAAAGATGAACCTACATGGCAAACACCACCCCTTAGTCTTGCTGCAACAGCACGTGCTTTGTGGTAATTCAAAGCAAAGATAACTAGCTAGTTATTCTAAACACAGACACATGTTGAACTTACATTCGTGGTAGTTGTAGAGGAGGGGCACCCCGTCTGAGGAACACTCCATCCACGAACACCCCATTTTTGCCGAGGCATCGCAAGTAGAAGTCTCCACCACCAGTGCTATCGTCACTAACAGTGAATATTTCGAGATGTCTTCGAGAAATAAAACTGGAATGACCCATGCTCACATCCACCGAGCCCTGAGACGAGTTCCTACCGATAGTCGCCGAGCGCTTTTTCATCAAGTATTCGAATTCACGGCCCTCAAGCCGGGCAACCGGCCCAGACGACCCGCTTAACACCGCCATTTTACAGGATAAAGGGTATATTTGACAAATGCTTATTAAAAAAACACCGGTTTGGAGATGCCCGTGTAGGTATTTTAAATGCCGTCGCAAATTGTCGAATCAAAAAAAGGGGGGGGCATCAAATTTAACACAAAAATGTAAGGGAACGTGCCAGACCAGGGACAGCGGCTCCAACCCAGCGCCGCGACACAGAGAGAAAGGGTAGGAGAAGGCTCCAACCAAACAACACAACATGTGGATATACCACGATTGACAATCCAATAACCCAATAAAAAATTAACAGGCACTTGACGCTACAAAGAGAAGACCAATCAGACACAAGAAACCGCTGATCATTGACTCAAGGTTGGTTGAACTGTAGCGTACGCGCATTGTATTGTCAATAATGACCACATATAGTCAAAATTGTCTATATGTTAAAAATTCATGAAAACTAAAATCTGATTTTTGGTCTTAATTTAATGTTACGGTTAGGCATACGGTTAACAATGTGGTTAGGTTTAAAATCACATTTAAAAAAGATAAATTGTATAAACGGGCGGGGCTTATGACTTTGTGGCTGTGGTATGTAGTGACGACTTGTATTATGCGTGGCGAGATGTAAGTCCCCGCACTATCGTTTTTAAAAGAAAATTAAAACGATGCCATTGCCAAGATGACAACGATGTCATGCTTTTTGAGTGTTCTTTTTGTTACCATAGAATTGGATTATTCGTAAAACAACATTTATGTTGATGATGCCGTTGTGATTTTGCACTGCATGTTTACATATTCAAAGCAACATGTCCCATATAACCGAAAGTATGAACAAGCTTGACATTTTGGATGAACAAATTGCCAATCGGAAGAATGGCTGGTATAGGACGAGAATAAACACTGAGACAATTTCCACAATAGTCACTATCCAACGCCTATACATTATGATCCACCACCAGGATTACTACGGATTCCATGCCTGGTATTGGATAGGACACCGTTTGCAGCAGCTTGCCGGTTTGTGTTATGGTACCCAGAATGCCCTGAGACCCCTCTCGTAAATTATAGAGGTCATAGTAGTCTGAAAGCTTTAACATCATTTTAGAAACATTCATTACGAAAATACAGTATATAATTTCGACCCAAACTCCAGGTAAGGAGACTGGACCGAATGCTCGTTTATTTTACAACGTCTTTTGGGACTCGCTGTGGCCTTGCTGCATGGAAACATGTGCGTTTCATGAAGACGTCACCAATTGGAATCAATGCCCCGCCCAGTCCAGGGTTGTTTGTAAACAGAGGATGGTGGTGGAGGGGAGGGTGAAGACATCAACACCTCTTTGCAAGAATACCATGATCACACCTCAAGTGACAAGTACTGATAGTGGTTTGGATTGCATATCTATCAGTATGGCTTTGGATTGCATATCTACCTTGTCAGACGGGACAGTAATTTATTCAGAGGAGCAGGATGAGGCGAGTTTGATAAGGACTCAACCCTCTCCTGTGCAAGGGACCGAAGACAGCCTTTTAACAAAGTTACTTTTTAACATGTGTTTCATGTCTTAAAAATGTTTTACCTTTGTTAGATCATTAGTACACATTTTAAATGGCTTTTACAGATTTGATGTCTACAAGGAAAGTACTGTTATTCATGGTTGTTTTTATTGATTTTAACAACATGTACTTTTTAACTAATTTAAATGTAACTTTCAAATGCTGTGTTTTATGCTTTATTGCCGTTTTTATGTGTATGAAATGATGTAAAAAAATGTATGAGCTATTTTTAAAGGAAATGTGTTAATACAACTTTTCCAAAAGAAAAAAAAAATCTACCTTGTCCTTCCGCAGTCCAAATAAGAGACAAATATATTTTTCATGAAGAATCCGATTACATCAGAAATAATGTTTGATTTGTCAGACAACCCTACACACAATTTCTTGGCTCTTTGTACAAATTAATGGAGGGGGATAATAATGTGTTTATATATTTAAAACAAAAACACTCCTGCACACTCTAGAACATTCAAAACTAGATAGAAAGTATGTAGGAATTGTAATGGATTTATGTCTTTTCAAATAGGCCTAACTGCCTTTCTTTCTGGCCCCCGAATTTCTTTTGACAAACAAATTGGGCCAAAAATAAATATGTGCGGCCCTCCGTTGAATTTTGACCTCCAATTGTGGCCCTGGAGCCTAAATGATTGCCCACCCCTGCTTTATACTGAATTATACCTTGTGTAACATATATCTTTCTTAACGGGAATTTTACATGATCGCCTTGGAACACCATTCCTGGGGTCTATCGGAGTATCCTATAGTGGCTTTCCTTATCACTCCTCTCCTTAATTGTTCAAAACAGTGTCGATTTTAGCATGTAAATCTTGGTGGGGCAAACTCCCAAATTTGTTATTAGATACAGGCCAGCAAAGCCACTACACAACACTAAACAATACATCAATTGCATTATAACGGTGACAAACGGTTCCCACAAACTGTTTTCTTTTCAGCACCATGGAGTGAATCCTTACCACTGCTACACCTGGCCTTCAGCAGAGACTTGTCTGGCAGCAAAACAGTTAATTCAGCCTCATTTACTGCCTTTTTTTAAAGACATAGCTGATATGGCTGACTTCCTTAAACAAATGTGGTTTCTACTGACAATTGAGATGTACAAACATAAAGGGACGACGAGTTGATAAGGGGCCATCCTTAATTCCGATTAAGACATAAATGAGCGAGCTAGGGCGGACGTAGTCAATATAACTATTAATGTACAGGGTAGCCTAGTGGTTAGAGTGTTGGACTAGTAACTGGAAGGTTTCAAGTTCAAATCCCTGAGCTGAAAAGGTACAAATCTGTCATTCTGCCCCTGAACAGGCAGTTAACCCAGGCTGTCATTGAAAATAAGAATTTGTTCTTAACTGACTTGCCTAGTTAAATAAAGGTCCAATTTAAAAAACAGGAAGGTGGTGCTGTGGTTCTTGTGGGAAAATGTTGTCATCAAAGTCTGGCATTGTAGTGTTGGACTGTTTATTCTTAGTGTTTTCTTAGCACTATGCCAGGTGCTTGTAAGGGCACAGATGACATACCGGTAAGATTCCAGTTGAGGTCATTTAATGACACTGATTCACATAGAGCAGGAATGGCACAGCACAGTGTATGGCTTGACAATTGTGTTAACCAAGAGTGTGTGTGGTTATTTCGGAAAAACACACAATGGCATTGGCTAAAACAAAGAATGCTAACTATAGGCAATCAGAGGAGATGGCTGGAACTTATCACTTGGCTTGTGTACTTTCTCTAGTTACTTCCTTCTCCTCTGTTAGAGATTGCCCAGCATACTCTGTTCCACATTACTGGTGGGCGGAGCTACAGTTCTCCTATGTCCTACTAATATTTACTCTTAATAGTCTTTCGTACAGGAATTCTCTGGATTTATGGTGCTTTCAAGACAACTGGGAACACTGAAAAGAAAACCAAGTCGAATCATGACGTCGGTGATCTTCAGGTCGGAGCTCTAGAAAGAGGCCAGAGTTCCTGACTTGGAATTCTGTGTTGGATGGCCGTTCAAAACATATTTTCCCAGTCGGAGCTTGTTTTTATCCAGAGTTACCAGTTGTCTTGAACTCACCGAAGTCAGAGATTACCCAGTTCTGCGTTTCCAATTTTGAACGCGACAGGATTGACAACATTGCCAATGTATTTACATTTATCTGGCCCATGATGTTCAATGTTTATCCTTTTAAGCTTGGAAAAGAGACCCTTAAACCCAGACTTGGACCACTCACCCACTCCACCGAATAGCAGGCTATTGATTGCTTTGCAGTGCTTGCAGTTAGCCACTGATTCCTTCCAAACTACACTTTTTTGTTGTGTAATGTTTATGTCCAATGGCCGCTGAGCACCAATAAATTGTATATATACTTTCTCTTCATATAATAAGGATTGAAAATGATTTGCTGGTAGATTGTCAACGTGATTCATGATGATGGCTGCTTGTATAGCTTGCTAGCTAAGATTTTGAAAGTATGATGTTGACATGATATCAGGAATCAAGGTAAGACCCAAGTGCAGACCGTGTGAAGTAACAATGTTTATTGTAACACCAGGGGCAGGCAATGACAGGTCAAGGCAGGCAGACTCAGGGTCAGGCAGAGTTTAGTAATCCAGAGGTGGAGCAAAGGTACCGGACGGCAGGCAGGCTCAGGGTAGGCAGAGGTCAATAATCCGGAGGTGGGACCAGGGTACAGGACGGCAGGCAGGCTCAGGGTAGGCAGAGGTCAATAATCCGGAGGTGGGACCAGGGTACAGGACGGCAGGCAGGCTCAGGATAGGCAGAGGTCAATAATCCGGAGGTGGGACCAGGGTACAGGACGGCAGGCAGGCTCAGGGACGGGCAGAGTGGTCAGGCTGGCGAGTACAAGGTCAGGACAAGCAAGGGTCAAAAACCAGGAGGACAATCAAAAGCAAGGCAGTGAAAAAGACAGGAGCTGACAGAACAAACACTGTTAAGCTTGACAAACTGGCAACAGACAGACCTGGTCCAAAAACAACCCCTAGCCCCATACCTTAGGCACATCGTTTGTTCTTAACTGACTTGCCTAGTTAAATAAAGGTTAAATAAAATGTAAAAAAGTCATTGCCTTATTTCCATTGAGGTCCCTAAAGTGCATGGTGCAAAAACATTACAACCAGTAGATACAGACATAGAAACATTCTTGCATACAATAGGTACAGACATAAATGCATAGGTACAGACATTAAGATAGTTCTATTGTTCAATCATCAGCTAGCTTTTGAGGTTCTTTTTTTATACCCCCTAATTTCATAGTATCCAATTGTCTTGTCTCATCGCTACAACTCCCATACAGGCTTGGGAGAGATGACGGTCAAGAGTGCCTAAGGTACGTGCCTAAGGTATGGGGCTAGGGGTTGTTTTTGGATGAGGCCTAAGCCTTATTCCTCACCTTTAGCAGAGAGGAAGAGGCAAATTATCTTTGCCTTTAGAGCATTGATCTTGAAGAACCACAGGGGAAATCAAATCCCTGTGTATCTGCCATATTGCTTCCACTTATCCTATATTCTGAACCAGTGACGACCCGTCACTCAGGGCAGGTCACCTGTTTTGAGCCCCACCTGTTTAGCTAAAAATATATATTTTTAAATTAAAACAATTTTTACAAATGTAGTTAATAAAGCCACATTCAAACATTGTCTCTTTTTTGCTTTCTTGAGTAAGGCAGCTCCAAAATGCAGGTGTTTCAGCCTAGCTCAGTGCTTCTGTGGTGGTGGAACAGTCCGCGGAAGATACATGGCGTAGGTGTTGGTAATGTTCTCTAGTTGCGCCGTGATTGGCTCAGTCTTCTGTCACTCATGGGGACACTACGTAACCACAAAATCCACGGGGAGAGCTTGAAAATTCAAGCCCCTTGTGTGCTGCCATAGAGTTACATAATAAGTGCCCATCCAAGAAGGCTCAAGGTCATTGGCCACAGATACACAACCCAACCAAGCCGCACTGCTTCTTAACACAGCACGCATCCAACCCGGAAGTCAGCCGCACCAATGTGTCAGAGGAAACACCGTGCACCTAGCGACCTGGTCAGCGTGTACTTTTTTGGTTTATCTTTGTTAAAGCTTTCATGTCCATAGTATCACCAGTCAGTACCTATCCAATTCAAACCCATGGTAGCAGACCACGAGTAGCCCCCTTTGACACTTAAACCAGGGAACCTTGAAATCTTTACTCTGGAACCAAATCCGATGGATTCTGTTTTTCCAAGATGCAGAGAAAGTCTCTTATTTTACAAATGCCTAAATTCTTTAAGAGCTACACAAGTGCCTAGGGGTAGGGGTGAGTGGTTGTTTCTGGACAGACCACCACAGAAACGATTCTTTCTAGATGCATGCACCAATAAACTATATGAATATCCAGCTACCACTGGAGGGAGGCATGCACCTTCCTTAACAATATTCACAAGATGGGAGAACCGCAGCAAAATGCTGGTAAACTGTACCAGAGGTTTACAGGAATAATGCATATCCTGGCATAATAACTGATTTGATAAATCATGTTCAGTCATTTCATAACATTATTTATGAACATGAAATGCTTTGAAGACTTATGTTACTGTTTTTGTAACATGAAAAACACAACAGTTTTGCATCAGCTAGTGTTTAGCTAAAAAAACGTTTGTTTTAGCAGGCCATAGAATGTGACGTGCTCTCTCCATTTTAACTGTTTGTGTTTGAGTCAGAAGCCATATGAACAATGTTGATCATCACAACACATGTTTATTTTTCCTATATGGATCTCTTACATGCTGGCAACATACAGTAAGCAGTAACCCTTTCAATAGATTTGGCAATCATACCATCGAAATGATTTGATATTTCATGGTACAAGAGCAAATATTTGTGAAAGGATTTTTCTGTTTTGTTATGGTTCGTATGTAACAGCTTGTACTTATTTGTATACAAACTGCTTGTATACCAAAGAGTGATACGCAGGTGTATTAAAAGACTGCCTCACCTGTGTGAGAATATGCTAGAGTATGTATTTGTGGTAGGTTGATGGACAAGCCCATAATTGTAAACAATGTGTAAAACAGGCAACATAACTCTTGCCCAACATGTCAAGGCCTTATAATATTCTGCCACTGCAGTGTGAAGTGATAATGTGCTACTGATGTTTATGACTCATGCCACCATGACAACCTGAAATCGAGCATTAGCAGGAAACCCAGGGTCCCGCGAGGCTCTGAGCAGCGTGGACTCCATACCACTGCTCCTGGGGAGAAGCTGCTCTAATGCCTATCCTCCATTTCCTCTGGCCGGGGCCACAGCCAAATGGACTCATTAATAACACTCTCCATCAGGGCGTCAGAGGGAGCTAATGCTACCCAGAGTGCTGATTAGGGCAAGGGGAATCCCAGGGGGCGAGAAGCAGAGGATAGGCATAATGAAAACTCCCTCCTTAGTCAAACTTCAACTCAGAGTGAGTAAAGGGAACACACATTGTATACACACATACAAGAACTAACACAAGCACACATGTAATTATTACTTGTTTGAGTTTGACTGAATCAATATTCTGAATGTTTGTATACCGTCTATTGTGTAATATTCTGTACTTACAATAGATGCTACTATACTGAACAAAAATATAAACGCAACGTGTACCTTCCATGTTTCATGAGCTGAAATAAAAGATCCCAGAAATGTTCCATGCGCACAAAAAGCTTATTTCTCTCAAATGTTGTGCACAAATTTGTTTATATCCCTGTTAGTGAGCATTCCTCCTTTGCCAAGATAATCCATCCACCTGAAAGGTGTGAAGCTGATTAAACAGCATGATCATTAGGCCAAAGATGTATCATGTTTTGAGGGAGCGTGCAATTGGCATGCTGACTGCAAGAATGTCCACCAGAGCTATTCCCAGATAATTTAATGTCCAATTCTCTACCATAAGCCGCCTACAAAGTCGTTTTGAGAATTTGGCAGGACGTCCAAACGGCCTCACAACCACATGTAACCACTCCAGCTCAGGACCTCCATATCCAGCTTCTCCACCTGTGGGATTGTCTGAGACCAGCCAGCCACCCGGACAGTTGATGAAACTGAGGAGTATTTCTGTCTGTAATAAAGCTCATTCTGATTGGCTTGGCCTGGCTCCCCAGTGAGTGGACCTGGCTCCCCAGTGGGTGGGCCTATGCCCTCCCAGGCCCACCCATGACTGAAGCCCTGCCCAGTCAATTGACATTCATAGATTAGGGCCTAATGAATTTATTTCAATTGACTGATTTCCTTATATGAACTGTGACTCAGTAAAATTGTTGAAATGTTCCATGTTGTGTTTATATATATTTTTCAATATAATTTTGAGGTAATAAGTTTGACTATAACACTATTTTGTGGTCTCTGTCATGTAACACAAATATACTTTTATGTCACTAAAAACAGTGCACACTAGGGTTGATATGTCAGTCAAACGATTCTGTAGTCTCCCTGCTTTCTAGACTTGTCTCTGTCGCCGTCCTTTTAGAAATCCTTAGTCATTGCTGGAGAATGATGTTTACTATTTTTGTTTGTCTCTTGGCTGGGTGGATCTACTGTCACATCCTAAAGCAGAACCTACATTGCTAGTTAGACTAGTTTCAGACAGCCTCACTACTAATACACTCCCGTATGTATTTACTTAGACAGTGAAGCTAAAACTTTTAATTTGATTCTATACTCCAACATTTTGGATTAGAGATAAAATGTTTTATATGAGGTGACAGAAAATGTCACCTTTTATTTGAGGGTATCTTCATACATATCTGTTTTACCGATTAGACAAAAGAAAGAGGATGTGTCTAGTCCCCCCCCATTAGGAGTTGTCATTAGTACTTGGACAAATTAATGTGTAGCAGGGGTCGGCAACAGGCGTTAAGTTAAAAATAGTTAAAAATAAATAAAAATGTGTTTAAAGTAGAAATCTGTTTCCAATTATCTGTTTCCAATTATTATCTGTTTCCAATTATTCCCCTAAAAAGAGAGACATATGTGATCGTGTCTCAATATAACCAAGGTATGAAATGAATGTATTTGAAAATACAATCTCTTTTTGGGCTTCCTTGTAATCAATTAGAATTTTACAAATTATTATATTTATGTTTCAGCCCCCCCCCCCCCTCTAGTTGTCTACCCCTGACTTATAGTGTTTTACATTTCGTCAAAACATTAGTATTTGGTCCCATATTCCTAGCACACAATGACTACATTAAGCTTGTGACTCTGCGAACTTGTTGGATTTAAATGCAGATTGTTTTGGATGTGTTTCAGATAATGTTGTGTCCAATAGAAATGAATGGTAAGTAATGTACTGTATTTTGTCATTTTGAAGTCACTTTTATTGTAAATAAGAATATAATATGTTGTTTAAACACTTTTACATTAATGTGGATTTGTCCAAATAGTTATGAAACCTTCAAATGGGGTAACTAGATACATAAAGTTCTTTCATTTACTAAATGGTCAAACAGATATGCATGAAAATATCCTCAAATAAAAGATGACATTCTATACTGTCGCCTCATATAAAACATTTGATCCAAAAAGCTGTAGTATAAAGCCAAACTAAAAGTTTTAACTACAATGAATAAATATGTAGGAGGGTGTACATTTAGCACTCATCTTCTTCAAATAAATCAAAATCAAATCAAATGTTATTGGTCACATGCAGATGTTAATGTGAGTGTAGTGAAATGCTTGTGCTAGTTCCGACAGTGCAGCAATATCTAACAAGTAATCTAACAATTCCCCAACAACTACCTAATACACACAAATCTAAAGGGGTGAATGAGAATATGTACATGTAAGTATATGGATGAGCAATGGCCGAGCAGCATAGGCAAGGTGCAATAGATGGTATAAAATACAGTATATACATGTGATATGAGTAATGTAAGATATGTAAACATTATTAAAGTGGCATTATTTAGAGTGCATTGTATAAAGTGACTAGTGATCCATTTATTAAAGTGGCCAGTGAGTGAGTCTCAATGTAGGCAGCAGCCTCTGAGTTAATGATTGCTGTTTAGTAGTCTGGCGGCCTTGAGATAGAAGCTGTTTTTCAGTCTCTTGGTCCCAGCTTTGATGCACTTGTACTGACCTCGCCTTCTGGATGGTAGCAGTGTGAACAGGCAGTGGCTCGAGTGGTTGTTGTCCTTGATGATCTTTTTGGCCTTCCTGTGACATTGGGTGCTGTAGGTGTCATGGAGGGCAGGTAGTTTACCCCCGGTGATGCATTGTGCAGACCACACCACCCTCTGGAGAGCCTTGCGGTTGATGGCGGTGCAGTTGCCGTACCAGGCTGTGATACAGCCCAACAAGATGCTCTCGATTGTGCATCTGTAAAAGTTTGTCAGGATTTTGGTGACAAACTAAATTTCTTCAGCCCCCTGAGGTTGAAGAAGCACTGTTGCGCCTTCTTCACCACACTGTCTGTGTGG
The DNA here is from genome assembly GCF_002021735.2 of Oncorhynchus kisutch. NCBI lineage: Eukaryota > Metazoa > Chordata > Actinopteri > Salmoniformes > Salmonidae > Oncorhynchus > Oncorhynchus kisutch. The sequence goes on from NC_034183.2 coordinate 64,175,241, forward strand.
GTGGACCATTTCAGTTTGTCTGTGATGTGTATGACGAGGAACTTAAAACGTTCCACCTTCTCTGCTGCTGTCCCTTCGATGTGGATAGGGGGGTGCTCCCTCTGCTGTTTCCTGAAGAGGTTGTTTTCCTGACACCACACTCCGAGTGCCCTCACCTCCTCCCTGTAGGCTGTCTCGTTGTTGTTGGTATCAAGCCCACTACTGTTGTGTCATCTGCAAACTTGATGATTGAGTTGGAGGCGTGCATGGCCACGCAGTCGTGAGTGAACAGGAAGTACAGGAGGGGGCTGAGCACGCACCCTTGTGGGGCCCCAGTGTTGAGGGTCAGCAAAGTGGAGATGTTGTTTCCTACCTTCACCACCTGGGGGCCGCCGTCAGAAAGTCCAGGACCCAATTGCACAGGGCGGGGTTAAAACCCAGGGCCTCCAGCTTGATGATGAGCTTGGAGGGTACTATGTTGTTGAATGCTGAGCTGTAGTCAATGAACAGTATTCTTACATAGGTATTCCTTTTGTCCAGATGGGATAGTGCATTGTGCAGTGTGATGATGATTGCGTCGTCTGTGGACATGTTGGGGCGGTATGCAAACTGAAGTGGGTCTAGGGTGGCCGGTAAGGTGGAGGTGATATGATCCTTGACTAGTCTCTCAAAGCACTTCATGAATCAATGAGTCATTCAAAATGTTGAGTCTGTCACATTTTGAAGCCTCTCGTTCTGATATTATTTTTGAGGATAAAACATTTTAAAAAAACATTTATTTGAACAAATATTTATTATTTTACACATACTATAAAAGGAGTTATATATGCTGATGCAGTCTTTAAGGATGGACACAAGTGCTTTAGAGTTCATGTCCCACTTCAACCCAGCACAGATGAAATCCTGGCTGTCTGTACATGACATCTTGTCATTCTTCATCATAAGGGTAGAATAGGGTGCATATGCCATTCTTCACTTCCAACTGGAGTTGTTCCAGGGTCCAACAGGTTCCTGGACAGAGGAAAGTAGTCTTTTTTGAAACAACAGCCATGTCTTCATCATTATTCATCATCATTAGAAACAAACACACACCGCTTGAACTAAAGCTCAAACCTTCTTTAAAGAAAACAAGGGCCTCCGGTTCACAGTCCAATGAGAAACATGGTCAAACACCCAGAATCCAGAATTCTGTCAACTCCTTCAAGTTGTGAGGGTCAAGCTGTCAGTCCAGGGGACCAGCCATTGGTCAGGTGGGTCACCTTTGACCATGTTTGTGTGTCACTTTGGCAAGATGAGCTCTTCGTAAGGCACTGTGAGACTCCCCAGGTACCAGAATATCCAGAAGACCAGGCTGAGGAAGATGAGCAGGGGCCCCGACAGCACAAAGAAGTCCCAGAAACTCAGAGGAGCAAAGATCCCCAGGAAAAATAGGATCAGACCGACAACATCAAAGACCAAAGCCAGGATGAGAAAGAAAACACAGCGACCCATAGAAGAGGTATCCATAGCAGGAACATGGACGTAGTCTGGGTTCCTGCCGGCTGAGGACTTTACAAGAATGAGGAGAGGCCTTTCCAGCCACAACCTTTTTAAAACGCAAGTCGCATTCTTCTGATTTTCAGCACGCCTTCAAATTCTTCCATTGTAGGAAACAGCAGCAGAACTGGTATCCAACCACAACAGGTTGTACTACTCTGAATGATCCATTAAAACTTAAAGGCCAAATGGTCCAACCTCATTCCTTAGCAATCTCTGACTTGCAGCAATGTAATGACAGTGCTTGAAATGGATGATCTCATTAGATAACTATTTTTATTTTGTATGCTTATCAAGATCATTGGATGTATATTTAAAATAAATAAAATCTAATGCACCATGCCTCTGTGTATAAAATAATAATGCATTAGATATTAATATGATGACATCAGCATATATGTATAACATCTAACATTATGAACAGTGTGGGAAAAGATACTGTATGTTGGGAAGATATATTTCAGTGATTTTATCAGCAGTTTATATTTAGCCTGCAGAAGGCCTACTGGACGCATTCCACCATTATTTACTATTTCATGCTTCCTACATCATGACAGAAAGAGGAACTGCAGTGAAAAACCTCACCCTTTAAGTACCTGGTTTGACCAGTCAGACAGTCGTGGGAGTTTGGTTTACCTCTGTGCAACACCTATTCAACCAAGGACCACAAAGCAGAGTCAACAGGCCAGGATTAGGTAATACTTAGCATACAGACAGGCAACGCCCTGAGTACAATGACTTGATATGCACACGCTCATTTTCAGTCATGTTAGACAAAAGCTATATGTTGGTAAGGCAACTGAAATCTAAAGAATATTAAGAAATAAAATATCAAATAAATCACAACATTAAAAAGAAATGCAGTCTGGTGGAATATGCATTTTAGAAGTTTGCGCACATGAATAAAAACAAAATCTGCCTACTCAATGAACAGTTAAAAGAGTATAGCCCAAATGTCCATGTAATGTCAACATGCAGGTGAAACCAAGCTCAGTGCCCCAGGCCACACAACGTTTTGTTGAGAGTTTACAGCCTGCTTTGGCAATGCAATTGTTGTGGCACAGGCAAACCTGCCTGACTACTGTTTTTATGTAAAACAATTGTAAATGCAGGTGATTGCATTTCTGGGTCTGGCTTGGGGAGAGTCTGTGTTCAATTACCTGCCGTTCAGACAGGGGCCTCTAGGATTTCCGTCTGAGACTATTCTAGAAAATGGCTATGATGGACCTTAACATGTCGATATGTTTATATGACAAAATATAGCCTTTCCACATAATATTGATCCTGGAACATAAAAAGTTCACATAACATCACATGGAGATTATATTAATAATTGATATATATAAAAAAACGAAAACAATATAACATGCATTTAGAGCAATATCTACAGTAGGCCTATATCCCTAGGACTATGGGTCATTTACCCCATAATGATGAGTCTTTGTTGTCAAGAACTAACATCCAGACCAGTACTGATTAATGTCCTGAATTGTCTGTAGTCCCATTCCGTGAGGCGTACAGTGTTGAAGGTAGTCTTGGGATCAGAAAGTGCTACGGAGAACCTTGGAATTCAAATGAGAAAATACCAAATCAATAGACTGAAAATGTTTCATCCCGAATACAGGTGTATACATTTTCCAGATTATCATTTTACTTTACATTTTACAATTAGGCAATACAGTCCCCTAATTCAGGGTCCCCCCACCACACACACACACGTTTAGTTTTTTTGCCCTAGCACTAAGCAGCTGATTCAAATAATCAAAGCTCGAGGAATAGTTGGTTATTTGAATCAGCTGTGTAGTGCTAGGGCAAAAACCAAAACGTGCACCTGGGTGGCCCCAGGACCGAGTTTGTTAACCCTTGCCCTAATATGAGTTACCTGTAGTAAAGCTAATATTGTTACCTAGGCCTACCGGTTTTATGATGTTTTTTGAGCAAAATAGCTGAATGAGGTTAATGTGTTTATCAGAGAGGACTTCTTTTTCATTATTGAAAATGAAATATAGTTTATTTTCCTGAAATTATGCACAATTTATTAGAAGCCTACATCTTATCCCAAAACTTACAATCAGAACAGCCTTTCAACATTACCCCTAGAGAGGGTCTGCACATCCAAGTTCTGTATATCTGGTGTCTGTTTTTCCTTCTCCATCTGAAAGGAGTCCAAGCTGGAGTCATAGCTGCCATTCTGATATTTCCCCCAGGTTATTCGAGAGGCGACGTGAACAGGTGAAGGCGTCACAGCTTTAACCTTGTTTTCCTCTGCATACTTTGTGGTTACATGTTCATGTTTGCATTTTTTGGAAAGCCTCTCTGACAACTTTCTGGCCAACTGTACAAAACTCCGTTTATTTTTCATTAAGCTTGTTCCAAAGCTGTCTTCTGAGACCTGTATATTTCCCACGTACCACATAATCCACCAAGCCAAACTTATGAAAATTATAATTGAACCACTGTAAATCAAGAAATCGCCATAAAACATGCCATCGATACGCAAATTGGCAAAAATTCCAATGAACAGGATAATAAAACCAATAACATCAAAACCAATAGCCAGAAAAAATAACGGCACACACCCGCCTATGCGTCTAAGGTCCATCATTGTGTCGATACACCCTGAAAATAACGGAAGGTGCGTCTATTCTGTTCCTTCTATTCTTCTCGCACCCAGAGAGCACACCTGCTTTGAGAGCCGCCCGACGTGACGTGTTCAGAGCGGAAGGTAGACAGTACACCAATGATTTTCTTCTTCTTTAAAAAAAAAGTTATTTTGTCACGATAACAGACTATAATTTAATTGATCAGCAAACACATAAAATAGACAAACAAAAAGAGCTATACTTTCTTATGGCGCACGTATTTTACAGTAGCCTATTCACCAGAAGTGGTTGTCTTGCATATGGTGTTGTTGCTTGATGCAAATGATGCAGCTTGTGTGCAGGCCAACTCAGTTCTTTCGACGTAATGTAATTTGCCAGTCAAATGAGTATTCACCTACAAGTGAAAATACATAAGGGAATGTCGTGGAAATAATCATCTGCCTACCCTATACATAAACAAAATCGATCACGTTGATATAATTTGCAACATTTAGACAAACCTAGTCAGTCACATAAGGCATTCTGAACAGAAACAGAAACATCATTATTCTAATAGTATTTTATAGTCACTCTAAAATTGAGGTTGTGTAAAATCAAAGTTTCAGTCCAGTCACAGAAGGACATTCAAATGCTATGAAAAGTGTGATGTCTTCACTTCCCCTTGGCACTAAAAACATGACATTTGTTGGGCCAGTCAAGTGTCACACTGCCATCACAGAGATGACATATAACACACACACATCACTGGAAGTCTGTCATGGCTGTGGATGTGATGAGTATAGCCTGCAGCTGAAAAGAAAATGCATCCATCACCAAATGTTATTTATTTTACCTTTATTTAACTAGGCAAGTCAGTTAAGAACAAACTCTTATTTTCAATGACAGCCTAGGAACAGTGGGTTAACTGCCTTGTTCAGGGGCAGAACGACAGATTTTGACCTTGTCAGCTCAGGGATTCGATCTTACAACCTTTCGGTTACTAGTCCAACACTCTAACCACTAGGCCAACCAAAATAAGCACTTGTGTTATTTATTGAATTAATCATGAATCAGTAGCCTACCACAAAGGCATGCTGTCAATACTCAATCCTGCTCTCATCAATGTACATGCACACACCTTTCTTCTCAATATGCTTGTCACTCATTCTAATAATTATGCATAAAAGCAGTGGACTACATTGATAATTGTGTTATTTGGCAGCATGGTAATTTTCTAGTACTTTCAAATGCTTAAGAACAAATGCCAAAGAACCACCTGTAACTTGGTTATAATGTATACTTTGTCATGCAGATATTAAAATACTGTATACATCCATAGTGGTGGAAGAAAATAGAATGGTTCATGTTCCCCTACAAGTTAAACATTCATCATGTGAACGTGTAGCCATGCTCAACGTGTAGCCATGCTCAACGTGTAGCCATGCTCAACGTGTAGCCATGCTCAACGTGTAGCCATGCTCAGCAGGGAAGTATCAAATCCTCCATTGTGCTTTTGGGAAACTAAATGGTCTGACAACCAGACTTTGAGCCTGAGGACTCTCCAGGATCACAGCATACAAGACAGGGATACCCCGCCCGGCCCACTTCATAATTTAAAGACTGGTTGCCTGTAGTAGCTGAAGGGCTTCTTCATGGTGGGCTGCTTCCTGTTCTCCTTGGTGATGGGGATCAGCACCACGCCCACCACCAGCACCATCAGGCCAATGGATACCAAGGCCGGGCCCAGGATGTTGGTGGCCTTCCTGCAGTAGCCAGCAAAATACAGGCCACTCAGGATGAAGCCGCAGGCAAAGATGCTGCCCCCGGTGGACATGAGGTGGAATGGGAACCAGTAGATCTCACATGTGCTGCGGGCCGACTCGTTGGTCCAGAGGGACTCGCTGCGGGACAGGCTGAACACGGTGCTTTCTGTCTGGGGAGTGAGCTGCTCCTGGGACTGGGAGTGTAGGGTGCACTCCCCAAGGGGGATGTTCTCTGGTAGTCCAGGCATAGCCTTTAGCCTTACCCTTCCTCACCTGGGAGTCAGTGGAAGAAGGTGAAGGTTCAACAATGACCCATACATCCCTATCTCTTTCTTTCTATTTTCACCTGATGCTGGAATTTAGAGTGGAAATAATTATTACCTAAAGGATAAGGGATCCAGGTTGGAATAGCTTCTACTCTAAACAATAATATGTATACTGGTGTCATATTTTCGAAGTCTGCATTTCACATTACATTCCTTGTTGTTTCAAATAAAAGGTATGTAAAAAAAAATGTGAACGGCACCAGTGCGTTAGAATGCATCCATTAAGAGGAAATGGCCTCTTGTGCTTCTTGGACGCACCCTATTTCATCTTGGATCTCTCCTCTGTGAGTTCAACATGAAGCCGATATCGTATCACCTCAGTGATACACATCAGTGTATCATATCACTTTCACTTAATACTTCAATGTCATGATAAAGGGGCGATATAATACGATACAACAGATTGCAAATTCAAGTTTGCGTCTTGCTTTCCAAGCTATAAATCGAGCACAGAGCATATTACCAACTTTTAGAATGTATTTGCTCTTGGCAAGTCTTGAGAAAATACAACTCAAGGCCAAAATCTAAAGAGATCAGATAAAGACCTACCTTTGAGATGCTGAGGAACTTGCTGCTTTGATGTTATCCCTGCGGTGGTAACAGTATCTCAGTGATCTTAGAGACCATTCCAAAAGAGAGAAAAAAAATGAATAAAAAGCTTTGGGTGTGGATGTTTGTGGACCGCAAGCCCAGTGTGGCCAGCTGAATGCACTGCAGATAACCTCCAGAAAACAACCCCCCCCCCCTTATGGTTTCTCCACCTCCTCAACAGACCCTTCTGACTCCTATTCATGCCATCCCTCACAGCATCTGCCATGGCTGGTATTAAATTAGTACTGATGATGCTTCCTGCCTGGGCTAGGGGCTTGCCTTGCTGTCCCTAGAGAGATTTCCTCCAGTCTCCCAAGCATTGAGTTGAGCCTTCAGAATTCATGTGAAGATGCATGTCGTGGTTAGAGAAACCTCTTCCCCAGATCCACAGGGTAGTGTTTGTTGATCTGAATGTCTGAAAGCCTTTATAACTGACCAGAAGAGAGAGAGAGAGAGCGAAGAAATCAATGTACAGGAAGACTATTAGAGATGAGAGGGGAAAGCAGGGCAGGGCACTGGAAATGGCTGACATCACCCACCACTGTGACTTCTCAATGCTTCTGTATGGAAATCAGCTAGTAGTTCTCATTTTATTATATTTAACCAGGAAAATACCCTTGAGGTTAGAAACCTCATTGGCAGGGGGGACCTGGCAAGAGGTCACTAGGAAGTAGTCAGCGTGTACACTCAACACAAGAGCATAATACCAGCGGTCAACTGTGGCTATTGGGCCTTCAGTGGGGGAAAAAATCTTCCAAAACATTTCACCAAACAAAAAAATAAAGAAAAACACAGAGACAGCACCCACACTAACGTTACCAGCCACAACTACCACACTGCTTACACAACCTATGGTAGCCTAACGCCATCACTATCACACTATCACCAAAAACAACAACAGTGACACATCAAAGGATACCATCTACTGCATCTTGCCATCTTTATGTAATACATGTATCACTAGCCACTTTAAACAATGCCACTTTTATATGATGACATACCCTACATTACTCATCTCATATATGTATATACTGTACTCGATACCATCTACTGCATCTTGCCTATGCCGTTCTGTACCATCACTCATTCATATATCTTTATGTACATATTCTTCATCCCTTTACACTTGTGTCTATAAGGTAGTAGTTTTGGAATTGTTAGGTTAGATTACTCTTTGTCGGAACTAGAAGCACAAGCATTTCGCTACACGCGCATTAACATCTGCTAACTATGTGTACGTGACAAATAACATTTGATTTGATTTGATTTGGATACGAGTTTGAAAGGCTTGTGATGCTGAACGGACAGCGACTGTAATACCGCCGCACTATGTTTTTGTAAAACACATAGGCCAATAGAAAGACAGCAGTCACACACAGTTAAAGAATATGCCAGTAAGTCCCAATCATAAGAATACAAAAACACAAACATTATGCTAAGCAATTCCAAATCTAAGTGTACAACCATTGTTTCCCATTGCAAACATCGTTATCATGTTCAGCACACAAAGTTACCAGTGATCTAAAGTTTAAATGCAACAAAGTTTCACACACATAAGAGATGGCTAACAACATCAAGTGAGCTGCAATTTGAAAGAATAACAGTTCCAATCACCAGATGATGATAATTTGAAATGTTACTTCCTGTTGAAAGTTGATCTTGAGAAGAGCAACACTAACACATTAGCGCCAACGTCCTCTTCGAAAACACCTGCTACTTAAGCCGACATCGCACACCAGTCTACAACAAAAACGATCTAGTTTAGACCTTGGGAAAACTACAGCTCTTGAGAAGGTAGAATTTTCCATAGGTTTCTGTAAAAAAAAGTCTCACCCACTACAAATAAAAATGTGATTGATTGATTCAAGAGTCACTCCAAAATTCTGCTCTCAGTTGAATGGAAGATTCTTTCTGTCAGGCTTCTGAGGGCCTTGCCAATAGTGACCTATCTAGCTAGATTTATCTCCTCAGAGCACCAAAGAAAAATGATCAATGCTATCCAGGATCCTTGAGACATCCCTACCCTAAACACTAACAATAACGATAACCCTAACACTAACCCTGATTGGATCTTTTTTCGCCTCAGTTTTAACCGTTTCCTATCCAACACAAACTGAAGAGATTAAATCAGAATGTCATTTAAAATAATAATATAATAATATTATTGAGTCGAAATAGAAATTAAAACAACATTTATATTTAAAAAACACAACAATTCTTTTTTAAATCCTTGGCCTTCTCTGAAGGTGTAGAAGGCATTGATGTACAAAAGAAGTGAAGACCGCTCCAGAATGGACACCCTTGTTTTCAACTTAATCTACTCGCGTTCGCATACCCATTTTCGTGGATGCTGCCACATGCTTTACAAAGCTTATAATGCCTGTGCACTACCAAAGGTGGCACAAAGGTGATAACAAAATGAATTTTGTGGATTTTTTTATTCTACCATGGGACCATCAACAGGAATATCTTTTTTCGGCTCAACTTCAGCTAAACTGCAGTACCGAAAGTGCCCTCTGAGCACAGTGGAAAGTGTGCTTCCAGACCGGAAACCTGGCCCCCTGGTAGAAGGCCTTGACGGTTCCCACTGCACAATACAATACATTCACAATGGTCATCAACATTTTACTCTATCAGACCTTTAAACTCAGCAAGAAATACCCTCTCCTGCAATTTTAAGGTATTTTGCAGCTCGTTCCAAGACCAAGGAGCATTGTAGGAAAATGAAAATTTTCCACTTTCAGTCCTGGCCTTAGAAACTGAAAGATAGTATCAGCTGAGAACAGGTTGGAGACTATAAATTAGTTAGGAGCACAGATACTGTAAGTAGGCAATAGTCCAAGCACTGCTTTTTACACAAAGATGCACCAGTGCTTCATACTTTTCATAGGAAGGAAGGGCCACTTCACCATGTCGTATAGATCACAGTGATGGGTGAGGGGTCATGCATTTGTTATAAATCTAAGCGCCCCATGATACACAGTGTCCAGTATCTTAAGGGTGCTGGATGAGGCTTGCATGTAAACAATATCCATATATTGGAGGATGCAAATATTGTTCAGGGAAAAAAGGATCAATTAAATATATTATCAGACTGGAGAAAGTGCCCTAAGACTCAGCAGATGCATCAAAAGGTGCAAAAATATCTGTTAACTGTACTAATGTGTTGTTTTAATTAAAGGTACACTGTAAAGTGGTTTCCATGAATTTGACAGTAACTTACAGGCAGTTCGTGGCAAGTAAAATTCTGTATTTCATATTACCTGCTGTAATATAAATACGGTATCGAAGCAAGTACTGTGTAATGACACTGTACACTACTGTAAAGTGACTGTATTATAATGTAAACAAGTAAATGCTGGCGTAATCAGAATGAATGAATGGATAACTGGAATTCCTTGAGGGGAGGGGTTTGTATTTCAGAGTATTTTGGTTAGCTGCTAGGTGAAGTGTTTACACATTACAGCATATCAATTAATACTTGTACTTCTAGGAGCCTTAAGAAAAGCTTCCAAACTGGTTACGACTACAGTGCCAAACAGACCAAAATGACATGGCATTTAAGGTTTAAGACTCCAATCTGTCCCGTAAACATTGTAAGTTCATAGGGCATTATAACCACATACGAGTTATATTGGTACAGCATTCTCAGTCGTGGGTGCAACAAATATAGCCTTTTACAAGACCCGCCTCATAATGTGTTAATGAGCCAGAAACAACAATACCGTGCCCCCACTAGTGGTCAGAAGTTTTTTGCCTCTCACAATGCACCATCATTTAGAGTATGATGCAGTAAAATGTTTCAGCTTTTTTTACTGTCGATAATAACAAAAATTACGGTATAAATGCCAGTTTTCTGTTAGATTGTAGGTAATGTTATTTTCAATACTTGATCATTGTCTAAACTCTTTGTAATGCACCCATCTATAGCTAACAATTGACTTTAGTCAGGTTGTTGAGTCGTATACATTCTTTCCTCATTGGTGTTCCATTGAGGTGCCCTGTTATGATCTCATCGCTTACAGTTAGTTTAGCTTGGTACATTGTATGTTGACTTGGGACAAAAACTTGGTGACAGTTGGTGACGATTGAGCTTTGCAACATAATCCCTTTGTTTAATTCAATCAGGATTCACAAAGAGCTCCTTGGCAGGGAAAATGGCTCATTCGAATTGGCTAGAATTTGCTATAGAAAAGCTACATTTGCACAAGTGCTCTCTATTGAATTATTCTCATGTTTCTCTGTCGTGAGTCGTGACTGCACCATGTGAATGACTCGTGCTCCCTGACTGGGTGTGTTCTTACAATGTTAAGCAAAAATAACATATTGTGTCGTCAATAATGTATTTGTGGTGCAGTAGGCAATATTTCCCACTAGAGGGCAATGCTGGTCTTTACTAGGTTTTGCTATCTCGGCTCTGCATTAGAGATTGTGCACCAGGATTCATACTTGCGTCCTCTACCTAGCAGAATTACTACTCAGAATGTAACAGTTTTGTGCACCTCTATATGTGAGACATGTATTAGCCTCTAATGTGCCAGCTTCTGCTTATGATGTGTTAAATCTATCTTAAATGGTCCATTTACTTTGGTCGTAGACACCTAGAGTAGTCACACACTGACATTCATTTATTATTACCTCATATTCTCTCAATAAACTTAGTTAATAAATGGATGAAGAGAGAAAAGACATGACTGTTGACTGGTCAATTGTAGTGTGTATACTATTTGCAGACATGCGCATCAAAGATACATGGTAAGACTCCCTGTTTTTTGGGGAGGGAGGATGAAAGAGAAAAATACATTTGGACGAATAAAGTAACACTGACTCTTGATCCTAAACAGCTCATCATTAAATATCGATGAACCCTCCAGAGTCAGCTACATCCACTCAGACTCAGACATAAATAGCATTCAGAAGAATACATTGATTTGTCTCACTATCACTGCAGACCCAGGTCACCCAGGTGACTAATTATTCTCTATGGCAAGTTTGCATCATTTGCTAGAAAGGCCCACAGGAGGAGCCATGCACCCTGGTTGATGGCAAACAACAGCCGCAGCATTAATTCAACTTATCCACTCGACTGCTGAGAGAAGCTGCATGGGAGGAGACCCTTCAGGTTTTGAAGATTCATTTGTCTCTTATTCACCAAGTACACCTATACTTATTTGATCCAAACTCTGCATTTCCCCTCTGTCTCACCTTCTCCTCAAAGGAAATAGATCATATTACATTTATTTGGTAGGCTGGATTTACTTATACTCTAATTCTCTCCCATATCCTTTGACAAGGCCTTCGTATTTATTAATCGCTACTGAAGAGAAACACGTAGCACACCACTCAACAGTCTCGTATTATTGTGTATGTAAATCTGGGACACTCCATTTAGTATGATAGGTTACGTTTGGTATGGTTACACAAGACAGATGGTTACTTAAGGCAAAAACTTAAGGTGGGTGGTTTGTCGGGGTGGATGGGTAAGTGTATAACACAAACATCTAGCAACCCAAAGGTTGCATGTTGAAATCTCATCATGGACAACTTTAGCATTTGAGCTAATTAGCAACTTTTCAACTACTTACTACTTTTTTGCGTTATCGACCTAGCTAGAATTCATAACATATCATAAGTTTAGCAAATTCGTAACATATAATACAAATTGTAATTCATAGCATATCATACGAAATGGGTGATGGACATCCACAAATTAATACATACCATTACGAAATGTAACATATCATACTAAATGGATTATCATGGGTTTATGTAAGGAATAATGCGAAATGCTTTAAGACCAGGTTGCACTCAAAGGAGGGCATATGTAGTTTCCTGATGCTTCTTGTTCCTGGCTCCCATGCTATTTTGAAGTCAATGTCTTGCACTGTGCCACCCCTGCTAAAGTGTGTCAGGGAGATAGATAGACAAAGAGAGAGAAAGAAAGAGAGACAGAGGGAGTAACAGAGAGAGAAACAGAGAGGGAGAGAGAGCACTAATACATGCAGTTGGGAAGGTGTGAATTGTATAAACAGATCAATAGCTCAGGCAGGTCTTATTTCTGACAGATTTGTTTTCCCAGTCTGGTAATTGGCAGGGATGGAGCCCGCCACACTCCCTGGTTGATCTCAAGGTGCTCTGTTTGCCTTCTTCGCTGATGTCTGCCTTGGATTGTTCATTGAAGGTTGTTGATGGCTTCCGATTGAACTGAGACTGGCCACATGGTTTGGCTCTATATTAAAGTATGGGAGCTCACTGAGGATTAAGTTTAAGAAAGCTGTCTTTCGTTATATCCTATTTGAATCTTTAAATCTCTTACGAGCCTGGCCTTATCTATTAGTAATGGTGAAGGATCAGACCCATCTCTACATCTCTGTCAGTGCATTTTTTTTCTCTCTCTAGCTGAGTGGTTACTATCATGGGTAAAACCAAACCCTTCAGGTTGTCTCTCGGATTAGATTTTCTGAATGGATCTTCGACAGAGAAGATAAGAATCATTATGCAAACAGAGTTATGAAAAAGGTTTGATTCCAGGTCATAGTCAGTTTTGAGTTCCAGGGATTCTAAATAGCCTTTTTGAAAGTGAGCTTCTTAGGTAACTTTTTGGGACGTGCCCTGTAGGTGTCATCTCAGTTTAAACTCTGTCACTGCTGTTCTGCATGAGCGCAGTTCTTTCAATGAGAAATTCAACCGTTCAGGCAGAACAGAAGACTTTCTTTATGGCAGAGGCTATGCCCGTATGGCACCATCAGAGTCCTAGATGAACTCACTCCGGAAGATTCTAAAGTTAGAAGATTCTAAATATTTTCATTTAATTAGTCGGTGGTGACTCGACATCTTCCATAGTGGTTGAGATGGGCCATGGATATACTCCTACTGTCAGTTGGACCACTTGGCCCCAGTGTTGGTGGACATGTGGAGCAAGAGGCTGAGAAGCTCTAGTCAGCCCAACCTACACTACTGTCAGCATCCCTTAGATGTCATTTGAGGTCAAGACGCTTTCAAGAGTGCCGATGCCGATGTTCTCTGCAGCCTTACACTTGAAAATGAAAATGAATTTAGCAAAGACAATACAATTTTAGAGGACTGCCGTACATCCAACTCCCATTCACACAGACCTCAGTCCACTCTGTGTCCCAAACAAAAAGATTGAATGGCCTTTGGTGGTTAACAAACTTTTATTGTCTGCCATCCTTTCTGCTCTATGTAATCCCCTTAAAAGCAATAAAGCCGGTATGGTGTCAGCACCAAAGTGGGGTTGAGAGAGTTTCATTCAGAGGTTGCAAGCTGTCCACGTCGGGTAAAGCAATATACTGCAAGTTATGATTGTGCTTCATGAGAATCTGACCTCTAATTCCAGGTATTAAGAGAAAGGCTAATGGTATCAAAGGGTCAGACCCTCCTGAGCCATGGGAAATAAGAGCAATCGATAAGGGGTCAAAGAGATAAACAAGGTGCAGGCAACCCAGAAGTACGTGTATCTGCCTGTAAATATCTCTGTTCTCTGACCAACAACACTTTATCATGCCAGTGCTATAGATTTATACTCTTGAAGGATTCCCATGAAGTGAGGAAAGGTCTGCCTGTGACACTAGAGGTCAAAGGGTACAGTATATTACCAACCGTGTGGGGAGGAGGGGTTGTTTGTCTCGACACTGCCAAACTGTGGCGAGGGATGTGTCTACCTTGGACAACCCCCCCCCACCCCCACCCCACCCAGCCGTAACTATAGAAGCTTTTGAAATGCTAATCCCCCTGTGAGCGGTGGGTCCAGTCGATGGTATTGATCCAACATGCCCATCAGCATTGTGGAGAAGGTCCACTCGTTCTCATGGGAAAGTGCTCTACCATCCCTCCTCAATCTTACAGGCCTCGATGACTTGTATGTACCAAAAGGGGCACGGAGTGCTCAGAGTTTAGTCAGGGCTAACCTTCAATGACAGCTTGGTGGCTAAGGCAGTGCAGATGTTGAAGCCTAATAAAGACAAAGGAGGCCTATTTTGCCTCATGCTTAAAATCCAATATGGCAGTTAGACTGTTACCTGCTAGTATTCTCTGTGGGGTATTTAGCCTTGCAGAATTTACATTAACAGGGAACTGTTAGAAAAATACCTATGTTAGTATGTAGGAAGTAATGTAAAGTTTTCACTCTAAAGTATTGCTTTTAAAGGGAATTTGCAACATTTTGGTATATATTGAACACATGGCCTCTGTCACAATGGCTTCTATAAATAGATTTGTGAGTGGATGTATTTTTATCTTCAAATGCTTTTGAATGTCAGTCTGAGGGGAAGGTTCATCCTTGTGTCCAAGTGCAACTTCCTCCATTTTGAAGTGAGAGGCAACATGGCAGTTGGATATTACACTGCCCAGACAGAAACCCTGGAGACTAGCTTTCAATAACAATAAGAGGTGGCTAGGTGATGTGGCTCTCTGTCCCCACAAACCGATGTGTGTCCTCATGAGGTGAATTCATTACATTGTTTCACATCTTGTTAGATTATGCTGGTCTTCCCATACAGCAAAGTCTAACTATTGCTGTCAGCATCTATTCATCCTTGAAATGTGTAGGTGGCTGACATTCACAGTTTTTCACAGACTGTTTTCACAACCATTTACAAAGTGTTTAGATCGCACCAATAGCCTCAATGATTAAAAACCCAACAAATAGCAACACATGGTTCTAAGACAACAAGTGAATGTTGATCATGTCAAAACAGGTAACTATCAACCTCTTTCAAGATATACTGTATAGCCTCATGGTGGATGTTGTCAGGCAAGTCGGTTATTGGACAACACCATGAAATGTAAACACTGAGAATACAAAACATTAAGAACACCTACTCTTTCCATGACATAGAATGACCAGGTGAATCCAGGTGAAAGCTATGATCCCTTATTGATGTCACTTGTTAAATCCACTTCAATCAGTGTAGATGAAGGGGAGGAGTCAGGTTAAAGAAGGATTTAAGCCCTGAGACAGCTGAGACATGCGTTGTGTATACAGTATGTTCCATTAGAGGGTAAATGGGAAAGACAACAGATTTAAGTGCCTTTGAACGGGGTGTCAAGAACTGCAACGCTGTGGGGGTTTTTCACGCTCCACAGTGTCCCTTGTGTATCAAGAATGGTCCAATGTTAGATCTACTCATTGAACCTTTTGGGTAATATTTCACATTGATCAATCCCTTTGGCTGTGGAAGACTCACATTTTAGTTTAAAGACTTTGTTGTTCTGTTCAGGCTCCAATTCTGATCTGTCCAGACAAAGGAACACTCATGCCCCAGGATTATGTTGATAATATAGATTTTGTCTCTTATTTTCATCCTTTTTTTGAGAGAAAATAGATTTCTTTATTTCCTCACCAAAAAGGGAATGAAAATGTCATCACAGTGACCCCTCAAGTCAAATCTCCTCATGTTATTACATAATATATCTGTTTCTTAATCTGAATATAACTGATGTATATCATGCAATCAATCTATGTATCATACTGTAACACATTTCATATTGGGTTAAAATATGATAGTCACAGCGTTTTGATTTATAGCCTTGTCAATGTACTCTGGGGATTTGTTTTATGAGAAACAGTTTTTGGTGGTACGTGCTGAACATTGTCACTATTAACATATTCTACGAAGCCTTAATTTTTCTCCTCTCACAGTTCATTATAAAGTGGTGTTTACTGAGGGACTAAGATACTGAATAATTCATGAGTGTTTTTCTTCCTTTGTATCAGATTTTGCCTTCTACAAACTGTCTTCCTGCATTTTAAGCATTGTTAAGCCTCTTCAGACTTCAGGGACAGCTCAGCCATAATAATAAAAAATCATTTGACCTTAACGCTGTTATCTTTTCACAATGGGAAACGCACATTCATTACTTCTGTGTGGTGTTGTGGTGTTTATCAAATAATATATTAGTCATAGCTACAAACCTAGTTTAAAGGTCAGTATACAATTTATTCTCAAAAGATCTTAAGTTTTCCCCTCTCCTTTTCCCTCCAGAGTTGACGGAGCAGCTTCAGTGTACTTTGACTCAATACTAAAGGGATTCTTCACATTCGATAATTAAGAGAAGATGAAAGGTGTGTTCTCCAGTGTGGACTCATAATGGTTAAAGAGTGACAAAGGAAGGTTGAGTCTTTTAGCGGTGGTGTTTAGATTTTTTAATAATCCGCACTCCATGGATTTCACTCCTGCAGAAATCAAGGTCACGGAGTGTCTTCAGAATCTAGGACGCCTCGCCCTGTGAGACCTGCCGTTCATCTCACACCTATTATCATGGTGTGGTGGCAGAACGGTGGGTCCAACACGTGTAGACCGTGTGTACCACAATACAGCTATGTCAGTTACAATTGGGGAGATAACAGGATGTTCATTGTGTAGGCAAAATGGTTAGACCGCCTCAAAGTTTACTATGCAATCTGCACAAATGTTAGTCAGATATTTGTTGCACAAGGAATAGTGAAATGGGACATGGGGACTTTGATAGGAGTTTTGGTAGATTGAAGTGGAATTTTGTGCATATATGCCAACCATTGTAGCTGAATTTCATAAACCTGTGTGTGCATTTGTGCGTGTGTGTGTGTGTGTTAAATATACCTAGTGCTTGGTGAATGGGTCTTAGGCCTCATGTTGTACTCTCCACTCCAGCATTGTTGATTAATGGATTGGATTTGAACTTTTAAACTACCGATCTGCTGGAGGCCTTTCAGCGTTGTTTGCTTTAGAGAAACTTAAAAGGGAACAAGAGTATTTTTCCTTTTGTATGCTCCCACAGCGAATTCCTCTGAGGGATCTCAGCCTAGTTCCCTAGATTAAATTGTTCTGCCGTAGAGGGGTGCTGTTAAACTAGCAGAGAGCTCTTGCAAAAGTAAATTGCCCCCTTTGCAAATATTAAAAAATATAGAGTTAACACACTTCTTAAGACCTTCATGGCCCTTGATGAGAATGTGTTTGTTGCATGCTGTGCACACAAGTGGAACCACAAGAAGTTATGTAATACAGTGAGTCATGAGAGGATTTCTCTCTCTTTCTCTCTTTACGCGCACACACACACACGCACATGCACACGCACACTCAATGAAAAACACCTCTGTTGGTGGTTAGTCCCGCATCTTGTTGACAGAGGAAGGTGCTGTGGACGCTCCATTTACAGCATATTAAACTACATGGAGGCCAACACCTGGACTTTAGTTGTCTCTTTAGACAGAGGAAACAGGTCCCAGCTCCCCTGCTCCTCTGTTACCATCATAAACAGTGTAGTTGATTTAAACAATCCTGCTTAGTTAAGGAGAGATGGAAATTTACAAAGCAGTTACCTGGAGGAAGATGATATTTTTTAAATTTAGTCCGGGGGAGGATTATGTAGTTGATTAAACATTATAAATCTTGCTAGGCAAGTCAGTCAGAACAAATTATTATTTACAATGACAGCCTACCCCAGCCAAACCCAGATGACACTGTGTACCAATTGTGCACTGCCCTAAGGGACTTAGCCAGATGTGATGCAGCCTGGATTTGAACCAGGGACTGCAGTGAAGTCTCTTGCATTGAGACGCAGTGCCTTAGACTGCTGTGCCACTCAGGAGCCCACTCAAATGCTCAGGGTTTGAGAATTAGTTGGTTGTTGCCGGATGATGCCCCTCATCCCTGATTCTCGACTGGGCGCGCAATACCTAGTGTGGTCTCAATTAAATGATCCATAGCCTATTCTATAGGCTATAGGCCTAGGTTATACGAAGAGCATGCTCGGAGAAGACATTTCCTAAGAAATTGTACATCCTTCCCGAGTTTTTGAGCTGCTGGGATCGTGTATATAAAATAGGCTACACTACGTTACACACTGCAATTCCCAATCATGAGCCTCGGCCTGCCCTTCCCTTGCTTTGTGCTGCCAAACCAATGATTGTGCTGTGTATGGTGGCACTTCAGGAGGCGAGGCAATTTGCAACAACAAAAAAAGAAACAATATCTGTGCACGCTGACTAGGCCGACTGATGTCCAGTTTGAGAGGGAGAGTGTGAAGATGAGAAGAAGGTAAGCATGCGGACCAGAGGTAAGCATGCTACACCTATAATGAATTAAAATAAAAACAATATGTTTCGTTGCCCACAATGAAGCTATTTATCAGAGTTATTGACCTCACAATAATCCATATTCTAGTATTTTACATAACTTACATTACTATGAAGCGGCCGTCGCTGAGATGACAGCACATGGGTGCTGAAAGTAGGCTAATTCGAGGAGGACTAATTCATTTAAACAGTCTTCATTTTAATTTGACTTTAGGCTATTAACAACATGAGGGCTTTGTGAAGGAGTCTATTTCATCCTATTCAAGAAAATATTTCACAGACAAAGTTATTAGTCGACTATCCATAGATTTTGTCAGCCAAGTCCTTCAGTCACCATTAGAGTTTAATATTTTCCCGGTATTTTACAAATGTTCCACCCTGAAAATAAATCACTTTTCTCCCGGTATTTCCTGACAAAACCAGAAGTGTCATTCAAAAGCATATAACTACTGTATATTTGGATTTGATTAGAGCTTTGATTGGCATGAAAATTCCAGCCTGATACTACCTGAGTCTGATGAAGGGAACCCTGTTGTGCTTGAAAGTGAGATTCCTGTACAAGAAGGGCTAGCTTTGCACTGGTAGCTAAGCTAAAATAGGGAGAGCAGCCATCTTTCCTTTGTTAACACTGAAATCCCGCACCGTGTGGAAATCCCGTTGATTTCAGCTTTCAGGGATAAGTGACCACTGGCGGTGAAGGTTCACCAGTCATTTTTGAAAGAAAACATTTCACATGTGAGGTCACGCCTTCTCACCTCTGTTACAATGGGTTACACTGTATAATATCCAACCAATCTCAACTGACTGGATATGTTGTCTCATTCAATTTAACGGAAGTTAAATTGGAAGGAAGTTAAATTGCCAAACAAACCTTCTTCCAGGTTGATCATTTGGATAAGGACCAAATTAGTTTGTTCCAAACAATGAGACAATTTAAACGTTCCCACATTAACCTAGATACAGCGACGCTTTCATGTTAATTAAAGTTTAATTCCCAAATGGCCTATACAGGTATGATTAATCAATAATATTGATTAGTCAATTAAAATTGCTTTTGCAAGTTCATTAATAGCCCTACTCCCACATTACTGATCCAGCATTGATGATTCATTGACGTCTATAAACAGATAAAAATGGTTTGTACTGCTTCCAACAAACCAAACTTTACATACATTTAAATTGCTAATACTCATAATAATGAGCAAGCTGTCAGATGTGGTGCCACCCATTCCCTCACTAATAAGTGAACCCTCACCCACGGAAAGATTGATCGCTGACCTCAGCAGCGATGCAAATCCTAACTATGCCCAAAGGCTGAGAATGTTAGATCAATCAATCAATCAAATTTATTTATAAAGCCCTTCTTACATCAGCTGATGTCACAAAGTTCTGTCCAGAAATCCAGCCCAAAACCCCAAACAGCAAGCAATGTATTTGTAGAAGCACGGAGGCTTGTAAAAACTCTCTAGAAAGGCCCGGAACCTTGGAAGAAACATAGAGGGGAACCAGGCTATGAGGGGTGGCCAGTCCTCTTCTGGCTGTGCCGGGTGGAGATTATAACAGAACATGGCCAAGATGTTCAAATGTTCATAGATGACCAGCAGGGTCAGCAGGGTCGGAACACTTGAAACTGGAGTAGCAGCACGACCAGGTGGACTGGGGACAGCAAGGAGTCATCAGGCCAGGTAGTCCTGAGGCATGGTCCTAGGGCTCAGGTCCTCCGAGAGAAAGAGAGAGAGAGAGAAGTTAGAAGCTTAATATGCATAACCTTTCATATGTTAGCTAAATATTATGATAATACTGCATAGAATGTATTACCTGAAAGAGGTCATCTAGGACATATATATATGTTGGATGCAATTTGAATGGAATTGATGGAGAGAGAAAGACTAAAATCATATCATATTTTATTGGTCACATGCAAATATTTAGCAGATGTTATTGCGGATGTAGCGAAATGCTTGTGTTTCTAGGTCTAACAGTGCAGTAATATCTAACAGTTTACAACAATACACACTAATCTAAATGTAAAAGAATGGAATTAAGAAATATATAAATATTAGATCGACCAATGTTGGAGTGGATTTGACTAAAATACAGTAGAATAGAATACAGTATATACATATGAGATTAATAAAACAGTATGTAAACATTATTTAAACATTATTAAAGTGGCCAGTGATTCCATGTCTATGTATATAGGGCAGTAGCCTCTAAGGTGCAGGGTTACGTAACCGGGTGGAAGCCGGCGTGTGATAGGCTGTTTTAAAACTGTGCAGCTGCAATCTAAAAATGTATGTTTACAATATTATATTATATTGTATTACTGTAGCATAGACCATGCTGCAGAAAATGCAGGCCTACCAGTCACAAGAAAAAAAGTTACCATGATGAGATGGTAGGTTACATGCATTGTGAACTGCGTTCCAGACTGAGATGTCCTTTCTGTCCCCACCCTGGGCGTTGATGACTGATCATGCAGATTGCAGAGAGAAGGCCATAGAGAAGCCAGATTGAGACATTGCTAATGATTTAACAGTTCTATTTTACATCATGCTGTTCATATAAATAATTCATTATAATTGACCAGTTATTTATTCCTGGAAAAGGGGGTGGGTTTGGGTGGTAAATCTCAGTAACCCAGTTCCTGCTATTCAACCCTAGTCTCCATGCATTCCTTAAATATCCCAGTGTCAGTGAAGAGCTTGGTGTGTTGAGTTAAAACCAGGGCTGAATTGAGGGGGTATGTGAGGAAATGGCTGATTATATAACGCGATCTGGAACAACACATTAGTCCGCAATGTTTTAAGTAAGAAACAAGCTGTAAAATGTGGCGAAAGACGTGACAGATGCATATAAGATATCTAGGATTTGTCTCTATGATATTCAGAGGCTGCACTACAACCTTTGATAGGAGATAAAACATGTACTTTGCTTGGGAAGTAATGTGTGATTCTGTCACTATCAATTGATGTTTGACATTTCAACAGGCTATATAACAACATACTGACTCTACATCAGTCAGGAGCAAGCCAGGTAGCCTAAGAAGGAATGGAAATAAATAATTTTGTTTATAATATTATTATTTCAAGGCTATAGCCTGCCATTTAAGAAATCAATTGTGAAGCGTTTGTGACGCAGTACAGGCTGGCAGGAGAACTCAACATTTCAACAACACATCAACAACAGCACTTCAACAACATGCCTATAAAAAATTACTCAGAGTTAAGTAATAATGAAACGAAAAATGCCTTACTAGGCTATACCCTCAAATTAAAGCTGACAGTCTGCACTTTAACCTCATAGTCATTATATCATTTCAAATCCGAAGTGCTGGAGTACAGAGCCAAAACAACAAAAATTGTGTCACTGGCCCAATACCTTTGGAGCTCACTTTATAGTATACAAAATGGGTTTTATGTATTTACCTGCCTGGGATTACATAAGAATCTGTAAAAAAAAAAATACCCACCAAGGAATGACACCTATCAGTTTGTTGTTAACAAAATAGCATGCTAGTGGTTGAACACGTTCCTGGTGATGTTCCTGCATCATAAGGTGAGTGGGCCTTCTCGTTGAATGATTTTTGCTGGCATTTGATCAAATGGAAATATCTGCCAATCACACACCAATGACTTGAGGGATTGCCTCATCTCCAGTCTGAGGTGCATTGATCCGTTTCTTGACCCTGGCCATGTGAAGTCTGGATGGGAGGTGAAGCTCCTGACTTGAAGTTTAGCACGGAAATTCAAAGTGACTTTGCTGTGATAAAAAAAAAGATGAAAGAAAAGAAAGAAGTGAGAAGAGAGAAAAATAGAGAGAGCGAGAGAGAAAGGGAGAGGAGGAGGACCAGATGGAGAGTGAATTGTGGACTGTGTATGTATGTGTGGTGATTAATGAAAGCGGTTGTCAATAAGACAAAGCAGACAGCGTATTCATTAAGGTGGCAGAAACCACTGACAATAATTAAAAACACTTCCTGAGTAGTGGAGAAGTCGAGAGTGGAGAAATGTAAGCAATTGCGAGACCTTTGACTTCAGCAGTACATGCATAATTAATCCATATGACTGCAGTTGTTTTGACAGGTTCTGAGTCACAACATTACAGAATTCATGACTGACTTTGTTAAACATGAGTTAACCCTTAAGGGGGAATTCCGACCTGAGTTAAGTGCATGTAAATGGAACGTAATTCCCTTTTTATGCACTTTTCCAGTAGTGATTTTAGCATGTAAATCTTGGTGGGGCAAACCATTTTTGGGGGGAGGGGGAATGCATGCCAGCAAAGCCACTACACAACACAACACTAAACAATACATTAATTGTACTATAACGATGACAAACGGTGCCCACAAACTGTTAGGACCTACATAAAGCTGTCCCAACAGCAGAGTCCCAACACCTTACCACTGCTACACCTGGCTATCAGCGGAGCCTTGTCTGGCAGCGAAACAGTTCATTCAGCCTCATTTACTGCTTTAAAAAAAAACATTGCTGATATATCTGACTTGCTTAAACAAATGTGGTTTCTACTGACAATTGAGATATACAAACTATGGCATAAGGGGATGACAAGCGGATAAGAGACAATCTGTAATTTCGATTAAGACATTAATGAGCGAGCTAGGACAGACGTAGTCAATATAACTATTTGTTCAGCACTTTTGAAATGTACAGCAGCAGAGTTCAGAACATGGGCCGTTCTTACAGAGTTCCCTGTACACCAAGTCAGAGCCGTAGGATAAACAAAGGAGGCATATAAGCAGAGAATGAAAGCTCTTACAATATTCGATGATTACATTTATCTAAAACAGGTTATAGACTACATGTGCACCAACAAGTCAGAACAGCAAGTGAAATTAAGATGGGAAAAAATACCGAATGATTAGGGTAAGGCATATGGGCTACTAACAGGTTACTACACAACATACACTTAGTATTACTTTCTTAGCTACAGTATACATATCTCCCTGGCATATTACATCATTTATGCAGCAGCATACAAGACATTTTTGGACTTGTTGTGCTGTGCTCACTTGAACAGGAAGATGGTGCCGTCCTTTGTGGGCAAATTTGCCATCAAAGTCTGCATTCTCTGGATTTATCGGGCTTTCAAGACAACTGGGAATTTGAAAAAAAAAACAAGGTAGAATCATGATGACGCCAGTGATCTTCAGGTCGTAGCTCTAAAAAGAGGCCCGAGTTCCCGACTTACAATTCCTCCGAGTTGGATAACTGTTCAAAACTTGTTTTCCCAGTCAGAGTTAGTTTTTTTTCCTGAGTTCCCAGTTGTCTTGAACTCACTAAAGTCAGATTTCCCAGTTCAGAGTTAACAGTTGTTTTGAGTGTAGCAGAAGTCATGCTGGATTGACAGCATGGCCAATGTTGGATGTTTATCATTTTAAGCTTGGAAAAGAGATCCCTAAACCCAGACTTAGGACCACACACTCCACTGAATAGCAGGCTAGTGATTTTTGTGCAATGCTTGCAGTTAGACACTGATTCCATCCAAACCACTCATTGTTGAATTTGCGATTTCAAACTTGTTGTGTAATGTCCAATGGCCAATGACCACTGATACGTTTTATCTATAATTTCTATAATTTAGATTGTCGACTTGATTCATGATGATGACTGCTAGCTAAGATTTTGAAAGTATGATGTTGACATGATCAGTCCAATAAAAGCTACTGTAGATATAACGTGATTTGACATATTTTTTTTCTGCGGCCAATGACCTTGAGCACTTCTAATGTAACTCTATAGCATTTTTGAGCCCTACCCTTAGATTTGGCTGTGACGTAGTGTCCCCATGAGTGACAGAACACTGAGCCAATCACGATGCAACTAGAGAACATTACCAACCCCTATGCTCCATATTTTCCACTTGCTGCCCCACCACCACATAAAGCACTGAGCTAGGCTGAAACACCTGCATTTTGAGCTGCCTTACTAAAGAAGGCATAAAATAGACCATCTTTGTATGCGGTTTTATTAACTCAATGATTTTTTTATATACATACAGTGCCTTGCGAAAGTATTCGGCCCCCTTGAACTTTGTGACCTTTTGCCACATTTCAGGCTTCAAACATAAAGATATAAAACTGTATTTTTTGTGAAGAATCAACAACAAGTGGGACACAATCATGAAGTGGAACGACATTTATTGGATATTTCAAACTTTTTTAACAAATCAAAAACTGAAAAATTGGGCGTGCAAAATTCTTCAGCCCCTTTACTTTCAGTGCAGCAAACTCTCTCCAGAGGTTCAGTGAGGATCTCTGAATGATCCAATGTTGACCTAAATGACTAATGATGATAAATACAATCCACCTGTGTGTAATCAAGTCTCCGTATAAATGCACCTGCACTGTGATAGTCTCAGAGGTCCGTTAAAAGTGCAGAGAGCATCATGAAGAACAAGGAACACACCAGGCAGGTCCGAGATACTGTTGTGAAGAAGTTTAAAGCCGGATTTGGAAACAAAAAGATTTCCCAAGCTTTAAACATCCCAAGGAGCACTGTGCAAGCGATAATATTGAAATGGAAGGAGTATCAGACCACTGCAAATCTACCAAGACCTGGCCGTCCCTCTAAACTTTCAGCTCATACAAGGAGAAGACTGATCAGAGATGCAGCCAAGAGGCCCATGATCACTCTGGATGAACTGCAGAGATCTACAGCTGAGGTGGGAGACTCTGTCCATAGGACAACAATCAGTCGTATATTGCACAAATCTGGCCTTTATGGAAGAGTGGCAAGAAGAAAGCCATTTCTTAAAGATATCCATAAAAAGTGTTGTTTAAAGTTTGCCACAAGCCACCTGGGAGACACACCAAACATGTGGAAGAAGGTGCTCTGGTCAGATGAAACCAACCTGAATGACGGCTCTGCCCCACCTGCCCCGAATGACGGCTCTGCCACACCTAACCTGAATGTCGGCTCTGCCCCACCTGCCCTGAATGACGGCTCTCCCCCACTGCCCTGAATGACGGCTCTGCCCCACCTGCCCTGAATGACGGCTCTCCCCCACTGCCCTGAATGACGGCTCTGCCCCACATGCCCTGAATGACGGCTCTCCCCCACTGCCCTGAATGACGGCTCTGCCCCACCTGCCCTGAATGACGGCTCTGCCCCACCTGCCCTGAATGACGGGTCGCCACTGCACTTGCTAATGCTATTCACACACTATTCGGTCAGGGTGGAGATCTAAGAAATGAAGGTGGGGTGGAGGTGTGTCTACAGATACGTCGTATTCTGACCTTGACTTAATTCCCTCATAATTCCACCAACTTTGTAGAAAAAGCAGTGGAAAAAGCATCTACTTTATTTTTTCTGATAGAAATAACAGCACTGTAATTTATAAAATGATAAGAGCTGTTGATAAGAGCTAGTTAAATAAGTAATCTGTTTGGAGAAGGGGATTGTAAATACACATAGCAATTGTTTTAGATGATTCTTCCCTATGATCCCTGGAGACGAATGTGAAACCAGTCATATGGAAGCTAACTGAAAATCATATTAACATGACATGTGTGGCGGCCCCATTTCCAAAGTGAAGTAGGCTATAAATAGCTGTGCCATTATTCAGAATTTGTATTGTATGCCCTCATAATTTGCGTGGATGAAATTTCGGAGACCCAAGCTAGAGGCTTCTGTAGGGCTGAACCTGCCGAGTTGATGAATGCACTTTAGAATGTTTAAATTATATGCCCGGACTTTAATCCATTTTACAATTTATATCATATTAAATGTTAGCCACTATCAGGAGCTACCGTCAGTAATACCCACATACATTTATAACTGTGACTTTAGCGTTAGTTTTCTTCAATTTGTAGCTTACATTTAGCATAATTCCATTCCATTTACCTTTCTTTCCTCTGTCAACCTGTGCATGTTCCTGAGGATTGCTAGCAATACTGGATCATATTAAGCTAATGTTGTGCGATAAATGGGGACACATAGCCTATTTGAATCATTATGGAACTCAGAACACATGTAGCAGTTTAAACCTGGAGCCTGGTGCACGGTTCACAACTACTGGACCGCTGACGTCACAATTCCATGATTAGTGTGGATTAAGGTAGATTTACAAGACTATTGTTCATCCTTATTGTACACTTTTTTCCAACTTCCAATATTTAATGGTTTGAACTTGAATATGACAACTTTCATGATGAGCCAAACACTGTATTCCTGATTAATCAGTATATTTTGTGTTTAAAGGCTCACCAAACCTGTTTTTTTAATGATTCATACATACTTTCCTCACCCCAAAATGTGCCTCAATAATCTACAAAATCAGAGTATTTTTTATCTACCAGTTGGTGTTGAAACAGAGACGAACATGCATATATTTAGATGCATTTATTTGTTATTTTATTTTGGGGGTGGGGTGAATTTTAAAATATACAATCTACCTGCAGTGAAGCCACTCAACATTTACATTACATTCAGTCATCTAGCAGACACTCATCCGGAGCGACTCACAGGAGCAACCAGGGTCAAGCCCCGCCCAAGGGCAAATTGACAAAAACCTCCCCCTCCACTGTATTTCATATAGTAATTTCATGTGTCAGAAAGGTGCTAATATAATGTAACACCATATGATGTAATATATCTCTATGAGTGTTCTGACCCAAATGCATGAGGTCCATAGGCCTACTTGGGAACATAAGAGAACATTTACATTTAAACATTTTCTCCTGTACAAAATGCATTGAAGACTTGATTTACTTGCATGTGACAGAATGCTAAATTGTAGCTGGTCCCATCAGATGACATGACATACTGTATGTTAACCCTATACAAATTCTTCATCAGCCTATCAACGATCTGAGGTTTTATATTGACCAACCAATGGAATTTCTTAAAATAGGTCAACCCTGGCCACTAGAGGAACATTTAAAATCTACAAATTCAAGGTTTACTTTTGTTCAATTGGTCTGTAACAAAATGGTGTGTGCCAACATTGCATTGTTGCGTCTTTGACTAGGCTACTTGCTACTAATAGGAAGTGTTTTCCTACATTAAGACTGTCGATTCAGGTCCTATGGATTTGCGATAAACTTCTTTAAAATAACTGCAATACTGCCATCAGTAGGATGATAACTAGAGTGCAAACTACCATCCTACTTTTCGTACACTTTGTAATGCTCATCCTCCTCGTGCCAAATAAAGCACATGTGACAAAGCAGATGATTCTAAAAAGGCAGACAAAACGTTGTAGGCCTACATTTAGGTGTACACGTCTATGTAATATAGCCTATGTAATAGCAGTCTGTTGTGTGCAATGCCAAAGAAATAGGTAGGGGAGAGTGGGGTAAGTTTAACCATTTTTTACATTCAGCATCACTCCGTCAAGGGAAATATTATATTTTTTTCTAAAAGCGATATCTATATATATTGCAGGATGTTGTGTATCGCTGGAAATAATCCCATTTCATGGAAACATTACAGTTTTGAAAACATAGCATATTCCCAAAAAGTGATCTATTGGCACAACTTACTCTGGGTACGGGGTAAATTGAGCCTAGGACAGGGTGAGTTGAGTCGCATACAAATTTCTGTGCTGAATTCAATTTTAAATCAACCTTTTTAAAACCATGTCTGTCTTTATTTCCCAGACACAATTCAACACGACCACAATCACTTTTTGGTCTTTTAATCATTTTAAGCATCTTTTAACACAGGATTAACACCTAACAAAGACATTGTACTTTTTAAAAACACTTTTCACATTGGCCAGGCCCAGTTGTTACCTCATATCCCAGCGATAATGCCTTACATTACACCTGGGAAGAAAACACTTCAATTTGCTCAACTTGCCATTGGCTCAAACATCGGTTCACCTTACACCCTATGGCCATTGGCTCAAACATCGGTTCACCTTACACCCTATGGCCATTGGCTCAACTTACCCCGAGGTAAACGTTTTAATATATTAACCAACATAGCTACAAGGATGAAACCCACGGCTGTAATGTTTATGTGATGATGCTTTATTTAATATTATGGTCTATGTAATGTGGTTTCTCCTAAACCCCTCTCTCTTACTGCAGTGCTCCATTGAACAGCTATTCTTATGAGCTGTACAGTAGAAAGGTTTTCCATAATTACTCCCCTGATTGTTGTAATTAGGGTTATTACAGTAATCATCATCATCATTTGCTGGGCAGATGCCCTTTCCCACTTAGTCCTCTCTCACAGTAGGCTCTTAACCTCACACTGTGGCTGAAAGCAGCCAAGGTGATGAGGTCCCAGATCAACGATATGAGAGAACATGGTTGGCCGCCCGTGGTCTGGTGGCGCTTCGTCAAGCCTCATCATGAAATGACCCTAATAGTATATCCATTATGTATCATTACCTGCATACAGCCACTTCTCATGATCGTCCATTAATTTACCACTCGATGAGGGGAAGTTCTGGCTGGCTAAGCAGCTGAGTGGCCGATGACTTGAGTTGACTGAAGGTTCATTATTGGTTTAACTGAAAGTCGAACATCATCATAGACGCCTACAGGCTTTTACAACACCAAACCTTACCAACTGTAGTTACACTCGTTCTACCCTCTCCTTCCTCCACCCAACCACACCATTCCCAAGAGAGAATACCTTGGCCGCCTACAAGCCTGCACGGTATCCAATTGACTGCTCTCATTTAAGTGGTGGCGAGGCAGTGTTGGGGGGATCAATAGTTTCAGCCTGTGTGGGGCTGTGTGGGGCTATGTGTGGGGCTGTGTGGGGCTATGTGGGGCTATGTGTGTGGCTGTGTGGGGCTGTGTGGGGCTGTGTGGGGCTATGTGTGTGGCTGTGTGGGGCTGTGTGGGGCTGTGTGGGGCTATGTGTGGGGCTGTGTGGGGCTATGTGGGGCTATGTGGGGCTGTGTGGGGCTATGTGGGGCTATGTGTGGGGCTGTGTGGGGCTATGTGTGGGGCTGTGTGGGGCTATGTGTGGGGCTGTGTGGGGCTATGTGTGGGGCTGTGTGGGGCTGTGTGGGGCTGTGTGGGGCTATGTGGGGCTATGTGGGGCTATGTGTGGGGCTGTGTGGGGCTGTGTGGGTCTGTGTGGGGCTATGTGTGGGGCTGTGTGGGGCTATGTGTGGGGCTGTGTGTGAGCTTTAGTGCTGGGAGCAGTGCCGGGCCCCGTTAGGTGCATTCATCATCTGACACACATGGTCGGCTGGTCAGCGCTGAATGTCATGCTGTTAACACTCCTCACACACAGGCCTCCCTTAGCACCAACACTTACTCTCTGCATTTACATGTTGCCCACATTCATAGCCTACATTGTACCCATGAGCCCTGGAGCTGCAGTGGTGACCCATACATTACACACATCCAATAAATGTTGTCCAATCTTTGCTATGTTTCTGAATAGGTTATTAAAGTGTAATTGCTGTAGAGGAAATGGCTACTATTTCCGTTCTGGTTGGTCAACACCTGTCATTTTTGTTTTTACTGTAAGTGACAGGGCAGTGTGGTACCCCCGTCTCCATTCCTCATAGTATTCCTTCCCTGTACTGTGCTATCAATCATAGACAACCTATTCTCCATGGTGTTGTGGATTCTGATCTGATCAGGTACGTAGGTGCTGAGACAGAAGGTCAACCCCAGTTCTCTGAATTCCTTCACCTCACAAGTCAGCTTAACCAACAGATCCAACTGTAATACAGAGGAGTGAAATACAGTGAGAAGTCTGTCATACTCTTAAGTTGTCATGTTGCTCAAACTCGTCCCAGAAGGATAGAAAGGTCACTCCATAAAAAACCTGGCCTCAAAGCAGTAGTCTGGCGAAATGTGCAGTGAATGACAAGTGCCATGGCAGAAACAACATAGCCGTTTTCCTGTTGGCTGTAGCATTTCCTTTGAACTGTTTACCCTGAGGTAAAGCCACAACTTCTCTGATATCAGAGAACTCCCTTGAGTTGTATGGCTTAGAATATACAGATGTTTGACCTATATTGTCAGAGCAAAATAATCCTGCAGCAACAGGAGTTGAACATTTATTCTATAATGTTGCTTGATTGGTGGTTAGGCTATTAGCTGGTCAAAAGTAGACTACATGAAAATGCAATACTGTTAGTGTGGGTTTTCAGTGAATATATGTAAATCCTAAAGCGGTGCAGGAAAATTCTCAGCAACAAAAGACTGATCAAATTGATTCTAAGTTCGTTTTTGGCAGGACCTTTTCTTCATTTGAAAAACTATTAGTGGAAAAACAAGTTCAGTTGGTTAATGTACTCTGCCATGGACCAATTTGTGCTTATTCATTTTCCTTTCTGTCTGTTATTAATGTGTCTGACCACTGCTGTTTCCTTCTTACCTCACATGTTCCAATAGCCATGACCTTTTCCCATCTAAATGCAAATGGGAGGGTCCTACGCAAAGTGAAAAACATAGCTGTTTCCCATTTATCTGTACACAATTGTAACCACAAGGCTTTTGTTTTCATGTTGCGAGGAAATGTTTTCTTCTGACTCTATGAATTTAAAGAGGTTTTGATATTGTACTGGCTGTTCTGGAAACAGTGGGTATTAATGTGTGACATCAGAGTAATGGCAGTCATAATGTATCTGTTGTTACGGTGAGTGCCATTAGGTCAATGACCTCTGTCGATAGTACAGTACAGTAGATTCAAGCTCTCAGAAGAAGAGGAGGAGGAAAAAGAGTTGTTAATGCTCCCCTATTGATTTGAATCATTAATGTGTAGTTAACAACTTTACATACCAATAGAATTATGCAAACTGTGGCAGTGTAAGAGCAAACGACAAATTGACTGGAAGCTTTATTTAATGACAAAGGGATGTACTATAGCATGTCTTGTCATCAATGCACTACATTGGTTAAAGATGTCGTTTCTTTATCTTGTTTCATGTGTATTCCAAATGTGTGGCGTGTAAGACCTTGTGGGTGAGGTTGCAATTTGGGCAACTTCTTGCAAAAATCTCAGAGTAGCATTTAGTCTAGTTAATAAATGTGACAGGATAACAACGATTTGTAACTTCACCTGGAGGTCCATAGTATTATATCTATTTTTTAACTAGGCAAGTCAGTTAAGAACAAATTCTTATTTTCAATGACGGCCTAGGAACAGTGGGTTAACTGCCTGTTCAGGGGCAGAACAACAGATTTGTACCTTGTCAGCTCGGGGGTTTGAACTTGCAACCTTCCGGTTACTAGTCCAACGCTCTAACCACTAGGCTACCCTGCCGCCCCTATGGGGTATATGCTAATTTGATGTTGACATATTTAGGTTTATACATTTATTAGACTGTCAAACAAGTTGTATAATTCCATATATACAGTAGATGTGGGTTATTTTTCTCTGTCATTCTTTACAAACAGTTAATATATGTTTATAACTCAGCCATAAAAAAAACATAATACCAATATTACCAATTCACTCTAATTCATGAATATTGTTTAAATGAACATGTGAAAAAATTCCCCCAGACATATTTACTAAACTGATTATTGTTTTGTACAATACACATGGGATGTGCTTTAATAATTCATCTGTAAACAAAAACATGTGCACAGGAACAGTCGTATACTGCTTGCTTTGAAGCTTTTTAAATGAGTCCTCCATTGTTTGTGCAACAAAGACACAAAGGAATTTTCATTCATACCACATTGACACATAAAAATACAAGCTTAATAAATGGCAAGGAATATTTGCAACAAAAGTAAACAGTGCTTTTACAGCAGATAGATCATGGGACGCAACAACTTAGCAGCACGTTAGTCTCAGAACCTACGGCTCTAGCCTCATGTGTGTGGGAAAAGCTTCTTGTGGACAATATCATTGACTGACTGGAAAGTAAAACCGGAGCTCTGCGATGGGGTGGATGTATTTGAGCCAGATAGATGGTTGATTAGAGACATGTATGTGAGATTCCGGTGGTGTAACATCAGTAGAACACAGTGTTGCAGCTCCCACCATGTCAGAGTCAGGGCTATCAAATGTCATTTTTTCGTTGCTCAATTTTTTTGTTGCTCTGATATAGTTTTATAGCCATTTTTTGTTGTTGTAGCTATCACTGGAGCTTGACAAGGACTATGAAACTCCACATTGAACTATCACGGTTTCTTTTGGTACTCTGGCCTTAAATTGAACCTCAAAAGAAATTACATTTTAGTTGCCATCCTCTCAATATCTTAGCTGATACTGGGGTTTGAAACTAGTGTAATAATTGCTCTTAATATTTCAAGTGCATCAATTTCTACTGTGTCTACATTGCATGTGAACATACAGTATAGTATAGCTAGTCATATAATGATATAAGCATATAATTTGCAAAAAAATTTTGCAATGTTAGCCTCTGTTGTAATGACAAATTCTAAGCAAAATCAAGTCTTAAATATGGACACACTGCACAAGTTGTAATAATATTATGCAAGCTCCTAACATTTAAGGTAGTACACCAGTGACAATGTTTGAAATTGTCAATGACCAGCAAATTTATATAACAACATCTCTACAGTAAATGTCCATATACCCATTTCCATGACCCAGGATTTTACGATAATATTTGGACTTTCTTGTTAACTGAAGAGATAGTTGAAAAGTAAAAACAACGACAAATCATGTACTTGATGGGTCTGTTACTCTATAAGTATAAGAGGACACAGTGGGAGTCCCCAAGGAAGTCTGGATGAATTTGAAAATGTGGAAGATTTTTTTTTTTATCATGTGAAATATTTGTTTTTTGCTTAAAATAATCACTTCCTTTGCTTCTTTTCAAAGAACATTTTGTTAATGTAAGAATTTCATCCTTGTAAAATGTGTGCTCTATAGATTCTGAGGTATATCACCGAAACTGATTCTGTCCTTTGCTTCTATAGTGCTGGTAAATCATCCATGATAAAAAAAAATGACATAAAAAGTTGGTTACGCATCAACATGTTAGACACAAGACATAAAAACACAAGCGTGATTGTACAATTAAGAACATGAGTATGGGCTTCCACACAATAAGGCATTGCTTTAATGAAAACATCTGGACATAAAAATCACAGTTTTAATCCTTGCTTAGCTAGTGATTATATTGATGTCCTCTTTGTCGGTTGTTTCAGGTACGTCAACACACCTGCAACAATGTAACAATTGTAAACACATAACAACAACTATTATTCTTCAACTCTGATGAATGGAGTCAAATATACGACAATACTGTATATCAGAATGAAAGCAGCTTTTCTTAACTGAAAACAAAATGGATGTCATCCACTTGGATTATATAGCGAGGGAATGAGTGCAGAAAATGAAGCTATTGAACGAAGCATTAGTTTACATAGTCACCTGTGGAGTAGTGTGCCTACAGTCTAAAGCTGCTAATTAACAGTGGCATGAGGTTGATTCAACCCTAGCCATACACAATCATCCTACAAGCACAGTTACAAAAATATACACACATACGCACACACATTATTGTACATGTTTGTTAGTATCAAGTATTTGTTGAGGGGTTGGACTAATCTGAAATTGTGATCTTTAATTGTGAAAAGACTGTAGACTCTTGGGTAGAAACTCAACAATTCCACTTGTCCAGCTCTTCTCATTTAGTGTATAATTCTGCTAATATAGCCTATTTACAATCATTTATGCAATGGAAATTGCCACTATAGCCACTAATAAGCTGATATGTGCTGGCCGTTACCAAAAAACAAGAATAAATCAACAGAGAAAGAAACCCATTAATTGTGCTTTTTAACCAACAAATCCACTTCATCGTTGAAATGGGAACAATTTCGAGAGGCACCTCTTGAAGTTCTAACACCAGTTAAGTTCAATAAGAATTTCTAAAGCTATAACAAGGACTGAAAATACAAATAGTAAATATATGTATATATTTATAAAGTTGATCCAGTTCCTTTCCAATTCCACTTTTAAAAAAATATTGTCTTCTTCCGGATAACCTCACATAAAGCATTCCTTATGTGTCAACATGCAAAGCCCTTATGTTGCCCTATAGAGAAAGTACAGATGTCTTTGTGGTTGATTCTAGTTGTGATGATCCAAATCTGAATGAAACTGAGAGCTTGAGCTGAAAGCAAGAAGGGTTAGTTGTTGGCTACTTTGAAAAGAAGACCTATGGTGAGGTTGCACACCTCTGGAAGTATCTGCTGTTTTCATCTGTTGACAGTCTGTTGACACAGCAATCCTTGGCCAGCCACCCTCTCGTTAAACAGTTACCTCGTTCTTACTGGCTGTGCGGTACTGATTGTTGTGCTGGTGGCCTGGGATGTACTGTAGATGGTCCACGGTGTGTGTCCGTCGCGAGGCAAACTGCTGCCTCTTGTTGGTGGTCGGGTGGTTGACGGTGAGCGTGTTGTATGAGTCGTTGATGGTAGTGGGATGGGAGTGCATCTTTTGCATCTTAGCGTAGCGCTCACTGCGGTCTATGACAGGTGTGGTGGGCACAAAGTTAATGTCTACATGGGACATGGCCCGCGACATGGCCTTCTCCCGGAAGTTGGAGCGCCGCAGCGACAGCATCTTGTCTGGCGAGAGCAGGGGGTCCTGGGACTGGAGGCGGTCTGCGGAGAGCAGCTGCTCCTCTGAGAGAATGCGGCTGCCGTAGGAAGAGACGCCCATGTTGTAAGCTGAGAGGCCGTAGCCATGGCGTGGGGTCCTCTCTGGGGACAGCACATGGTCCTGGGACATGGCCCTCTGGACACGGTGAGGCCGCTGACGGTGCTGCTGGTGGGGCTCTGTGTTCAGCTTCACTATGTGGGGCGGCTGCAGAATTTGCCGACCTGCCAAGTCTTGGTGTCGCTTCCGCATGTAGTACTCATCTATGTCCTTATCACCTGAGTGGGAAAGGAGGGAGGGGGAGGAGAGAGGGAGAAGGACAGGAGAAACATTACACTCTATATAAAGAATGATTCTATACCTCCTCCTGAGTGGATCAGCTCAGCAGTTCTACAATTCCCCTTTGATTATGATTGCATTTTCTGTCCTGCTTTCATGGGAGAAGGCAGGGGCTCTCTCGCATCACAATAATTCCACTCCTGTTCTGGCGTGGAAAGGACGACACGCCTGCCGCGAGGCAAAACAATCAAACTGTCAGTGATGCGAGTGTTGCACTGCAGGGTAGCCAGTGGTTTGACTCTGCCAAAAGCAGAGGGGCTCTACAGCGAGTGCCAACACTCTCCTGATGTTAAAGTCATTACATCTGCATGAGGAAAGCGGCGGGCTCCTCTCAAATGACTTTTAAACAGGCTTTTAGACCGGCTGGGCCTGGCAAATCAGATTGATGGCACCCTGAAACTACTGTGACTAACTGTCATCTCTGGGGGTTAGATACCTCAGCGGAAGCTAATTTCCCAAGGCCTCAGGAACACACAGAGGTGGTCTAAAAATGTCGGGACAAGACTGTGCTTGACTAAGATTTGGATGATAAGGATTTTGTTTTGGTATGGATATTTAAACCCTCCTCCTTAGATAGATGCCACGCCTGGATAGAGAAGATCACCTTTTTTTTCTCTCCATAAGGGATTTATTTTCCCCAGCCATGCATCACTAATGAAGAAGACCTGGGTTAGGCTGCTGGCAATAGCATTTTGTATTCTTCTCCAGGGGTCACTTTAGGTGTGACATTATGGTAAGAAATGTCAACAACACTGACCCAGAGGCTATAGCTTGCCCACAATAGACAGGACATGTCCCTTAGCTTCATTTAATTTCCTCTTCGTTGCCAAGAGTTATAAGGATTAGGGTTCAGTTTATCCTAAGCCTATAGATCAAAGATTTAGAATTGACATCATTGCATTGAAAATACTATGCCATGTTGAAATAGGGGTTGATTTCATGTTGTACTCAGATACATTTCCACCAACTCTAGTTTTGACATTAGTTTTGACATTTCAAAATCAATTTAAATTGGACATTTTAACTGCTGTTAAAAATGTTAGGCCTTTTGTAAATAATTCACACAGGGCATTAGGCCACATTGTTAGTATGAAAGATGCAACTTTGTAACTCTTATCATGGCGAGCATGGAGTGTGACAGCTCACTAAACTAGGCAATCCATAGGCAGGTCAACCTTGTGTGTTTTGTGTCCATGCTCATGATGTTACAAAGAACAAATGTATGTCCTTCCTTTTTACTTTTATGTTAAAGAGATATATGCTGGATTCATTTCTTTGCCGCTTCGAATAAGACGTTGCACTTTAACTTGCATTCGATTTTGAGAGGGCACGGGGTCTCGAAGGTGAGGTGAAACCACAAACCTGCTAGCTGTGGCTAACTGACTAGGTATCCCCTTTCCCTTTCCTTACCCTTAATTAAACTGAAGTCTCCAGTCACCCAGATTCAATTCAATGTGGTGAGTATATTCATCTGTGGTAGCTATTGATCCCAATACGCCATCATCCGGCCCAGACGGAGCAGTAATCACATAATGCACATACACTTGTAGAAAAACTTGTGAAACATCAATTATAAAGGGATCTTTAGAGGGGATTAATATAAGACGTGTTAAGAGAAAGGGGCCCACAATAATATCATTTAGCTTTTTGCTTGGCATGAGGATTAAAGGGGCTCTGTTGTTCTGACGAGTGTTCTAATGCCTTTTAAGTTGATTACAGAGGGAAGGAGAAGACCGAGCCAAATAAGATTCCTCCTGCCTCCTCCCCTTCCCTCCACCCGCTAGCTCCTTGGAGGGTCTGAGCAGGTTATTTTAGAGTCGTGTCCTCCATCTCCATCCCCGGCTCCCTCCAGTCCTGTCTGACGGACAGGGGAGAACGAAGGAGGAGGAGGGATCACACACAGACTACAGTATGTGCATTTAGAATCACAAATTAACCATATTAATTTGATTCGTCATCTCTCCAGATGGTTTCATTAAGAAAGCAACTCATTATATACGTTTTTGGCATTTTTCCAAAGCCTCTCTCCTTGCACAAAGCCACAGCATCTATCAGAGGTATGAGGGAACTCTCCTCTCAGAAGAGCTGTCACTGTACTCTAGGTAGGTAGAGAACTGAAATATTCCCTTTTCTGACCAATATTTTAGGGTTTATGGGTCCCAGCTCAAACTGTTTTTTTGTTTAATTGGATTTTCTCTGTGATTTCAGTGTGTTGGATTATTTTATGGTCTTCTATCTACCCACTGGGCACAGACATCAATTCAATGTCTATTCCACGTTGGTTCAACGTAATTACATTGAATTGAGGAGGAATCAATGTTGATTCAGCCAGTGTGTGCCCAGTAGGTAATGTTTCTATTGAGCAGTACTAGATGAAGAAGCAGTACAACACATTTCTGAGTATAGACAATTCAGATGTTATCAATGTTGTCCACGTCAAAGGTTTCGTCACATTGATTCTCTGTGTCCACACTGAGCATAACATACAAGCCTGCACTAGAATACCACACCCTACTTATTTTAATACAGCACTATTGAACATTCGAGCAGGAAGGAACTAATGCTTTTGCATGACACATGCAACGCAACCAACCACAGGATACCAGAGGAGGAGCATACTGTAGAGCATGCAGCTGTCATAGGGGATAGGGAGAATGGTGAAAGTCAAGCCATCATGCAGAGGAAGTATAATGATAATAATCGGGCTGACCCAGATCTCATCTCAGAGACATTAGTCCCATCTTGTTGGCGTCTAGACTCATGTGGGTATGGAGATATGGCTGTTAATATGTCATTACCAGACATTAGCTACATGACACGGGCCACAGATGGAGCCAAATTACACGACAATTAGATGTCAGTCAATGGGTCGGTAGATGGGGACAATGGGGCTGAATCCAGTGACTTTAACATGTGCTTGTGCATTTCAAGAAACCCATCTCACACACAGAGATGTCTTCCTCTGGATTCAGCTCATAACCCCAATGACTTTGTGCTCATGACTTATGTTTGCATCCCTGTAATAGGCATCCATACAGGGTTACTATTGCATCACAGTACTTGAATGCAATGTGGTCTTCAACACAATGTGTTAAGATCAACCTTTTCTCCCCCCTGTGGACTGGCGGGGTCCAGGCAGGAGATCAAACAAACATGATGGTGTATGTAATGAAAGACCACCTACTTAATTTGTGGAGAGAGGAGTATTTACTTAAGTCAGCTTTGCTCATTGCCGCCAGTTCGTAGTTGGGAGGCAGGTGGGTGAGGTTCTGGAAGGAGCGTGAGAAGGACATGTCCAGGTCGTATGGCTCTGTCTGCGAGGTTAGGATGTTGTTCATGCGCTGGGGCTTCTCTGCAGTGGAGACAGGAGAGATTGACGCAGTGTAATCAGACTACAATCAGACAGCCGACAGTCTGGAGGATGCCACAGAGAGGGGCGCGTACACAGGGGGTCTTCACTGGAGGAGACAGGGGGATACAGAGTGTGGGTGTGAGGAGGGTGTGTGGGTGCGGTGGGGGTATGTGGGTGAGGATAGATGAAGTGGGGACTGTTATGTTCGACTCTTCTAACCGGGATTTAACATGATTTGTTGTGGGTTTTTACATTTTTTATTTCAGAGTGCAATTCTGGTGTGCTAGGATTGGCTGCGATTGTAAGTGCACTCGCTACGCTAGCTGTCACTAGTATGCGTGGCACCATTGCGGGTGGCTATGCTGCCTGCCTGCCTGCTGTGGCCATGGTTATGTGGGACAAGTGGTCGTGGCGCAGGTAGCTGGAGCGTTAGCAGCGTTAGGGTGGGGTGGGGCGTTGCCAGTCCTCTGAGGTGCTGGTCAGCGGTGGCAGGTTTAAAAATAGGGCTGGGTGACTACTGTGATAGAGAGGACAGGGACACACAACACCAAGGACCATGTGGAACAGAAGTGAGGCATTCCGTGAGAGACAGAGACAGAGTGAAAGAGAGTGTGAGTGTGAGCAAGAAAAGATGGAAGGGAGTAGAATGTGTATTTTGTGTAACAAAGGTCCGGTTCTGAAGCGTTACCACAGATCTTAATGAGACTCTACCATTGCAAACAGTGTGTTGCAGATAACCCAACAAAGAGAGATACTGGAGAGAGAGAGAGAGCAAAGCAGAGTGAGAAGGTAAGTGAGAGTTTGGTGTGTCAACTCTGGTTCATTCAGTCTGAACAAAAAGGAAGAGTGACCCCCCGCCTTGACCCCAGCGATATACAAGACGTCACTGTCACCAACTGTCAGAACAAGAGGTCGACATATACAGTACGTAGAAGAGAAAGGGAATACACATGTACAGCAGGTGTATATGCGTATTACTTACCATGTCTCATTTGTCTGTGGGCTACATAACAAATCCAAGTAAGAGAAAATGGATCAGTACAATAACAAACATTATTCATAGTATGTATTAATAACCAAACCAATGTGTCTGACATTTTCTGTTTCAAATTAGTTGTTGAAAGTCTATGCTATTTATAATGATCGTACTAGTCAAATAAAGTAATCAGATTCCTATGTATTGTGGCCATTCTCAATAGTAGTTATTCATAATCAGCTCTGGTTTGATCCACCTTGAAAGCTATCCTTTGGTGTCTGTGTTGGAGAGATCTATCTACTTATGGGTACTTTCAAAAGTCCCTTTGCCTTTGAAAATGTTGGCCTCAAAACATACAATTGGAAAACTATCCTGCCATGAGGTTGGAGTCCACAGCTCCACTGATGTTGAAACAGACAGTGTAGCATGGTGTAGCGTTTCAGTGCAGACCTCTTAGCGTAAAAATATCCAAATATGAACTTTGTTCTTAGCCAATTATGTAGGATAGATGGAGAGGCATCTAGCAACAATGCACAAATAGCTTTTCTCTCTGAACTCATGGTGTTTCACTGCAGTGTTAGAGCTGTGACCACTCAATAATTTCATGCTAAAAAGCACCTCTCTTTTCATAGAAAGTCTCATTTAGGAAAATAGTTAAGGCACTTGAGGTTTTTGAATAACTTGAGAAAGCCATACAGATGCCATTTTAATTCATTTTCCACAAGACCCCGTTTCATTTGCTATCCAAGCTATTCATTTGTTCTTAACCAATTATGTAGGATAGATGGAGAGGCATCTAGCAACAATGCACAAATAGCTTTTCTCTCTGAACTCATGGTGTTTCACTGCAGTGTTAGAGCTGTGACCACTCAATAATTTCATGCTAAAAAGCACCTCTCTTTTCATAGAAAGTCTCATTTAGGAAAATAGTTAAGGCACTTGAAGTTTTTCAATAACTTGAGAAAGCCATACAGATGCCATTTTAATTCATTTTCCACAAGACCCCGTTTCATTTGCTATCCAAGCTATTCATTTCCCGTCAAGAAAAATAGTTTTGTCCTCGCTTGAATTAAAAAAAAAAGCATATTTTGACTTATTTCGAATTTAGTCCAAGTTCATGTGTCGTACTGGAGCTGATAAAATCATGCATTCAGGAAATCAATATGACTTAATCCTCCCTCACCTTTATTGGGGTAAATGAAGACATCTTTGTAGCATACCCAAGAGCCACTGTGTGTTGTGTGGCAGTATAATCTCACACTTAAAAGGGCATGGTTAGTATCCATAATGTACTTTCCTTCTACCATATATCTCGACAGACGGTTAGTTACTATCTAAACATTTTTTATTACTCATTGGAAAGAGTGAAATATTAGCAACCAACCACAGTCATATTATATATACTGTACTTATGTGAACATGCAAACCTTAAATATCCTTACCAATTTTAGGTGTGTGGGCCTGGGTAAGATCCAGGTGACTATGTTGATAATCATGTTGGTGGCTGCCTATTGGGAAAACAATGAAAAGGTTAGGTTTGGAAATCAAATTAAACATTACCATAGATTCACATTATGTGCATTTCATGTCAAATAAATGGCTGTTAATACATGACAATATGATCAACTTTTCCCTCATTTTTGTGATCATTTATTGACTCTTGTAATGCAGGCTGACTGGACACCACTGTGAATGATCACATAAACCTATGTCCCATTGACAGACAGTGTCTTTGCGATACCAAATTCAAAGTAAGAGATCTGTCCAGAGATAGCAGTGGTGTGCTTTGATTAAAGTGGATTTTGTGCATCTTTACTCTACTACACAGTCACATTTTAAGGCAGGCATTTTGTGCTATTCCCTTTTGAGCAACGAAGAATGAGGGAAGACAGATTTCATCAGAATCGTCAACTTCCTGACATCTGTGGGACATAAATGTTCCCTTTATTCGATGAGGTCTATTTGGTCAATGTTGTTCACAGCTTCTCCACTACTACAGCAGCAGATGCAGGACACTGTACCTGATTTGCATTTCAACAAACTCATTGATCATCCCATTAGAACCCTAAACACAAAAGAAACTCAAATAAAATGTGAACTCTTTAGAATGTTTAACGTGAAGTGACAGGAGAGCATCTCCGTGGCGTTAGAAAAACAGTTGCTTTCTTTCCGTTACTGTGACTTGCTAATGGAGAGTTGTGACAGTTACAAAAAAGATGTGCGGCAACACAAGCCTTCATTTCATCTTCTGGTTTCGGATAAGTAGCTGGAACTGCGCATAACATACATTTTGCAGGGAAAATTGCTTCCTGTTGGA
Source organism: Oncorhynchus kisutch (assembly GCF_002021735.2). Classification (NCBI taxonomy): domain Eukaryota; kingdom Metazoa; phylum Chordata; class Actinopteri; order Salmoniformes; family Salmonidae; genus Oncorhynchus; species Oncorhynchus kisutch. Next base: position 64,217,613 of record NC_034183.2, read on the forward strand.
GAGATTTATGTCAAAGCAATCAGCACAGTAGGGTCAAGTACCTTGTTAAACTGGATTTTACCACAGTTCTAAAGGAATAGCTTTTTAGAAACAATACAACGGAGTAGAACAACAACCAATGGACAACATCATCCAATTAAATGGCAATGTACCGGTATTCCAAATCCCAATATCCTTTACGAACATAAAACAAGATTTGTGCCCAATCTCCCTTCACACTATAGCTGTATTGCCCTGTTCAATCACCCTGTTTGATCAAGGGACCAATTACACGATCTTCAGATGGCTGAGCTAAACTAACCGGCTTTGAGCTTGCCAGGGAAAAAGTTTTACACTGAAAAGAAGAGGTTCCCTGCTATCTACAAACTGTCTAACAATCAGGCCGTCCCCAAAAAAACATGTTGGAATACTTCAGGTTTCTAAAGGTTGTTCAAAAACTGATTGGAGTGACTGCTCCTATATCTGCCTTCCTGTTGTATTGGCTTTCCTTTGGCTTTTCATAAACGTTGGTAACATTCCGTTTTTCTTATACAGTATGTGCATCCATTTTGTATTGCATCACCATTGATTATCTTCTCAGAGTGGACCTCCTACAGTTGCACGCCTTAAAAAGTTAAGCAAATGTGAACAATCGCAGATGATGTTGTTTGCTAAAGAACACCTACATCCTGTCTGGTGTGTGTAAGGAGGTGGGAAGATGTCATGCCCCAGGACTCCCATATCCACCCACCACTATGTAAATGCATCAACTCATGAAACAGATGTACAGTAGAAAAGTCACACAACTCTCAGAAATTCAGAGGTGTCCAGTCATTTAATTCCAGTCTGTAACGTGTCCAGAAACAGGTACAGGAATGTTTGGATGAACAGCTGTACTGCCTGCAGGGCTCTGGATCATAAAAATAACAATGAATAGAACAGGCTTGGAACCTCTAAATGTGTCAATTTTACTGGTAAAATCCTGGCTACACTCGCAAAGACTGCCATGCCCACCCTATAATGCCATCATTAGCTTGAATGGAAAAGCCCGTTCTATTCATTCATATTTCTATGCTCTGGAGCCTGTCAGAGGAGGGGCTTTGTGAGAATTTGAAATAATGAATGCCATATAACAGTATTGTTGGAGTTAGACTACACCTGAAGTGCAGATATGTATATCTACTGTAATAGAGCTAATTTAGAATGGCTTTGGTGTGTGAAAGTCTTCATTCAGACGTGACAGGTCAATGCTTTACTTGATACCAACAATTGTTCGCATTTTACTCATTATGAGTCCACATTGTACTTTGTCATAACCCTCAAACCGATATCTCTGGTAATTATAATGAATAAACGTTATTACATAGGAACTACATACATACTACATATCTAATGGTTTAACATCACCTCAACATGTCAAACATGCTTGGTTGAACATAATGCAGGCATTTTGGGCACCACTGAGTGAAACCCTTCCAGGTTCCAGTGGCTGGACAAGACAGAGGGATCCCACTGTTACCCAGATCCATTTTGAAAGCCTCACTCTGCCTCTGTCAGTGAAATCTGATGAACTGCCTGTAACGATGAGAGCCCACGCTGTGTCATTACCCTGGCCGTGTGTAAAGTGCCATGTGGGTCCTGCAGGGTGGCTGGCTGGCGCTCACCTCAACTCATCTCTCCCCCTTACACCCTGCGATGGTAGAGGGAGGGACAGGAGCCTGCTGGGGAAGACGCACTGCAAGAACCTACCATCAACGCAGACAGGTTCTGCATGGATGTGGGCTTTGTATCAATATGCGGCAGGGTAGCCTAATGGTTAGAGCGTTGGACTAGTAACTGAAAGGTTGCAAGTTCAAATCCCCATGTTGGCAAGGTACAAATCTGTCGTTCTGCCCCTGAACAGGCAGTTAACCCACTGTTCCTAGGCCGTCATTGAAAATAAAAATTGGATCTTAACTGACTTGCTTAGTTAAATAAATAAAATATGCGCTGTGACCAGAGGTTCTATTGTGCACAATGCTTGCAGGATGTTTTTGGGGTATGATTATGGTTCGCAGGCGCTGCTTTGTTTCAGTGTACAGCAGTATAGTTGTTGCTACAATTCTGAACAAGTGAATATCTCAGGTCTTCACAAATTCAGAAGAAATTCAGGACTTCTAATTGTTAAGTTCAAGATGACTAACTGAATCCCTGTGCTTCAAAGAAAGAATATTAGTCACTCTACAGACAAAACAACAATAAAGCTCGGAAGAGAAGACAAAACAATATTGTGAGAGTAAACCTCAATTCATGTGGCACACGTCATGAGGCACAATGAAAGATGACACTTTGAACAGGTTCCAAGGCATGTCTGGATACATCACTGTTGCTTTAAGAAACACTGAGCCACATGAGCTTGAACTAATGCTGGTCTATAACTGTATCTGCCCTACATTGACAAATCTTTAGGGGGTCAGGCCATTCTTCATCCAGCTCATCTGCCAATGCCATCACAACGTCTGTTAGTTTTCTGCATCACATACTGCAAAGAGATCCCAGTGATACAACAATTGCATAGTATAAAAAAGTAACAACCATATTGGGAGACATAAAAACCAACAGTTACATGACATTAACCAAAAACATGTTGCAACTTTACCAAACCTCCTCCGGTGGCCTGAAGTTTGTTGATCTCGTGACTTGCTAACAAGGATAAGCACAGATTTATCTGATGTCTCCTTCAATTGGAAAGAAGTAACATCATTCAAAGCTGCCTTTATCCCTGCCTTAGCATCTTATCATCTTCTTGAAGGATCCAAGTTGAATGGAACAGCAACACCTGGAATCATGTAGGAGTCATGGGAGAGAAACATACAGTATCCACTTACAAAAACAGTACTCTATAGATTGGATATGTAACTAAAAAAACTAAAACAAACATTTCAAAAACTGCAATTATAATGGCTAAACAGAGTCATATGATATGAATTGATGGGATTGGATCAGTTCTAATGGAAAGGTTATTTTCAAACTCTGAAAAGAAATGCATGAAGCTCAAAGACACAGAATTTGCGATTGAGCTCTTCGTATTAAGTGGTAATCCAGAACCGACCAAATGTTTTGCATACAGGAACATTTCTCCCATAACCTTCCCCAGATAAGATTAGAGGATAACAGACTAATATCAGCCTTTTGCACACCCTCTCTATGGCTGTTTCTATTACTAACAGATGTCTATACTAAAGAGCTCTCATATTCATTGAATAAGCCATATTCAAGAATGCTCAACAACCGAATTCATTTAATTTTCAGTGACGCTAATTAAAAATAAAAGGAATCGGTTTTTCATGAAAGAGATGTAAAAATCCCACCGAATACAAATCAATTAATTTCCCTTTCTTTATTTTTTTGGTTTGAATAATTACTTTCTATGTTTTCTCGCAATTATATTTGTATTGTCAGCATAAGGCAATTGTTAATGGGGGAGGTGAGGAAACATTTTAATGAAGGAGAAATGCCAGGCTTTGTGAAGACACAACAAGCTGGAAAAATAACAACTGAAATGACTTTGCAATTATGAGCTTGGGTTGACTGCAAAGGTGTGGAATGCAAAGTGTAAACATTTACACGTTTCAGTTCAATTTGCTTTCCTTTAGCTCTGCTAATTTGTTTTCACCCACATTTTGAAGAGCCAAAGTCAGTTGTGTAGCTAAGGTAGACCGGTCAACAACCTTGAGTGTGAGTATTGAGATTTCTGAGCACCTCTACTGCAGCTTTGCGCTGTGAGGTCCATCTATTACAATGACAGATCAGTGTGTCTCTGACTCTGTGAGGCTCTGAAGCTCTCTGTATATCCTCCCTCCCCTCAGAGAGGCCAATGACAGCGGGTTGAGAGTGCTGGTCTAGCGTTCCACATGACGTCATCCCATTATGGGCCCCCGGGAATGAGACTCTTTGATCCATTTCCATCGATTCTGTATCGCCTTCCCTATCGCCTCCTGACTATCTTAGGCTGAGGTGAATTCATGCTCTGGTGGCATACTGCTTCCAGTCAACTGGAGGCTAAAGCCTTCCTCTCCCCTTCAGCCTGACCTTGTGACTCATGTACAGGAAATCCCATCTAACACTGAGCACTGGACTGGAGGGAATCACATCTAACACTGAGCCCTGGACTGGAGGGAATCACATCTAACGCTGATCATTGGACTGGAGGGAATCACATCTAACACTGATCATTGGACTGGAGGGAATCACATCTAACACTGAGCCCTGGACTGGAGGGAATCACATTTAACACTGAGCACTGGACTGGAGGGAATCACATCTAACGCTGAACATTGGATTGGAGGGAATCACATCTAACGCTGATCATTGGACTGGAGGGAATCACATCTAAGGCTGATCATTGGACTGGAGGGAATCACATCTAACGCTGATCATTGGACTGGAGGGAATCACATCTGACACTGAGCCCTGGACTGGAGGGAATCACATCTAACACTGAGCCCTGGACTGTAGGGAATCACATCTAACGCTGATCATTGGACTGGAGGGAATCACATCTAACACTGAGCACGGGACAGGATAGCTTTTAAACTGCACTTTAAGAGCAATGTGGAAGTTTTAGCCCCCTTAGTAAAAATAGTCTTCAATCACCTTGACACTCCACGATAAAGGATGGTGATATGCCATCAATGCCCAACCGTTTGACAATAACTTATAGAAACTCTTAGCAGGAAGCTTCATGTTATTTTACTACTTTTTCAGGGAGTGAAAGATTACTTGGCACAGTATCCCTTTGTTTATCAGTCGCTTCATCTCGCTTTTTTTTATCCCTTCCAGATGATGGCTGGCCTCTTTTCCTACCCAACCCAATTTCTTACCCAGCCCTCCTGCGAGTAACCAATCCTGCAACAATCAATCCACAAGATGAGTACACGAGGTGATTGTATCTATTTACATAAGGACTGTGATAGATACTAGTCCTACAGAGTTAAGCTTGTTTATCGTGGCCAAGTATCTGCATGAATTGTTTGCTGTTCGTCTTGTTATCCCGTCTTCAAAATATTTACCTCGTATCTCCCATCTAAAGTTCGCTAATGAAATGATCGCTCACAGCCCGCAAACATTTGGGGACGCTGATGACGCTAATTAATAGTCGTTGGACGCAGTGAGGCGCTACGTGTGACGTGTTGCACTGGATGACATTTGTCTCCTAGCGTTTATTAAGACACTCGTGATTAATGGTGTGCTGTCCTCTGATAGGGTGAGAGCCAGAGCTGCAGCCCCAGACATCGAGTGATGGAGAGAAGGCCACACTTGAGCACCGCTCGAGAAAATATGGACCACGTTGATTAGTCGCCTTTCCATGTGCCTTCGCCCATAATGATGAGCGCACTTCTACGTATCTCAGATTAACAGTGTCTGCAATCTGCACTCCAGCACAGTTCTGCCCATATTAATTACAGATCCAGCACACTGGCAGGATTGGAGAGGCTTCTTGGGAAAGTGGTGGGTCTCCCTTTAATTAGCATACTAGGAAAATAATTGACGCCATATGCCTGTCCCCCATGCTACCGTAGCGGGTGGTGGCACAATGCGCCGCAGCTCGTCTGGCATTCCACATCCCATCGTGAGGGTTGTGTCACCCTTCTATCCCCATGCTTTCTAAATGTACAACCACAGAAACTTGGCATCACGAGGCACTTATTAATGTGCATACATCAACGTGATAACTATTGGCTACTGTCGGCTCGTAGAGGCGGCTCATTAATTGACTTGTTTGGTGGAGGAGTGTTTGTTTGGGTGTTCAGTGTTCTACCCAGTAACCCCTTCTCTGATGCTGTGTTGAGGAGTGACAACTAATTAAATAACAGCGGAGTAGCTCTGAGAAACACAGGCCTGGTAACTGTTCAAATATCTAACCACTCCTCTCCTCATAACAGTTCTTATAATCACATGATCTCCTTACCAATGGGGAGGCAGAGAGACCGAAAGGGAGAATCTGTTTCTCAAGATATGGTATTGATGAGATGGAGATGGAAGTGATTGAACCAGTGGTGGATTATATTCGAGGGAGAAACATTGATAGATGGCACTGGGAGATATTGATCGAACATAGATAAATGCAGTGATGTTTTTAGGGGCTTTCACACCAGACTGGTAGGATACGAACTGATTCCATCCACATAGAACATTGTCACTGTAACATTGTCCTTTTTGTTTTCATAGTAGGACTGCATTAGTCTAAAATCTAACTAGCATAACATCAGAGAAGATTCTTAGTTTCTTAGGTTGAGGCTTATCTAAATGTATGCATGTTGAAGCCGAGATGTTGATGGACAGACAATATTTCCGAGGGAAACAGGAAAAGATAGGTTCTGCCAGATTGAGGGTGAGTTGAGGGATGGGGGTAAAGAATATTAGCTTTCATGATATGGGAGAGCGTATCATGAGAACACTTTTATTCTGAAATGTGAAAGGTTCAATCAGAGAAGCTGAGATGGGAAAAGGGACAAGAGGAAATGAGGAAATGAGGGAGATGAGGGATAGGAGAGAGAGAGAGGTTAGAGAAATGATGAGAAGGAGGGCGGAGTGCATGAAAGAGACTGATGTGGGTGGACGGCTGTGCATCGCAGCAGAGGAGAGTTTGACAGGATCAGAGAGGAGAGCGGTGAAGGGGATGAGGGCAGTCAGAAGAGAATCAGAAATATTTGTGGGTGGATAAGGGCAGTCAAGTCAATCAGCAATATAAGGGGACATTCATAGAGAAGCTAAAGACAATTACGATTTATGGTGAGATGCCAGAAGGTGAATACATTGAGCATATGCTTGCTGTCTGCTAAGGGGGATGTAGAGAGGAGAGGATGAAATGTGATCTGATTGTGAAAGAAGCAGAAATACTCATGTCTACATGTCTCTGAATGGAGTAATCATACAAAAAAAAATTCTGTGGAACCTTGTAATTTACTGTGGATCCTTGTAATTTACACAACCCTCTAGCTATAGTCATGATCTATATTATGCTTATGTCAGTTCACAAACAGAAGTTAATGTGATTGATGTCAATGATTAGCAGTCAGTCTCCATTATTGCTTTGCTCTGTTCTTGATCATATTACTTAAACATTGTCTGAAAAGGATCAATATTTCTAACAAGAAAATCCCAGAGAAGCCACATCTCTTTGTGAGTATCAGTGAATCGAGCATTCTCTGTTATGTTCTCCTCTAGTAATGGCATTTCTCTGATCACCACATCCCCCCCTGCAACCTTCTTTTCTTCTTCAGGAGAGCCTGAGTTAGATACCTGATGTGGCGACTCAATGGGAAATCAAAGAGCAAAGTGGCCCTAAAAGCATTTCTGAGAGGCTTTTTTCACCTCCAGATTGAGCCAGACATCCCATCACAAAAAAAAATCTGTGTGATGTTCTGTGTGATTGCGGCTATTTAAATAATGTTCTTTATATACGTATAAAGGTACCTCTATGATGAGCGTAAGTTTAGGCATTAAATTAAACTTATAAATGTGGCGGTACACCATTTTCAGCAATGCCTATGAGCTACAACAAACCATGCTTACTCATCGCACATAATTATCTGCATCCCAGTCTCTACCTGAAAGGTACACGTTACTTACACTGGGAGACCCCAAAGTGCTCAGTAGCCCTTTCCACTCACAGCACTTGTCATCCTTTATACGGGTTGAAAATGGCAGATTTTGTCATTAATAGGGGCTTTAATTGGAACGCAGTGGCTGTACAGTAAAATGATATACATGACATCAGAGCTCAGGTTCTCTGCTCATCTGGTTTTGACTGACAGCCATTAGGGATAGGGAAGGGGGATACCTAGTCAGTTGCACAACTTCCGCATTTAACCCAACCCCTAGGCATCAGAGAGTTGCAAGGGGCTGCCTAAATCGACATCATCAGCAACCGGGGATCAGCTGTTGTGGGGGTTAACTGCCTTGGTCAAGGGCAGAACGGCACATTTTGAATATTGTTTGCTCAGGGATTTGAACAAGCAACCGGTTACTATCCCACCACTCTAATCGCTAGGCTCCCTGCCGTCCCAAGTTATAAACTTGAGCACTGCGCACGACAAGGTGATGTCCCCATCCCTCCCAGTGGCGATTTTAGAGTGTAAATCTTGGTGGTGCAAACCCCCCAAACATTTTTCTTTTGCATGCCAGCAAAAGCCACCACACATCACATCACAACACAACACTAAACAATACATTAATTGTACTATAACGGTGACAAACAGTTCCCACAAACTGTTAGGGCCTACATAAAGCTGTCCCAACAGCAGAGTCCCAACAGCAGTCCCAACACCGTACCACTGCTACACCTGCCTATCAGCAGAGCCTTGTCTGGCACCGAAACAAATCATTCAGCCTAATTTATTCTTTAAAAAAAACATTGCTGATATGGCTGACTTGTACATAGTTTGTACAATTGAGATGTACAAACTATGGCATAAGGGGATGACGAGCAGATAAGAGGCAATCTGTAATTTCGATTGACATTAATGAGCAAGCTAGGACGGACGTAGTCAAAATAACTATTTGTTCAGTACTTTTGAAATGTACAGCAACAGAATTCAGAACATGGGCCGTTCTTACAGTATTCTCCCTGTACACCAAGTCAGAACTGTAGGATAAACAAAGGGGGCATATAAGCAGAGAATGAAAGCTCTTACAATATTCAATGATTACGTTTCTTTAAAACAGGTTATAGCCTACTTGTGCACCACCAAGTCAGAACAATAGGCAAAATGATTAGGGTGAGGCACATGGACTACTAACAGCTAACAACTAACTACCAACACAACATACACTTAGTATTACTTTCTTAGTTACAGTATACATATCTCCCTGGCATATTACATCATTTATGCAGCAGCATACAATACATTGTTGGACACAACCTTGTTGTGCTGTGCTCACTTGAACAGGAAGGTGGAGCGGCGGTCCTTCATGGTCAAATTTTGTAAGCAAACTTTGTCATCAAAGTCTAGCATTCTCTGGATTTATGGTGCTTATAAGACAACTAGGAACTCAGAAGAAAAAAAAACTTGAATAATGATTATGCCAGTGATCTTCAGGTCGTAGCTCTAGAAAGAGGCCTGAGTTCCCGACTTACAATTCCGAGTTGGATGCCGTTCAAAGCGTATTTTCTCTGCCGGAGCTCGTTTTTTTCTTCAGATTTCCCAGTTGTCTTGAACTCACTGAAGTCAGATTTCCCAGTTCCCAGTTTCTAGTTGTTTTGAGCGTCTCAAAAGTCATGCTGGATTGACAGCATGACCAATGTTGAATGTTTATAATTTTAAGCTTGGAAAAGACACCCCTTAAAACCAGACTTGGGTCCCACACAAACACTACACTAAATAGCAGGTCAGTGATTGCTTTGCAAGGCTTGCAGTTAGCCACTGAATCCTTCCAAACCACTCATCGTTGAATTTGCGATTTCAAACTTGTTGTGTAATGTTTATGTTCAATGGCCGATGAGCACCGATACGTTTTGTCTATAATTTCTCTCCATTATTTATCTTCATATGACAAGGATTAAAAAGGATTTTCCAGTAGATTGTCGACTTGATTCATGATGATGACTGCAAGGTAAGATTTTGAAAGTATCAGTCCAATCAAAGCTACTGTAGATATAACCTAACTTGACATAATTATTTCAACCATCCCCTACACATTTAATTGAAATGACGATGAAACAAAGTTGATTCAACCAGTGTGTGTGGGCAGTTACAAAGATGCTTGCTTCAGTTCCTCAATGGGAAATCTAGGAGTTACAAGGATGCTTGCTTCAGTTCCTCAATGGGAAAGCAAGACAGAAATGTACCTTATAGTTGAAGGCTCTTCCCTTGTCAAAATAGTGAGTTAGAATTACTCAGGAAATGTGGAGTTTGGAGAGGTTTGTGGGCATTTGGACCACCAGTTAGACCTCTCCCTCAAACCCTTGTAATTGTTTTTTTCTGATCTTGCACCTACTCCAAAATGTCAATAAATGGTCTTATTATGTTACTGAATGTATCCAGAGAATTTTCAGATTTCGTTATTGACAAATGCTGTGAAAAGTATAGTTAATGTAAAACGCACATGAAATCAACAGTGTAACGTTTGAATTCAGTCTTGTGTCAGGTGAACTGTTGTGTCCTAACCTTTGGTCTGATCATTTCCCTATAATCTCCAAAGTGTTCTCTTTCGATTGCTACCATGGTCGTTTATATGCTTTGCGTAGTTTTTCCTGTTAGAAACTTTTCATGTCCACATGGGCCAATTTCCACGAGTGTAAAGGGTTAACCACACATATAGAAGAAATTAAACAACAATTTGAGGGAACGGTTTGTTTTGAGCTGTGATGTGTTTAGAAAGGCATCAAACTGCAGGGTAATTGAAGTACTTGCTATCTCTACACTGCTCTTGTTGTCTTCCATCTGAAGACTTCTGCTGTCAATATGCCTGCACAGGTCAAATGTTGCTCTTCTCTTTTATGTCTCTCTTTCTTTCCCTCTCTCTTTCCCTCTCTCTTTCCCTCTCTCTCTTCCTCCAGCCAGACACCTCAGCTCTTTAATTAGACAACAGGAAGAGATCATTTCACTGTGCCTTTTCAAGACTGCTTGTTTCAAGATGTCCCTGAAAAACCCATTTCCACTGAAAAGAGACCATGCTCAGCAAGGTAGTTTTCAGACTGTTTACAGAAAGTATAGGTCTGTAGCTAATATGTTTTGATCAGAGAGAGATAGAGGGTGCTGCAAATCTGTGTTAATAGGAAATGACACCTCATCGAGCTGAGATGACTTTGAACACAGACTGTATGGGCTAAAATGGCTTGAGGGCATGGGGTTTTGGAGGCGAAAGCGCCCCTATGACTATGAGTGGGATAATTTTACAGGTACTCCTCCTAAGTCCCATATTTACACCACACTCCTTTTTGCACATTTTGTGGTGTAAGGCACATCTATCCATTGGTTTTGTGGGTTTTGACTCCTCAGAGATGAATAGTCAACAGGCATAAAAGGACTATGATCTATCTGGTCATTCAATCTCAAAGCTGTGCTGTCTGCTCCTGCCTTAGAACTCAGAACACAACGTACTAAGGGGAACTTGGGGGAAAACAAAGAACTGCCTGTTGAGTCAGTCTTACACACAGCATGTCTCATAGGGTACAGAATACACCACTCCAAACACCAGAGTTGGAAATGACATAGCTGACACTCCACACCTGCCAGGACTTCCAAATAGTCAAACAAGGCGATGTGAATCCAATTACAAAAGGTCTTCAGAAACGTTCTGGAAACGCTGATCATAAGTGTGTTAGAGACAATGGGTCTTTAAGAACTGAACTGGCTGACACCGCCCTCTCTGCTGACTCCATTAAACATCTATTATCAGTCTGTCAGATTAAACAATCAACGGTAGATATGGAAATTCATCATTCACATCCCCGTTTGGGACAAAAACGGGGAGCGGCTCATCATTCACAGAGGAGTCAGAGGAGAGAGAGTTGAGCATGGAAACAGACACAAATAACAGGGCTCAATGGGAGAGACCATTTCAAACAACACCCTGATAATGAAATGTTCTCATATGTAAGTCTGGTAAAGGCTATTCAAAATGACAGCAATATGGACCCGTGCAATATGGACCCGTGGCGTTATGGAACCGGTGCCCCCGCACATTTACTCTGTACTGGTGGCCCCTGTATATAGTCTCGCTATTGTTATTTTACTGCTGCTCTTTAATGACTTGTTCCTTTTATTTCTTATTCGTATTTTTTAAACTGAATTGTTGGTTAGGGGCTTATAAGTAAGCATTTCACTGTACCTGTTGTATTCGGCGCATGTGACTAATACAATTTGATTTGATTTGATTTGATTTTGAAATCACATTTGTCTGAAACTCATCAGAAGACAAAATGGTGCTATGTGAAATATTTGAACTGAAAGCCACTGCTGTGTTGGGTCATGACGATCATCAATTCACTTTTTCCTCTTTTTCATCAGGATACTTAATGCAAGGGCTTTCACCCAGATGACTCAGTATTCAACAACAAATGTGCACGTTTATCTACTTATTAAAGAAACTACCATCTAAAATGGGTTTCACAGCATCGAACATGTTTCTTCTGATTCGGGTTCAGTTATTGATGTATCATGCGGTTTTTGCAAGTCATTCAATTACTTTTCATACCATTAATCATACAAGCACTTCAACATTGCAAGACAATGTCGCCTTCCCAATCTCACTCTTGTAATACGCACATCCTTTGATTTCTTTGTTTAGCAGAGAGCAATATTATTGAGTAGAACAGATAATCACTGACAGTGACAGCTCACTGGGTACAGTGTCTAGTCCACGTTGGTTCAACGTTATTTCATTCAAAAGACGTGGAAACAACATTGATTCAACCAGTGTGTGCCCAGTGGGAGACCTTCTGTTTTGGTAGCAGTATTTGTAGCGTACAATTCACTGAGAGAAGACAGGTACATGGTGCCACAATATGTACAACGAGGCTGACTTTCTTACGCTGATTCCTTCAATCTGTAGGAGATGGATGATTCAGATGGAAGAAGAGGCTGAACTTAAGAAAGAGACAGACCGCCATTAGAGGGCAAATAAACACGTCTGGGAAGTCTTAAAATACCCCTTTAACTAGGGCAGCCTGTGCAGCGCGAGGAGGCTTGGGGTCGATTTGCACTACCACTACCCGCATCGACCCGCAGTGCCAACAACCTGTCCACAGACCCAGCAACTTGATCTCACGAGCTCATTTCGAGATGTGTCTGGACCCAGGACAGCACTTACTTAACACACAACACGTCTCAGGACCTTATGGTCCATAGAAAGGTGCAAGGGGAGGGGTGAGTGCCACGAGTCACTCACAGATGTCATGACTTTGGAACCCAAATACAAGTGAGCTGCCCCCAAAGCGACCAGGCAGAGCCAAAGATAAAGTCTGGCACTTCCATTTTAAAGTTTAGGTTGCCAACTAAGCAAGTTCTGTAATCAGGCCTCTAAACCCAGCTGATATAGTAGGGTGTTTAAAGATGCATGGGCTCCGCATTCACAGCCATCCATTTCATTGATGAGGTCTAGCAAGGGATTATGGATGCCCTGCATATTGTTAAAGTAAATTGGGACCTTTCAATTCGCCAGGCCTGTCCGCCTGGCCTGTCCACAGTGCATAATGAATTCTAGTAATGAACGGGCGCTGTACAGGAGAATACAGTATAAATTGTAAAGTGTTGTGCTGTGCAGGACGCATTTGTCACAATTAGCCAATATTTTGTGACTGCCATAAGACAAATGTGTTCCTTTGGGAACAATGAAAGAGGACTGTTCTAATCTAATGTGAGTCATGCTTTCCCCAGCTCCAGGTAATGGCCTGGCATTACACTCCACAAAACTCTGTTGACTTGTCTTCCACACAGTGCCGGCCATGGGCGGGTCCTGGCCTCTTCTACATTACCTAAGATTCACAAAAACACCCACCCAATTCTTACCAGTCCTTTTCAAAGATCAACTAGGTCAAAATGATTCCGCTGGTAGGAGCATGGTGCTGGTAACACTAAGAATATAAAGATGAATATAAATATTAATTTAATGCGTTTACTTGTATAATACGTTTGTAAATATATAATAAAAACATTTGTTTACATCAGATCGAATTTACAGAGGGACTTATTTTAGGATAATTATTTGGCCACATAATAATAAGAACATTCAAATGTAGAAAATCTGGAGATCTCTCATATTCAGCGTTATTGAAACAAACAGGATGGTTGGCTGAATTATCTCTTGTGGCAGGCTATAAAAAGAACTGCTCTCAACCAATTGAAGAGTTTAATGGATTTGTGGTCCCTCAGTAACCAAACCTTGCCAAAAATGTACCCCTGTTCAGCCGATGCAACACAGCCAACGTGAATGTCAATTATCATCAGATCACTCTATCTTCCATTAAGACCTGGTAATGAGAATATGTTTCATGCAATAACCACTCCAGACAACGTAGTGTGCATTGAAATGTGTTCTGCATTCCTGACATGAAAAGCTAAACCTCTGCCTACTGAGCATCTGTCTTCCCTGGCAGCATGGTGGGAAAACTCGATAATTTCTCCACCTCATTAAGCCTGTGGATCCCCTGGTTTCATTAGAATCCAGCCATTCCACACAGTATGTCAACAGGCTGGCTGCAGCTGTGAGAACATGTCTTGGAGCCTCTCGGCACACAACCCAGGCAGGACCAGAGGGATATTACCATGCATATTGAGTGTAAACTTCAGGTCCACACCCAACCCCAAGTATGGTATATCAAACATCAATCTATTGCAAAACAGTATGAAAACACAATTTCCTGGGCCGTGTTTCTATGGTAACCTCATATATGGTGACAGCCTCTGATAGAGGTGTTGATATAAGAACGGCAGCTGCTGTGATAGTCTGCACCCTGAAAAACACACGCACCCTCAGAAAGAAATAAAAACATGTAATAAATTGTATGATCTCTATGCACACCTAAATAAACAAGTTATGTCATTGTTGGTAATATTTAGGTTTAAAACTTTCCTCAAAAACACATGAATCAGAAAGTTTGGTAGATTCGAGTGGTAAAACAGAACAGCTTTGAACAGTCTAAAACAATCCAATCTGAGGTAATTTCAAATAAAAATCTCCAATGAGGTGTCTAATCATAACTTAATTTGTTTCAGTGTTGAAACTAGGCCATGAGCAGCAACAAAGATCATATCATTTTCTCAAATGAACGCAGTCAGTGCAAAGGGCAATAAAGCTGAGACACACCTCTCCGCTCACTCTGAATAATGGGGTCAAGTGCCAGCACTCACTGTAGATTTCATTTCCTCTCCCTGATCTCGTTATCTGGCTTGGGCTTCGTTGCGTCTTATTGTCAGTCTGCGTTTTTAAGCCTTTTCCTTGGCTCTGACATTTTAATTGTCTGTCTAGTCACAAAATGTCAGACACCTATGCATCCCGATGAAGTCCTTTAAATCGTAATGTGTGTAATGGTATTCTAAATGGCTTTAATTTGCTAAAGACCAACACCGCTTTGATGTAACATGCAGTAATCATTAAGTCTATACAATTTGAGGGAGTCTTTCTTGTTGTTGGTCTACTACTCGTTTCATATATAAAATGTTATGCATTTAAAATGCTAGGCAATATTCAAATGTTGTTTTCTGCTTTCTTACATCCCAACATGGATGTGAAGAGCTGAACTGCATTATTTTGGTTATCATAAATAACGTTGACAAACCCCTGTGGGCAGATTAATCAAACCAGGGTGTGTACACATTTAATTAACTGTGCATGCAATGCCGTGCTCAGAGAAGAGATGCCCACACGGCTATACGACTACAGCACAGTGCCTCAATGCATACAACTTCAGAAGACGTGAACAGACAGATGCTAATGAAATTCTGTTCGCTCTGCCTGACTTTTTGGGCTAACAGCAAACTTTGGCCACAGTCTGAGGCCTTTTAAGGTTATGATATCAAGTCCAATAGAGAATGGTGATGTCTTCAAAGAGAAGACAATCATGTTAAAACCAGCAGAGCATAACTGGTTTCGTCAGATGGGGTTGAATGTGATGTGTTGTGATACACTATTCTATGTAGGCCAGCCGGAGGTCTTTCTGTAATAAAATACACTCTCTCATGAGCAACCCTGGCTGTTTGTCAATGGTTATGATATTACAACAATGTTGCTGATCAAACTTTACGTTGTCACCGAGGACATCACTGCAATGGGATGCAGAACAAATGATCATAGGATGAGATGCTCTACTCCATTCATCTTGGATCCCTGCCAACCATTTACGGCTAATTGCGAGAACTACTATGAAAAGTTCAACACTCCAGAACAAGTTCTGTAAATTATTTGGAATGCTGCGTACTGTGTGTGTGTGTGTGTGTGTGTGTGTGTGTGTGTGTGTGTGTGTGTGTGTGTGTGTGTGTGTGTGTGTGTGTGTGTGTATACACACAAAAACCTGGTGCAGTCAAAAACAAAGAAAATGATGATAATGCCATTTTAGTGTAAGAGCCCCACTCAGTACACTCCCAGACCACTCAGAACACTCCCAGACCACTCAGAACACTCCCAGACCACTCAGAACACTCCCAGACCACTCAGAACACTCCCAGACCACTCAGAACACTCCCAGACCACTCAGAACACTCCCAGACCACGCAGAACACTCCCAGACCACGCAGAACACTCCCAGACCACTCAGAACACTCCCAGACCACTCAGAACACTCCCAGACCACTCAGAACACTCCCTCCCCACTCAGAACACTCCCAGACCACTCAGAACACTCCCTCCCCACTCAGAACACTCCCAGACCACTCAGAACACTCCCAGACCACTCAGAACACTCCCTCCCCACTCAGAACACTCCCAGACCACTCAAACACTCCCAGACCACTCAGAACACTCCCAGACCACTCAGAACACTCCCAGACCACTCTTGGTAAGAAGTTATTTTTGTTTCTTTTTGACTTTTTGATTGAAAACAATCACAGTAATGGACTTAATTTCTACCTAGAAATTATTTGATATTGAGAAAAAATTACTGCATTGGGCATTTAAGCTATAATACTGTAAATGTCATTTTTTGGAATGAATTTGAAAGTGATTCATGTTTGAGATCCCATTAGGAGACATGTTAAGGCATGGTCAACTGGATCAGGCCTCAGGTTGACTTTTCATCTGCTGACTGGAGCTAATGGATCAGATGAAATGACGATTAAGCTTTAGAAGTGGAGTAGGAGTG
This sequence comes from Oncorhynchus kisutch, assembly GCF_002021735.2. Classification (NCBI taxonomy): domain Eukaryota; kingdom Metazoa; phylum Chordata; class Actinopteri; order Salmoniformes; family Salmonidae; genus Oncorhynchus; species Oncorhynchus kisutch. The sequence goes on from NC_034183.2 coordinate 64,234,375, forward strand.
GGGTGATTGTCTTATGTACTGAGATGTTGAGATGACTGAAGAAAGATACTCTTGTTCACTTCCCTCCACCACAATGAATAGCCCTTCCCATCATCTGATCATTCTCTGGTGCAAAATAGGGCTTATGATGATCACTTTTCGTCTAGCACGTCTGGCAATTGTCAATCTCCTGCTGTGTATGAAAGACTTTAAAGTGGTCATTGAGCACCACACGCTACGCACCACAAGTAACAAGATTTTGAAGTAAGTTGGCCATACCTGGTATTCTGTGGAACACTTGGTGAAATAATGTTATGGAGATAGATGTGGTGAAGAGATGATTGGAGTCAGAGGGCATTGGAGAAGAGGAGAGAGAATTTGTTAGTTTGGCTCATGGAGATGCTTCAGCCTCGAAGTAAAGCAGAAAACAGGAACTTTTGATACATCTTTTTTTATATATGGCATTACCACACTGCACATATGACAAACACACAGACTTGTAAGTGGAAATCGGGCATCATGTGCCGTAAGACCAGAGAGCTGTTGAGAGGATTATCTCCTGCCGAATATAACACAGCATTACGCTTTATACAATGTATTTGAAATATTATCTCAGATGGTGGAGTGCAGTAATCTGAGTGTTAATGAGAAAACCTCCCACGGAGGGTGACACATGACGGAGAATACATGAGAACTAAGACTCCTTTACAGTACTCTTCTATGTATCAATGTTTAAATGTCACCTGGCTGATCTCAGGTCAGAGAGCATATCTATCCACAAGCTATAGTTACTGTGGTACAATAATATTAGTTGTTGTTAGGACTTCCGAGTGGCGCAACGGTCTAAGGCACTGCATTGCAGTGCTTGAGGCATCACTACAGACCCGGGTTTGATTACAGGCTGTGTTGCAGCTGGCCGCGACCAGCAGACCCATGAGGCGGCGCTCAATTGGCCCAGCGTCGTCCGGGTTAGGGGATGGTTTAGGCGGCCGCGATCTCCTTGTCCCATCATGCTCTAGTGACTCCGTGTGACTTTGGTTGTACGGTGTTTCCTCTGACACATTGGTGCGTCTGGCTTCCATGTTAAGTAAGCAGTGTGTCAAGAAGCAGTGCAGCTTGGCAGGATCATGTTTCGGAGGACGCATGGCTCTCAACCTTTGTCTCTCCCGAGTTCGTACAGGAGTTGCAGCGATGGGACAAGACTGTAACTACCAATTGTTGTTTGAGTAATACAAGTGTGATGTCAAATCAAATGTGCACATGTCAATGAATGGTTTAAATGTTTAAGACCAAAACACAGCTGCAAAACATTTAAAGTTAGAGAAATTAAAGATCTGGGAGAAGTCTAAGGGGAAAGTGGAAATATCTTAGATATTCTCAGTGAACACCACTATTTTCTTCTGATATATTTTCCTAGCTTCTTTTTCAAAATTGGTAACAGTTGATACATTTTATTTGTAGATGCTGTAGCCCATGTCATTGATAAAGTGTCTTTTCATGAACCTTGCAATAAACTGCATCACAAACACCGTAGATGGCGGGAGCTGCATTCGTGCCTAGAATGAATCAGTCTGGTTTCAATTTTGAAATGACTGGCTGGTTTCTCAATGAAAAGCCTGACGCTTTCTTGTTCCCCTACAATCTGCCTTCCTCCATTTTCTTCGGGGTCCTATGAAGGATAGATTACAAATGATAAAAGTGGGTTTTGCATCCAATCTCCCCAACACAATGCCCAAGCACTCTGCCGCGCCTTCTGTAATGAGGTCATTATTATGCATATCTCAGATATTTGGAGGAATGCGGCTTAAAAGCTTAGACGTTATAATTGATTAAGTAAAGCAGCCTCCATTTGCAACACAGATGGCTGTGTTCATGAAGGTCATAATATTTGAACGCCATATTCAAGCCTTCTAATTAAATATTGCTATATTCTGAATGCTATACAGCGCATTTGGAAAGTATTCAGACCCCTTCACTTTTTTTGATTTGATTTGATTTCCACATTTTGTTACATTACAGCCTTATTCTTAAATGGATTAAATCGTTTTCCCCCCTTCCTCAATCTACACACAACACCCCATAATGACAAGCAAAAACAGGTTTTAAGAAATGTTTTCAAAAAATAATTTTAATAAAATGAAATCTTACAAGTATTCAGACCCTTTACTCAGTACTTTGTTGAAGCACCTTTGACATCGATTATAGCGTTGAGTCTTCTTGGGTATGACACTACAAGCTTGGCACACCTGTATTTGGGGAATTTCTCCCATTCTTCTCTGCAGATCCTCTCAAGTTCTGTCAGATTGGATGGGGAGCGTCGCAGGACACACCTATTTTCAGGTCTGTCCAGAGATGTTCAATCAGGTTCAAGTCCGGGCTCTGGCTGGGCCACTCAAAGACATTCAGATACTTCTCCTGAAGCCACTCCTGCGCTGTCTTGGCTGTGTGTTTAGGATCATTGTCCTGTTAGAAGGTGAACTTTTGCCCCAGTCTGAGGTCCTAAGTGCTTTGGAGCAGGTTTTCATCAAGGATCCCTCTGTACTTTGCTTCGTTCATCTTTCCCTCAATTCTGACTAGTCTCCCAGTCCCTGCCGCTGAAAAACATCCCCATAGCATGATGCTGCCACCACCATGTTTCTCCGTAGGGAGGGTATTGACCAGGTGGTGAGCGGTGCCTGGTTTTCTCCAGACATGATGCTTGGCATTCAGGCCAAAGAGTTCAATTTTGGTTTCATCAGACCAGAGAATCTTATTTCTCATGGTCTGAAAGTAACTTTTAGTTGCTTTTGGAAAGCTCCATGCGGGCTGTCATGTGCCTTTTACTTAGGAGCGTCTTCCATCTGGCCACTTTACCGTAAAGGCCTGATTGGTGGTGCTGCAGAGATGGAAGTTCTCTGGAGCTCTGTCAGAGTGACCATCGGGTTCCTGGTCACCTCCCCGACCAAGGCCTTTCTCCCCAGATTGCTCAGTTTGGCTGGGCAGCCAGCTCTAGGAAGAGTCTTGGTGGTTCCAAACTTCTTCCATTCAAGAATTATGGAGGCCACTGTTTTCTTGGGGGCCTTCAATGCTGCAGACACAATCCTGTCTCTCAGCTCTACGGACAATTCCTTCGACATCATGGCTTTGGTTTTAGCTCTGACATGCACTGTCAACTGTGGGACCTTATTATAGACAGGTGTATGTCTTTCCAAATCATATCCAATCAATTTAATTTACCACTGGTGGACTCCAATCAAATTGGAGAAACATCTCCAACATCTCTAGAAACATCTCAAGGATGATCAATGAAAACAAGATGTACCTGAGCTAAATTTCGAGTTTCTGTTTTCGCTTTGTCGTTATGGGGTATTGTGTGTAGATTGATTTATTTTTTAAATCCATTTTAGAATAAGGCTGTAACGTTAAAAAAAATGTGGAAAAAGTCAAGGGGTCCGAATGCACTGTATATAAATGAATGTCATGCTGCCTTTACTTAGTCCTGGAAATTTAACACCAAGATGATATCCGACCAGCATCGCCTTGAGACATGAACATCATATGCCTAGTAAAGCAACTCATTCACTACCTTCCTGAAAATGTTCCATAACAATGTATTCTGGAGAGGTATAAATATTTGATGTATGCACAAGCCATTTTTGGAGGTAAAAATCTCCCCTTGACAAATGATCTGTGGTCAGTTTTGAACTGAAATACTGTTCAGATGAGGGAGAAGCAGTAAGGTTGTTAATCATGACTTGTAGGCTAGCCTGGAGTACAGAGGGGTATTTTACCACTCATTCTCCAGTCTAATGTCACAGCTTTTTTTATCACTGTGTAACGACAGCTTTCCTCTTCGTCTGAAGAGGAGTAACAGGGATCGGACCAAAACACAGCGTGGTATGTGTCCATGTTTTAATAGTATAAACTGAACACGACAGAATACAAAATAACAAAGTGAATATAATCGAAACAGTCCCGTGTGGCACAAACACTGACACAGGAAACAAACACCCACAAACCAACAGTGAAACCCAGGTTACCTAAGTATGATTCTCAATCAAAGACAACTAACGACACCTGCCTCTGATTGAGAACCATACTAGGCCAAAACAGAAACCAAACATAGAAAAACAAACATAGACTGCCCACCCCAACTCACGCCTAGACCATACTAAATAAAGACAAAACAAAGGAAATAAAGGTCAGAACGTGACACACTGTTGTTAGTTTGTCTTAATTATGTTGCAATTCCACTATACTTAGAGTTGTTAAAGGCTTGTCTCATTATATTTGCATTACCCTTTTTCATCAGGATGCTCTTACTTGCAAGGTTTGACAGTTTTCAACAAAATGTTACCCTTCAAGGGTTTCAAAAGAGTTATTCTCTCCCCATAAGAATACCATTTTCGGTTCCAGGTGAAGGTCATTTATACACGCGAGGATCACAATGGGTCATATCAGCTTGGCAAAGACTGACAATCACCAGACCCTCTCCCACCCGCAAAGGTGACACCTTCACACCTGGTCGTAAAATTTAAGCAGGAGAGAACTCTCTTTCTGTCTCTCTAGTATTGTGATTGAGATGTCCTTTGTCTCCAGAAGACTTTTACTCGCCAAAACTTTACTCTCTGACATCCAAAAAGTGGAAAATGGAACAATAATTCTATCATAAAGAATGTGGGAAATGGTCAGTGGGGAGATGTAGAAAACTAATGTAATATTGCTTTTCATTTTGTGATGTTATTAAAAACTGTATGGACCAAATACAGTAACTTTGAATGGATACCCCCTTTATATGTCAAGTTTCCATCCAATATGTTGTGCATAGGATATAACAAATTATGAAGATATTTGTGTTAAGATAGGAATGGGATTTTAGGAGTCATAAGGGATAACATCTAATAATTTCCTTTGCACAGTAACTAGCCACTCCCCGAGTGAGGTCAGAAAAGCATGTCAATGTAATGGAACCACCCTTTTCGACCAGGGTGCTTAAAAGGACTGGCCAAGAACTAACATATCAGACCAGAAAGACGTGAGACCATGGTCCACACGTTTTAAATGGTTCGAATTTAACCTCAACATGAGGTGAAGAAGAAACTCACTAGACTAGACCAAGACGCCACCAGTCTGCAGCTGAGAATGTAAAGTGGTTTGGACCTTTGACTATCTACCTGAATAAGAGGAGAAGAAAACTCCCCTCTCAGACAATCACTGGTACGGCTGTGTAGCTGTTCTTAGGAAATAGCTCATTGGAGAACAGACAACTAAGAAGAAGGACATTTTGACCTCTGGTGGACAATCAGAACATGCACAAGTGGCCCACAGGAAAGGCTCACCAAACCAACATTCTTCCGAAGGAGGGCTCGTTCCGACAGAGAAATGGCGAACGGCATTCAACATGTAAAGACATTCATAACTTCTTATTCCAAATGGCTGGTGGTTCGTGTGCAAGGTATATGATTAATGTGAGGACCGTCCTAGAATGTATCCACGATAAATGTCCCTTTTTCTCACTCTTTTACCCACCCCCTCTCCATATATGTAACAAGCCATCATATCTTGTCAGTCCACTAGGGCCCTTTGTCTCATGGAAGTGTGTATGTGTATTCTGTGTTATTATTTAGTTAGCCAGTAAATAAATATTTAAACCAATTTGTATAGTACTCAAGGCTGGGGTTTTTGCGTATCCAAGAAGGTTGCGACCGTTCAGAATTATGAGACTGATATGAGGTAATGATTAATAAATGACTGTTATCCATATTTAACTTATATATCTTCTAGAGTTTAATTCAGGAGATGGTAACTTTTTTAACAACTTCTTCCGTGGTGCCCCAAATCCTAATGAGTTAATTGTTACATGATTAATTTAATTGGGTAACAATTAAACATATTTAGTGGATTAAATAAATAACAGTCATCAGATTAATGAAGGTAAAGTCATGACAGGTTCTACATGGAACCCAATAGTTTCTTTTTACCTGGGACCAAAAGAGTTTTACCTGGAACCAAAAAGGGTTCTTCAAAGGGCTTTCCTATGGGAACAGCCAAAAAAAACTTCCAGGTTCTAGATAGCTATTATATTATTGCTCCTCTCACCATGTATCCTTGCTTTAAAGTCCTTTACACTGAGCTGAATCAGTGGATGTAAATATATACTTAGTGAAATCATGCTCTATTGGTTGCAATTTTAGACACTTTTTTTGACCGAAGAGAGCCTTTTGTCACTTCTAAACTCTAAACCACAACCATCCACCTTAAGGATTTCAGTGCTGCTGCTGTGTGACTGGTGCAATTTGAACTCAAAGTAGGTGTCAGGGTAGTTATCTAATGTGGGGCAGCAGAGATTGCATTGTATCCATGGGGCCTGCCAGAGACTGCATTTCTGGGACCCTTTGGAGGGACACAAACTGCTTAAAGCAATGCACTTGTGATGGCCTACTCTCCGTATTGCATGCATCGGCAGTCTGTTTCAAGCCTCCATCCATCCCCTCTGTGTCAGGTGGGCAGACAATAAAAATATATTTTCCACGAAAATGTAACAGCCCCCTACAAATATTTATCGGTGTGTCCAGAAGCAGGCTGTACTGTAATTGAATTCTTGAGAACACTGATCAAATTCTATTATATCCCCAAAATGGTGAGCGTGTGTTCAGGCGGTGTTCTTAACCTTCTGGTCCCCTGTGTAATCATTGATTTACTGGTTGAAAGTCTATTCCTACAACAATAATGTGGCTCTTTGAAAGATTATCATTGAGAGAATATTAATGATTGAAAAATATCTGACATGTTTAACACTACAGATTTTAACACTACTTTTTCCCCCAAAATGTTATCCCTCATAAGATCCAAATGAAAAAGCTGCAATGTCACCCAAGTCAACTGGTGCAGTAATCCAGCCATGTCCGTATACATCTTGGTGTGGAAAGAAACTGACCTGGGATGCATTGCCTCTGGGCTCTGTTGTTCCTTTGTCATGGGCTAATGTTTGCGTGGACACACACATGCCTCCTCAGGGTGAATACTAGTCTCTACCCCTCGGATCACAAGTTCAATTCATTTCACAGTTGGCAGCACCCACAGTCCTTTTGCTCAGCCTGTTGTCTGGGGCTGGAGAGAGATGGAAGAATATGATGTGCCTCGAGCTGCAGTCTCTCCCTCCATGAAGACTCAACTCGCCCAGGGACAGATCTGGTCTGATAGAACCGCTGTGCTGCCTGCCTGCTTCCCTGCCTGCCTGCCTGCCTACCTGCCTGGCTGACTGTCTGCCTTCCTGCTTGCCTGTTTGCCACATATTACAAGTGTCCAGACACAGAGAAAAAAATGTCCAGACACCTGAAATGATAAGGATACAAGAGGAGATGCGTGTCCAGACACCTGAAATGATAAGGATACAATAGGAGATGAGAGTGTCCAGACACCTGAAATGATAAGGATACAAGAGGAGATGAGTGTCCAGACACCTGAAATGATAAGGATACAATAGGAGATGAGAGTGTCCAGACACCTGAAATGATAAGGATACAAGAGGAGATGAGTGTCCAGACACCTGAAATGATAAGGATACAAGAGGAGATGAGAGTGTCCAGACACCTGAAATGATAAGGATACAAGAGGAGATGAGAGTGTTCAGACACCTGAAATGATAAGGATACAAGAGGAGATGAGAGTGTTCAGACACCTGAAATGATAAGGATACAAGAGGAGATGAGAGTGTCCAGGCACCTGAAATGATAAGGATACAAGAGGAGATAAGAGTGTTCAGACACCTGAAATGATAAGGATACAAGAGGAGGTGAGAGTGTTCAGACACCTGAAATGATAAGGATACAAGAGGAGATGAGAGTGTCCAGACACCTGAAATGATAAGGATACAATAGGAGATGAGAGTGTCCAGACACCTGAAATGATAAGGATACAGGAGGAGATGAGAGTGTCCAGACACCTGAAATGATAAGGATACAGGAGGAGATGAGAGTGCTAAATGCATCATTACTGCTCCATAAAGGCAAATCATTTATTTTCCTTTCCTATAAAAACATCTTAGATGTCATTTAGTCATGTTTCTGTATTTGACTCTATATTATTGAACCCTATCACACCAAAAATACTCTGATATGTGATAATCTAAACCCAAGCCGATGCATAAGACTGTAATTTGACTTATAATTATAGTTGAAAGGTATTTGTTTTTGCTAGTAAACCATAGTTTGCCGTTGTAATCAACTTGGCTATATAAAAAAGAAAGATTCTTAAGATTTTGGTGTTAGAAAATGCCATTACTGATGGGCGGTGTCGACAGTTCATGAGAACGTGCACCACAATGATTTGTTTGAAGACAAATAGCTGCTATTATAAGATATGGCCTTCAAAGCCACTGTTCTCCATGGCCAGATTAATGGGACCAGCCTCTTGCCGATATCACACTGCAACATGATGAACGGGAAATTAGCATAAAAGACTCCTTGCATTCTATCTGGCACTCTTAATGAGCTTTAATAGAAAGTGTCCACACAGCACCAGGAAATGGTCCTGATTGATGTCTCACATTATTGGGGATTGCACCCCTCAGAACTCCAAAACCCTTGTCTTCTGCCTGGTTCTCCTGCCCTCTCTCCCAATCTCTATCCCTCTCCATCTCTCTCTACCTCTCTCTCATTCTCTCTGTCAGTACTGCCTGCTGCTGAAGCCTGGTTTCTGCTTTTCCAGGACAACACCCAAGGGACAGTCTACTGATAACAGGCCTGTCATACCGGCCCACTCTCAGCTCTCACACCTCTATTTTATTCAATAGCACAGTTCTGAAGTCAACCCACGTTTTCCTTCATGCCACAAATATTAGATTTTTCATTTCCCTAAGCAACAACTCCCTTCATCAAGGTGTCTTCAATGTGAACAACACAGAGCTGTGTTTCTGAATGGGTTATGGATTTGTTTAGGATGTCAATACTATGTTCGTGTTACTGGTCTGAGAGAGAGTTAACACGCTGTGCTTCCCTGAATGAGTGAACACTACAGGATACACTACAGGATACAGTACAGGATACACTACAGGATACAGTACAGGATACACTACAGGATACAGTACAGGATACAGTACAGGATACACTACAGGATACAGTACAGGATACAGTACAGGATACAGAGGATATACACTGAGTGAACAAAACATCAGGAACTCCTGCTCTTTCCATGACATAGACTGACCAGATGAATCCAGGTGAAAGATATGATCCCTTATTTATGTCACTTTTTAAATCTCGTTCAATCAGTGTAGATGAAGGGGAGGAGACAGGTTAAATAAGGATTTTTAAGCCTCAAGCCAATTGAGACATTGATTGTGTATGTGTGCCATTCAGAGGGTGAATGGGTAAGACAAAATATTGAAGTGCCTTTGAAAGGGGTATGGTAGTAGGTGCCCAGCGCACAGGTTTGAGTGTGCCAAGAACTGCAACGCTGCTGGGTTTTTCACGCTCAACAGTTTCTCATGTGTATCAAGAATGGTCCACCACCCAAAGGACATCCAGCCAACTTGACACAACTGTGGGAAGTATTAGAGTCAACATGGGCCAGCATCCCTGTGGTATGCTTTCGACACATTATAGAGTCCATGCCCGACGAATTGAGTCTGTTCTGAGAGCAAAAGGGGCTGCAAATCAATATTAGGAAGGTGTTCCTAATGTTTTGTGTGTGTATATATATATATATATATATATATATGTGTGTGTGTGTGTATGGGCCTGTCCTTCTTCTTCTCGTCACTCTAACAACCACCCGAGCCACTGCCTGTTCACCCCGCTATCATCCAGAAGGCGAGGTCAGTACAGGTGCATCAAAGCTGGGACCGAGAAACTGAAAAACAGCTTCTATCTCAAGGCCATCAGACTGTTAAACAGCCACCACTAACATTGAGTGGCTGCTGCCAACACAACTGACTCAACTCCAGCCACTTTAATAATGGGAATTGATGTAAAATATATCATTAGCCACTTTAAACAATGCTACTTAATATAATGTTTACATACCCTACATTATTCATCTCATATGTACACGTATATACTGTACTCTATCATCTACTGCATCTTTATGTAATACATGTATCACTAGCCACTTTAAACTATGCCACTTTGTTTACATACTCATCTCATATGTATATACTGTACTCGATACCATCTACTGCATCTTGCCTATGCCGTTCTGTACCATCACTCATTCATATATCTTTATGTACATATTCTTTATCCCTTTACACTTGTGTGTATAAGGTTGTAGTTTTGGAATTGTTAGTTAGATTACTCGTTGGTTATTACTGCATTGTCGGAACTAGAAGCACAAGCATTTCGCTACACTCGCATTAACATCTGCTAACCATGTGTATGTGACAAATACATTTGATTTGATTTGAATCTACTCTGAGGCGGTGCCTAATGAAGCAGCCAGCGGAGAGTGTGTGAGGACTATGTATCAGCCGCAATTGTGATTTTGGGACGCCATTCCCACCGAGCTGCAATTACCAGCCATTTGTGGCTGGAATGAGAGCTTGTCGCTTGCAGCTCAATGTTCCACCACCACCATTATGCCGAAAAGCTAGAGGATTCGATGTGCATAACAAAACACATATCTCATTGCTCGTTCTCCACCCTACTGGGCACTGATGTGCACTCACTGCAGTTTTCTCTCTCTCTGATGAGCTGATTGTGGATATTCCTGTGTGTGTGTGTGTATGTGCGTGTGTGTTTGCGTGCACCTGTGTCTCTATTTATGAGTCAATACATTCAGAAAAATGTATACACTCCATCGGCTTTCCACATTAGCGAAGACATTGTCCCTCCCTGTACACATCACAGCCAACAAACCACCAAATACACAGCCCCGCCTGGGCTTCTTGCAGCGTTTTGGCATTTGCATGTCAGATGGTTTGTATCTCTCAGCCATTTGCTCCATTTGTGTCAGCTTTGGTCCAGCTTTGAATGAGCTATCCCTTCAACGTAATGGCAGAACCTCCCTTTACAGAACAACAGTCTTTCTTCAATAGCAGCAGTGAGTGTCTGGGCCACATACAGGACAGTGCTGTAGCTGTCCTGCTATGCATGCTAGATCTGCTCTCCCTGGTATTAGACAGGTGTGGTATGGTCACTGCTGCTCTTCTGGTGTTGGCTAGCTCGTTGGCGTCATGCTGACAGAAGCAATTCCATGTCCACCACTGCCCTGTGCTGCTCTCTCCTCATAATAGATATTGACAGGTGGAGTGCAGATAACACTAATCTCCATCCTAACATGATTGGATATGTCATAGAGGGATTTTTCATCATTATAGCATTCAATTCACAACTTTGTCGGCCCGCTAATAGCATTTCATGCTAGCATACGCCGTGCCCTGTAGCTGAATAGCTGTGTAATTGTCACCCTTTCTCTCTTCTCTGGTTCCTCGTGCTCCAGCCCGGCAGGTAATAAGCCCTGCCAGTGGTCTTATACTTCATCTTTACTTCAACCCACAAGCTGAAGGCTGCGTGGTCCCCTCATCTCTTGCTAGTGTCCGACTGTTTCCCTGTTTACATCAAAAATGCTGTTTTATACCTTGCCATCAAAATGTACAGTTGATGGATAATGCATGTCTCTTATTAATGACCTTTAGAGCATGCAGCCCTAATGCAGATAGAGACAGCAATATATCCCTGCCCTAATAAAAGGCTGTGTATCTATATACCATATATAGATGTCAATTAATCCTTCAAATAACCCGCCCGACATTGTCTTTAATATGGCGTGATGTTTCCAACTGTGTGAGCAAACTAATGAAATAAAAAGCTATGCTGGGAAGACAGGGGGAATGTTATACATTTTAGCAGATGCTCTTATCCAGAGTGACTTACAGGAGCAATTAGGGTTAAGGGCCTTGCTCAAGGGCACATCGACAGATTTTTCACCTACTCGGCTCGGAGATTTGACCCAGCGACCTTTCAGTTACTGGCCCAACGCAGTGTCTCCTGACCCCTCCTGTCTCAGCCTCCAGTATTTATGCTGCAGTAGTTTGTGTCGGGGGCTAGGGTCAGTCTGTTATATCTGGAGTATTTCTCCTGGCTTATCCAGTGTCCTGTGTGAATTTAAGTATTCTCTCTCTCGACCCTAGGGCCGTGCCTCAGGACTACCTGGCCTGATGACTCCTTGCTGTCCTCCTTGCTATCCCCTCCTTGCTGTCTCCATTATGAATGGAATGCTATGTAAAGGATAGAATGAATAGGAGTCTCTTAAACCTGAGGAGAACTATAATAAGGCATACTAGCCTCCCAAGGACTTTTACCTGCATCACACTTAACATGTGCTTTAATGTGTGAGATCACAAATACAAATTCCCTACAAAAGGCTGTACAGTTATGTTTGTATTGCTGTGCAAGTTGGTGTATCATTTTCACAAAGCACATTCACACAACATGATACAAATGTGAAAATCATTTAACTGAATAGTAAACACTGTCGTACACACTGAATCCTAACTCAAGCTCAACAGGCACATTGGAATTCAAGGAGTCTCTGCGATTCTTTTCTGAAGTGGTAGGTTCTCAAGAATAAATGCACCAACTCCTGATATGGAGATGGGAGAAAGATAATTATATTTCCAATTTGACATAAAGACACTTTGGGCTAAGGAAACTCACACAACAGCAGTGCATAATGCATGAAATGACCATGGATCACTAGAGGTGATGTGAGGGAATCAGTGTGTTTATCAGTAAGATAAAGAAAGATGAATTTGTTCTTAACTGACTTGCCTAGTTAAATAAACGTAAAATTAAAGTAATACAATAAATAATACAAATCAGAAGACTAGTGGATAGAGAGCTGAGCCCCAGCCCACAGCCACCCAGCCCACAGCCACCCAGCCCACAGCCACCCAGCCCACAGCCACCCAGCCCACAGCCACCCAGCCCACAGCCACCCAGCCCACAGCCACCCAGCCCACAGCCACCCAGCCCACAGCCACCCAGCCCACAGCCACCCAGCCCACAGCCACCCAGCCCCCAGCCACCCAGCCCACAGCCACCCAGCCCACAGCCACCCAGCCCACAGCCACCCAGCCCCCAGCCACCCAGCCCACAGCCACCCAGCCCCCAGCCACCCAGCCCACAGCCACCCAGCCCACAGCCACCCAGCCCACAGCCACCCAGCCCCCAGCCCACAGCCACCCAGCCCACAGCCACCCAGCCCCCAGCCACCCAGCCCCCAGCCACCCAGCCCACAGCCACCCAGCCCACAGCCACCCAGCCCACAGCCACCCAGCCCACAGCCACCCAGCCCCCAGCCACCCAGCCCACAGCCACCCAGCCCACAGCCACCCAGCCCACAGCCACCCAGCCCCCAGCCACCCAGCCCACAGCCACCCAGCCCCCAGCCACCCAGCCCACAGCCACCCAGCCCACAGCCACCCAGCCCACAGCCACCCAGCCCCCAGCCACCCAGCCCACAGCCACCCAGCCCACAGCCACCCAGCCCACAGCCACCCAGCCCACAGCCACCCAGCCCACAGCCACCCAGCCCCCAGCCACCCAGCCCACAGCCACCCAGCCCCCAGCCACCCAGCCCACAGCCACCCAGCCCACAGCCACCCAGCCCACAGCCACCCAGCCCACAGCCACCCAGCCCCCAGCCACCCAGCCCACAGCCACCCAGCCCCCAGCCACCCAGCCCACAGCCACCCAGCCCACAGCCACCCAGCCCACAGCCACCCAGCCCACAGCCACCCAGCCCACAGCCACCCAGCCCACAGCCACCCAGCCCACAGCCACCCAGCCCACAGCCACCCAGCCCACAGCCACCCAGCCCCCAGCCACCCAGCCCACAGCCACCCAGCCCACAGCCACCCAGCCCACAGCCACCCAGCCCCCAGCCACCCAGCCCACAGCCACCCAGCCCACAGCCACCCAGCCCACAGCCACCCAGCCCACAGCCACCCAGCCCACAGCCACCCAGCCCACTATAAAAGGCATGTGGGACTAACGGAGCATGAGACTCATGAAGCCAACCTAATCACTTCCTTTAGCCTGCTTCTTTAATAGGCAGGCTGAATAAGGATTATAATCAATTCATATTGTGCATTTGACTGTTCCAGATTCCTACAGCACAGAGCAGAGGCTGGACTCTGCTCAGAGACATGCTCATCAGGAGAGAGAAGGAAAACACAGCTTGTGCCAATGTGGCTCTTGCTGAGAACAGGAAGGAACGAGGTCAGTGAGAGCAGTGTCGCACGATAGCCTTTATGAGTTTGAATTAATCTATGATTTACCTTCACCATGCTGAATTGATTGACTGATTGATTTTGGATTACGATCTAAAATAATGTCAGGATTATCTAAACTACCAGTTGTAAACAATTTGTTCACATTTCCATATCTAACGCAACATTTGGCATGCTATGACACAAACTGTTATGTCACAACAGACATGACCTTAACAAGAAGCACTTTAGATGTCTTGCAAGAGCCCCAACTCTGAATAGTGCCCTGGTTCTTAAAATAAAAATGGATTGCGCCTCTTTCCAAAGACAGGCAACAAAGAGAATATTCTCCCATCAACTATATCACCATGAATAAATCCTTTAGAATTTCTTCCTGTATTTTTTTAGACAGAAAACTCACAATAGTGGGGAGAGATGCGAGTATGCGTGTGTGTGAAGGTAGAGAGTTCTGTGCCTCCGTCACAATGGCCCACTATTATTGGATTACAGTCCGTCTTGGTGCTCAGGCCTGTCCATTAGGATCTAGCTGGCAAGGCCATGCGTGGCATGCCTCTCCTCCTCCCCTGGCTGTCACACAGCCGAAGACACAGTGAATTGGTCACAGTAGACTGGTCAGGAGGGGCAATGGACGGCTGGGGGGCTCACCCTACTGGGAGGTTACTCAGGGATCAAGCTTTTAACACCCTCCCAGTCTGGAGTGAACAGTAGAGGTCACAGCTAAGACACTCTGCCCAGCCATTTCCTTTTCCACTTGTCTTACTCCTCTGCACTGGGTCTTTGACTGTCCCTCTTAGTGATATAGTGGGGCAGCAGGTAGCCTAGCGGTTAGAGAGTTGGGCCAGTAACCGAAAGGTTGCTAGATCGAACCCCGGAGTGCCAAGGTAAAAAAATATGTTGTTCTGCCCCTGAACAAGGCAGTTAACCCACTGTTCCCAGGCCGTCTTTGTAAATAAGAATTTGTTCATAAATGACTTGCCTAGTTAAATAAAAATATACTGTATACAGTCTCCTCTTCAGTACCCCTCCTTTCTGGGATATCACTTAGCTGAAATGTCTACCTTTAGACCTAAGACTTAGAGAGATCCCCATATTGGAGGTTGTCATGCAGGTGACACCTGCTTGGTGTACTTGACCTCCCCTACCAATGTGGAGCCTCAGGGATTAGAGAAAAAGGGAGGGATGTAGGAGGGCTGCAGCACTGTCCCTATGAGACAAGGTCACCTTAAATGGATTGGGATGAGAAGAAACCAATTCCCTCTGGGACAAAATCAGGGAGCAACTTGTGAAAAAATAATTAAGCAGGATGCACATCAGTGGATGTCACAGCCAGAGGGGTGAGGGTGAGGGGGGGACACAAAAAATCCTTAAGACAAGGGTAATGTTTGTTCACTTGATATCTGAAATTGTCACGATGGACAAAGGATAATTTTTTTGACCTCAAAAACAGTTAGGTTTTGTGAAAGGAGGTACTTTTGAAGGAACAAGGCCTGGGGTTCAGAATGACGAAATTACATTTGAAACAATATTATGAAATAGTCGACCCACATTAGTCTCCGCCCACTGGCAATGACCTCACATTTTTTGTCTTAAATCAGTTAGGACAAACAGATTAGCATTTATTACATTCGTAACACAACTTAGCTTTGGCAAGATTTGTATTTTCACAACCAATTAGTCATTTGCAAGGTTAATGTCTCATTTGAGGACAAATCATTTCTAACTCTGATTTATGGCTGTTCCACTCCAACATACCTCTAATCTGTCAAACATCTTGGATAGTTTTATTGTAACAATAAGATTCTCTCTCTCAAATTCTCCAACAACCTCGCAATGACCTCCAAACAATGCAGGAAGAACCTCACCCCTCTTCAGAAACTCCTCCAAATGGAGATTCATATATCAGCTGGCAGAGATATCTTCACCAGCTTCAAAAACACATTTTATCAATTCAATGTTTGTCATTTAGATGAATGAAGTGGAATCTCCTGAAGCATTTCCTGTGTGGCAGGGGCTTGGCCTTTAGCTGTGTCTATTAAATCTGTTGTGGTCCACAGTGGCTTTAGGGACACGTCTGCCTGGCCAATCCATCATGGAAGAGTGGAGATGGATAGACATTGCCAATTCAAACCACTCACTGATATCATTTATAAATCACACTCACTGCACAAGCCTTCCAACAGACACTTCACTAGCCAGCCACATAAACGATCTACCGTGAGCTATATGAGCTTGCTACTGTGCGTTAGCCTGCAGCCCTATAGTGTCTGTATGAGTAGAGTGTATGCCCCCACAGAGAACTAAAGGATTTTGCTCAATAACATTTTAGGTCTTTCCTATTGTGCTAAGCAGTTGTTTTTCTTGTAACTATCTTGATTGTAGACTCCGTTATATCTCCCTATTAGCATATGGATATTCATTAATACATATTTACAGTTCCATGTGAATGCATGGGGAAAAGATCCAGAATATCATAATACACACTTGAAATGAACTTGAAAGGAATTTAGGGACTGAAGAGAGATGCTAGAGATACAGTATGGTGAATTGTAGCAGGGTTACAGTATGGTGTACTGTAGCAGGGTTACAGTATTTTGTATTGTAGCAGGGTTACAGTATGGTGTATTGTCGCAGGGTTACAGTATGGTGTATTGTAGCAGGGTTACAGTATGATGTATTGTAGCAGGGTTACAGTATGATGTATTGTAGCAGGGTTACAGTATGATGTATTGTAGCAGGGTTATAGTATGATGTATTGTAGCAGGGTTACAGTACGGTGTACTGTAGCAGGGTTACAGTATGATGTATTGTAGCAGGGTTACAGTACGGTGTACTGTAGCAGGATTACAGTATGATGTATTGTAGCAGGGTTACAGTATGATGCATTGTAGCAGGGTTACAGTATGATGTATTGATATTAGGGTTACAGTATGATGTATTGATATTAGGGTTACAGTATGGTGTATTGTCGCAGGGTTACAGTATGGTGTATTGTAGCAGGGTTACAGTATGATGTATTGTAGCAGGGTTACAGTATGATGTATTGTAGCAGGGTTACAGTATGGTGTATTGTAGCAGGGTTACAGTATGGTGTATTGTAGCAGGGTTACAGTATGATTTATTGTAGCAGGGTTACAGTATGATGTATTGTAGCAGGGTTACAGTATGATGTATTGATATTAGGGTTACAGTATGATGTATTGATATTAGGGTTACAGTATGGTGTATTGTCGCAGGGTTACAGTATGGTGTATTGTAGCAGGGTTACAGTATGATGTATTGTAGCAGGGTTACAGTATGATGTATTGTAGCAGGGTTACAGTATGATGTATTGTAGCAGGGTTACAGTATGGTGTATTGTAGCAGGGTTACAGTATGGTGTACTGTAGCAGGGTTAAAGTATTTTGTATTGTAGCAGGGTTACAGTATGGTGTATTGTCGCAGGGTTACAGTATGATGTATTGTAGCAGGGTTACAGTATGGTGTATTGTAGCAGGGTTACAGTATGGTGTATTGTCGCAGGGTTACAGTATGATGTATTGTAGCAGGGTTACAGTATGATGTATTGTAGCAGGGTTACAGTATGATGTATTGATATTAGGGTTACAGTATGGTGTATTGTAGCAGGATTACAGTATGGTGTATTGTAGCAGGGTTACAGTATGGTGTATTGTAGCAGGGTTACAGTATGGTGTATTGTAGCAGGGTTACAGTATGGTGTATTGTAGCAGGGTTATAGTATGATGTATTGTAGCAGGGTTATAGTATGATGTATTGTAGCAGGGTTATAGTATGATGTATTGTAGCAGGATTACAGTATGGTGTATTGTAGCAGGGTTACAGTATGATGTATTGTAGCAGGGTTACAGTATGATGTATTGTAGCAGGGTTACAGTATGATGTATTGTAGCAGGGTTACAGTATGATGTATTGTAGCAGGGTTATAGTATGATGTATTGTAGCAGGGTTACAGTATGATGTATTGTAGCATGATTACAGTATGGTGTATTGTAGCAGGATTACAGTATGGTGTATTGTAGCAGGGTTACAGTATGGTGTATTGTAGCAGGTTTACAGTATGGTGTACTGTAGCAGGGTTACAGTATGATGTATTGGAGCAGGGTTACAGTATGATGTATTGATATTAGGGTTACAGTATTGTGTATTGTAGCAGGATTACAGTATGGTGTATTGTAGCAGGGTTACAGTATGGTGTATTGTAGCAGGGTTACAGTATGATGTATTGATATTAGGGTTACAGTATGGTGTATTGTCGCAGGGTTACAGTATGGTGTATTGTAGCAGGGTTACAGTATGATGTATTGTAGCAGGGTTACAGTATGATGTATTGTAGCAGGGTTACAGTATGATGTATTGTAGCAGGGTTACAGTATGGTGTATTGTAGCAGGGTTACAGTATGGTGTACTGTAGCAGGGTTAAAGTATTTTGTATTGTAGCAGGGTTACAGTATGGTGTATTGTCGCAGGGTTACAGTATGATGTATTGTAGCAGGGTTACAGTATGGTGTATTGTAGCAGGGTTACAGTATGGTGTATTGTCGCAGGGTTACAGTATGATGTATTGTAGCAGGGTTACAGTATGATGTATTGTAGCAGGGTTACAGTATGATGTATTGATATTAGGGTTACAGTATGGTGTATTGTAGCAGGATTACAGTATGGTGTATTGTAGCAGGGTTACAGTATGGTGTATTGTAGCAGGGTTACAGTATGGTGTATTGTAGCAGGGTTACAGTATGGTGTATTGTAGCAGGGTTACAGTATGGTGTATTGTAGCAGGGTTACAGTATGGTGTACTGTAGCAGGGTTACAGTATGATGTATTGTAGCAGGGTTACAGTATGATGTATTGATATTAGGGTTACAGTATTGTGTATTGTAGCAGGATTACAGTATGGTGTATTGTAGCAGGGTTACAGTATGGTGTATTGATATTAGGGTTACAGTATTGTGTATTGTAGCAGGATTACAGTATGGTGTATTGTAGCAGGGTTACAGTATGGTGTATTGTAGCAGGGTTACAGTATGGTGTATTGTAGCAGGGTTACAGTATGGTGTATTGTAGCAGGGTTATAGTATGATGTATTGTAGCAGGGTTATAGTATGATGTATTGTAGCAGGATTACAGTATGGTGTATTGTAGCAGGGTTACAATATGATGTATTGTAGCAGGGTTACAGTATGATGTACTGTAGCAGGGTTACAGTATGATGTATTGTAGCAGGGTTATAGTATGATGTATTGTAGCAGGGTTATAGTATGGTGTATTGTAGCAAGGTTATAGTATGATGTATTGTAGCAGGGTTATAGTATGGTGTATTGTAGCAAGGTTACAGTATGATGTATTGTAGCAGGGTTATAGTATGATGTATTGTAGCAGGGTTACAGTATGATGTATTGTAGCATGATTACAGTATGGTGTATTGTAGCAGGATTACAGTATGGTGTATTGTAGCAGGGTTACAGTATGGTGTATTGTAGCAGGTTTACAGTATGGTGTACTGTAGCAGGGTTACAGTATGATGTATTGGAGCAGGGTTACAGTATGATGTATTGATATTAGGGTTACAGTATTGTGTATTGTAGCAGGATTACAGTATGGTGTATTGTAGCAGGGTTACAGTATGGTGTATTGTAGCAGGGTTACAGTATGATGTATTGATATTAGGGTTACAGTATGGTGTATTGTCGCAGGGTTACAGTATGGTGTATTGTAGCAGGGTTACAGTATGATGTATTGTAGCAGGGTTACAGTATGATGTATTGTAGCAGGGTTACAGTATGATGTATTGTAGCAGGGTTACAGTATGGTGTATTGTAGCAGGGTTACAGTATGGTGTACTGTAGCAGGGTTAAAGTATTTTGTATTGTAGCAGGGTTACAGTATGGTGTATTGTCGCAGGGTTACAGTATGATGTATTGTAGCAGGGTTACAGTATGGTGTATTGTAGCAGGGTTACAGTATGGTGTATTGTCGCAGGGTTACAGTATGATGTATTGTAGCAGGGTTACAGTATGATGTATTGTAGCAGGGTTACAGTATGATGTATTGATATTAGGGTTACAGTATGGTGTATTGTAGCAGGATTACAGTATGGTGTATTGTAGCAGGGTTACAGTATGGTGTATTGTAGCAGGGTTACAGTATGGTGTATTGTAGCAGGGTTACAGTATGGTGTATTGTAGCAGGGTTACAGTATGGTGTATTGTAGCAGGGTTACAGTATGGTGTACTGTAGCAGGGTTACAGTATGATGTATTGTAGCAGGGTTACAGTATGATGTATTGATATTAGGGTTACAGTATTGTGTATTGTAGCAGGATTACAGTATGGTGTATTGTAGCAGGGTTACAGTATGGTGTATTGATATTAGGGTTACAGTATTGTGTATTGTAGCAGGATTACAGTATGGTGTATTGTAGCAGGGTTACAGTATGGTGTATTGTAGCAGGGTTACAGTATGGTGTATTGTAGCAGGGTTACAGTATGGTGTATTGTAGCAGGGTTATAGTATGATGTATTGTAGCAGGGTTATAGTATGATGTATTGTAGCAGGATTACAGTATGGTGTATTGTAGCAGGGTTACAATATGATGTATTGTAGCAGGGTTACAGTATGATGTACTGTAGCAGGGTTACAGTATGATGTATTGTAGCAGGGTTATAGTATGATGTATTGTAGCAGGGTTATAGTATGGTGTATTGTAGCAAGGTTATAGTATGATGTATTGTAGCAGGGTTATAGTATGGTGTATTGTAGCAAGGTTACAGTATGATGTATTGTAGCAGGGTTATAGTATGATGTATTGTAGCAGGGTTACAGTATGGTGTATTGTAGCAAGGTTACAGTATGGTGTATTGTAGCAGGGTTATAGTATGGTGTATTGTAGCAAGGTTACAGTATGGTGTATTGTAGCAAGGTTACAGTATGATGTATTGTAGCAGGGTTATAGTATGATGTATTGTAGCAGGGTTACAGTATGATGTATTGTAGCAGGGTTATAGTATGATGTATTGTAGCAGGGTTACAGTATGGTGTATTGTAGCAGTGTTACAGTATGGTGTACTGTAGCAGGGTTACAGTATGGTGTACTGTAGCAGGGTTATAGTATGATGTATTGTAGCAGGGTTATAGTATGGTGTACTGTAGCAGGGTTATAGTATGATGTATTGTAGCAGGGTTACAGTATGATGTATTGTAGTAGGGTTATAATATGGTGTATTGTAGCAGGGTTACAGTATGGTGTATTGTAGCAGGGTTACAGTATGGTGTATTGTAGCAGGATTACAGTATGGTGTACTGTAGCAGGGTTACAGTATGGTGTACTGTAGCAGGGTTATAGTATGATGTATTGTAGCAGGGTTATAGTATGGTGTACTGTAGCAGGGTTATAGTATGATGTATTGTAGCAGGGTTACAGTATGATGTATTGTAGTAGGGTTATAGTATGGTGTATTGTAGCAGGGTTACAGTATGGTGTATTGTAGCAGGGTTACAGTATGGTGTATTGTAGCAGGATTACAGTATGGTGTATTGTAGCAGGATTACAGTATGGTGTATTGTAGCAGGGTTACAGTATGGTGTATTGTAGCAGGGTTACAGTATGGTGTACTGTAGCAGGGTTACAGTATGATGTATTGTAGCAGGGTTATAGTATGATGTATTGTAGCAGGGTTATAGTATGATGTATTGTAGCAGGGTTACAGTATGATGTATTGTAGCAGGGTTATAATGATGTGGTGGAGACACGTAACATGTCTGTCAAGTTCAAATGTACGTTTTATTGTCACATGCACAAGTACAGTGAAATGCTTAATTTGCCATCTCTACCCAACAGTGCAGCAATCAATATCAAAATAGTATAACTAATTTAAAAAGTGAATATATACAGTGGCTTGCGAAAGTATTCAACCCCCTTGGCATTTTTCCTATTTTGTTTCCTTACAACCTGGAATTAAAATGTATTTTTTGGGAGGGGTTGTATCATTTGATTTACACAACATGCCTACCACTTTGAAGATGCAAAATATGTTTTATTGTGAAACAAACAAGAAATAAGACAAAAAGCTGAAAACTTGAGCGTGCATAACTATTCACCCCCCCCCCCCCCCCCCCCCTCCAAAGTCAATACTTTGTAGAGCCACCTTTCGCAGCAATTACAGCTGCAAGTCTCTTGGGGTATGTCTTTATAAGCTTGGCACATCTAGCCACTGGGATTTTTGCCCATTCTTCAAGGCAAAACTGCTCCAGCTCCTTGAAGTTGGATGGGTTCCGCTTGTGTACAGCAATCTTTAAGTCATACCACAGATTCTCAATTGGATTGAGGTCTGGGCTTTGATTAGGTCATTCCAAGACATTAAATGTTTCCCCTTAAACGACTCGAGTGTTGCTTTAGGGTCATTGTCCTGCTGGAAGGTGAACCTGTGTCCCAGTCTCAAATCTCTGGAAGACTGAAACAGGTTTCCCTCAATAATTTCCCTGTATTTAGGGCCATCTATCATTCCTTAAATTCTGACCAGTTTCCCAGTCCCTGCGAATGAAAAACATCCCCACAGTATGATGCTGCCACCACCATGCTTCACTGTGAGGATGGTGTTCTCGGGGTGATGAGAGGTGTTGGGTTTGCACCAGACATAGCGTTTGTCTTGATTGCCAAAAAGTTCAATTTTAGTCTCATCTGACCAGAGTACCTTCTTCCATATGTTTGGGGAGTCTCCCACATGCCTTTTGGCGAACAACAAAAGTAAAAAAATAAAATAATAATTAAGTAATGGCTTTTTTCTGGCCACTCTTCCGTAAAGCCCAGCTCTGTGCAGTGTACGGCTTAAAGTGGTCCTATGGACAGATACTCCAATCTCCGCTGTGGAGCTTTGCAGCTCCTTCAGGGTTATCTTTGGTCTCTTTGTTGTCTCTGATTAATGCCCTCCTTGCCAGTTCCGTGAGTTTTGGTGGGCGGCCCTCTCTTGGCAGATTTGTTGTGGCGCCATGTTCTTTCAATTTTTGTTATAATGGATTTAATGGTGCTCCGTGGGATGTTCAAAGTTTCTGATAATTTTTTATAACCCAACCCTGATCTGTACTTCTCCACAACTTTGTCCCTGACCTGTTTGGAGAGCTACTTGGTCTTCATGGTGCCTCTTGCTTGGTGATGCCCATTGCTTAGTGGTATTGCAGACTCTAGGGCCTTTCAGAACAGGTGTATATATACTGAGATCATGTGACAAATCATGTGACACTTAGAATGCACACAGGTGGACTTTATTTAACAAATCATGTGACTTCTGAAGGTAATTGGTTGCACCAGATCTTATTTATTGGCGTCATAGCAAAGGGGGTGAATACATAAGCACACACCACTTTCCTTTCTTTATTCCTTTTTTTCTTGAAACAAGTTTTTAATTTTTTTAAATTTCACTTCACCAATTTGGACTATTTTGTTTATGTCCATTACATGAAATCCAAATAAAAATCAATTTAAATTACAAGTTGTAATGCAACAAAAATAGGACAAATGCCAAGAGGGTTGAATACTTTTGCAAGGCACTGTATAAATCGTAATGACCTGGCTAGATCATAAATGAACAATTGCCAGACAGAGAATTGAGTTGACAAATTCCAAATTGAATAACCAAACTCAACACAGGCTACTGTTTGGCCATAGCCCACGCCAAATAGGATACCCGTATAAATCAACCGTGACTGTCTCTGGATAAGACCAGATGTAAGAGAGAGAACAATGGCTAAGCATGGTCTTAAACTGGTGATGCTCCACCCCCCAGCCAAACCCCCCCACACCCCCCACCCGCCGCTCCACCAACCATCAGGATGCCCGGCACCAGAACATTCCAGGCATTCCCGTGGTTGGCAGATAGCAGTTTGACTGGCATGTTGGCACCCGTGAACACTGGGTACTGGTAAGTACAACACAACCAACGAACAGCATAACACATAACACACAGCTGTCTGTGCAGGTCACTACAATATATATAAATATAATAAAGAAAACAGGAGAAATAAGAAATAAGAGAGTAAGCTATATACTGGGTCAGTGCCAATACTGGATGTCAAACTGGTGATAGTAACAGGAGGTACAGGGAGCAGACAGAGAGCCTGTTGACAGCCAGCTGTTTGAGGTGGAAAAGCCCTCGTCTTTGTAATGACAGTTACTGTAACATCAGGCAGCAGTGATGTGGCCGAACAGGAAGGCAGAGGATTGCTGTTCAAACCCCAATTAGCCTACCTAATTTTCACATACATGTGTTGTATAAAGACATGAACATATTGAACAACTATATAGATTTGCAAAGAAATATTTGAATTTGAATTAGAAGCAAGTGTAAAATAGTATTTGTTTTTGTCACTTGGTAAAATACCACTTACCTTGCAGACACCTAAAATTTACAAGAAGTGGTTATGAAATTGCAAACACAATAACAGGATCAGAATGTGTCTCGTCACACACACACACACACACACACACACACACACACACACACACACACACACACACACACACACACACACACACACACACACACACACACACACACACACACACACACACACACACACACACACACACACACAGTTAATCATGTCATAGCAACCATTTTAATGCTTGTCACCCTCCTTGTCTATCCTAATCATCTACAGAACCCATGACTGCTTCATACTTTGGAGAACAGACCAGCACAGACATTCAAGCCTGTTTTCCACTCCTCCTTGTGGAGTTGTTTCTCTATGTTCAGCATTAGGGACACCAGACAGCCATGCTTTCTGAAAGCTGTACTGGGCTGGTTAATGATAGAGGCAGGGCGTCTGCTCTGATGCCCTGCATTATGAGGAGCTGGTGCGATTAGCCGCCAAACCCACTCTATGGGCCCAGGGTCAAGGTGTGTGAAGTGTGTGAGAGTGGTCTTATCTGGCGGGAGCAGAAAGCAGGTGTGTGGCTGTTCTCCGGCAGGAAGCAGGGGTCTCCATAGTGAGAATATGTTACATACTGTAGGAGATATTAGGAACGTCCAGATCTCCCTGCCAGGACAGCTGCCCTAAATCGTCTACAGAGTGCTGCGCTGCAAAGACAGAGAACAGCCACTTGTTTACTACTTAGCTTTATGCACCAACTCTAGCTATTACCATCCTATACTTTCAGATTAAGAACATTTCGTTTTCTATGTTGCAATTCAGTCTATTTATATTTTGATAAATTCAATAGGTGTATATCATAATGTAGTTTTCTTGGCATTTGACAGGAAGTCACTTATGTACAACTACCATCAATGATTTTAAGCCTCCTTAGTGAGTGGAGACGAGACTCTGTCAGCTCAACTGACTGCATTGTTCTCGTACAGTAGACAGTTCTGTACACAGTGATCTGGCACGAAGAACAGTTGGAGGATGTGACAAGTACAGCATGCAGTGCTGATAATGCTGAGTGTTATTTCATCCACACATGGCCATTGTGTAAATGCCTTTATGAGTCAGTCAAGGGGAAAAACATAACAAAAAGGAGACAGTACTTTTCACATCTGAACAATTGAGGCTTTTCTCTTTTCAATTAGCTTTGAGAAATGCCGTTATTGTTCTGCCAAAAGCTTCAGTCCCATTTCCCAAGGTGACTGCCAGCTGAGAAGTGAGCAAGTAAAATAATTGGGATGGGCTATTGCACTGTTTCCCCCTGATCTACTCAAACAGTGGTTTGAAAAACGGAGGAAGACATTTTGGACAAAGAGTGGAGGAAATGTGTGGAGGTGAGAGGCAAGGTCAAAATGTGAGTGAGATTTGTGTTAGAAGTTTGTACCACAATGCTGTCTTTACTCTTGAAGACATAGTAATTGTCATCAGACCAACAGACAATACCTTTTAGGTGTGGTCGTCCCACTGTCACGAATCCAGAGGAGATGAAGTTATGATCAAGTTGGCCTTGGCGGAAGTTCTCTTTTCCGTAGTGCCCTGTGGGAGAAATGCAGAGTTAAGATAGCATGAGATGACCAATACCATTTATCTGACCGAGACAATTCACTAAGCATATCCGTTGCTGATTTTCGTTCCAACCCTCACACACGAAATCACAAACAACTGTGTACACATATCAGAGTCTGGGAAACTCTTAATGCCTCCAACCACCCTAGTTAATGAGCGTATTATATGATGCATTAGCCTCATTCCTGAGTTAGCTGAATAGCTGTGTTCACAGCAGTTTGTCTTTTATGGAGTCTTAGTTCAGTTCAGCCAGTACTCTGACAGATAGTGAGGAGGCCTCTGTATTTCACTCCCTCTTTGGCTCAGACAACTGGTAAAGGAACAGGGACACAGAGGGAAAGGAAGGTCTCACATTAACAATTTATGCTGTCTGATGTACACTCAGGATCATCACCACCGCAAAAGGTCTCCCCAAAGCTGAGAGCTGGGGGAGCTAGTGAAGACCTTCCCTTCTTATATCGCTCACAAATTAAACAAAGATGCCCTTTCAGGGTCAAAAGCCCTGCCCTTTTGCCAAAGCAGGTAAAACATTCAAACTTTAATTGGATGGCAAAATGTCTTTCAGGCTTGGGGCACTTGACCCTGAAGATCAGTGGAGAGATTCTAAAGAACCCTTCTAACCGAGACACTCTCCTGTGTTTTAAAAC
Organism: Oncorhynchus kisutch; assembly: GCF_002021735.2. Classification (NCBI taxonomy): domain Eukaryota; kingdom Metazoa; phylum Chordata; class Actinopteri; order Salmoniformes; family Salmonidae; genus Oncorhynchus; species Oncorhynchus kisutch. The sequence continues at coordinate 64,261,213 of NC_034183.2, forward strand.
GGATTAATTCCATCCTCAACTTATACAGTACAACACTTTTACCCCACATAGACCTACACTATGGAGGGACCTTATATAATTGATTCATAAACTGTGTAATTGGATCTATCTTCATAATCATGACAGCTGCATTGCAGTACTGTATCTATGAAATGTCAGTTTATAAAAAATGTGCCTTGCAACAAAACATTTCATCCTGAATTTCCTTGGTCTTAAAGATCACTATGTAACATAATTTGTTCCAAGATGATATAGTGTGTCCGGCTGGAACAAGTCCTGTAATTGAGAGTGCAGAGGTCCATAGTCAAAGTGCCGGGCAGCAGTCTGACAACCTCCATTTGTCCTGCCATTCGAACACCAAAATGTTGTGCACAAAAAGATGCAGGTAGGCTGAGAAAGTGAGTCTGTATCAGACAGTGAAAGCTTAAGCTGAAAATAGAGGAGAAACAACATGACGGTCTGTCTTACAAAGGCCTATTGAGTTCCCCTCCCCTAGCTCTCTTCCTTCCTGTTAGTGCCAGTCTGCATTAGCTGGCAAATAGTTCAACAGCCTCATCTCAATGGAGCAACTTCAAAGTCAATAGTGTCACTCAGACCTTTGGGCCATAGAGGCAGAGATCGAACAGCATTTCAAATGATCATAATGAGAAGGAACACCTGGGACCATTAGCCCTGGTCTTCATTATACTGACGTTTGACACAGGCCCGAGCTCTCTAAAGCCTGTTTGGTTCTGTCTTCAAGCCCAATGGATACTGTAAACAGATTGCTGAAACATTTTATCCATCACTGTTACTTTGGGATTTTCATACTAAGAAACTAGTAAATACTTAATGACTCTCGGGATTTAAGAAGTTGACTGTGTCCAATTTATGCTGAATAGAAAGAGGCATTTATGTGCAAGTTTTTTTTTTTTATCTGTTCAAAGTATGCCTTCATGAAGTGTTCTTGGCTTAGAATAATACCAAAGGGAAAACAACTACAACACATACAGTGCATTCGGAAAGTATTCAGACCTCTTCCCCTTTTTCCACATTACAGCCTTATTCTAAAATGGATTCAATTTACACAGTCTACACAGAATAGCCCATAAAAAAAACAGAAATACCTTATAATACCTTATAAGTATTCAGACCCTTTCTATTAGACTTCGACATTGAGCTCAGGTGCATCCTGTTTCCATTGATCATCCTTGAGTTGTTTCTACAACTTGATTGGAGTCCACCTGTGGTAAATTCAATTGATTGGACATGACTTGGAAAGGCGTGGCACACCTGTCTATATAAGGTCCCACAGTTGACAGTGCATGTCAGAGAAAAAAAACAAAGCCATGAGGTCGAAGGAATTGTTCATAGAGCTGCAAGGCAGGATTGTGTCGAGGTACAGATCTGGGGAAGGGTACCAAAACATTTCTGCATCATTGAAGGTCCCCAAAAACACAATGGCCTCCATCATTCTTAAATGGAAGAAGTTTGGAATCACCAAGACCCTTCCTAGAGCTGGCCGCCCAGCCAAACTGAGCAATCGGGGGAGAAGGGCCTTGGTCACTGATGGTCACTCTGAAAGCGCATAGAGTTCCTCTGTGGAGATGGGAGAACCATCCAGAAGGACAACCATCTCTGAAACCCTCCACCAATCAGGCCTTTATGGTAGAGTGGCCAGACGGAAGCCACTCCTCAGTAAAAGGCACATGACAGCCTGCTTAGAGTTTGCCAAAAGGCACCTAAATGACTCTCAGACCATGAGAACAAAGGTGAAACTCTTTGGCCTGAATACCAAGCGTCACGTCTGGAGGAAACCTGGCACCATCCCTATGGTGAAGCATGGTGGTGGCAGCATCATGCAGTGGAGATGTTTTTCAGCAGCAGGGACTGGGAGACTCGTCAGGATTGAGGGGAAGATGAACAGAGCAATGTACAGAGAGATCCTTGATGAAAACTTGCTCCACAGTGCTCAGGACCTCAGACTGGTGCGAAGGTTCACCTTCCAACAGGACAATGACCCTAAGCATACAGCCAATACAATACAGGATTGGCTTCAGAACAAGTCTCTGAATACCCTTTAGTGGCCCAGCCAGAGGCGGACGAATCAATTTTATAATAAGGCTGTAACGTAACAAAATGTGGAAAAAGTGAAGGGGTCTGAATACTTTCCGAATACACTGTATCCCTGCCAGTGTTTGACAAGCTGTGATGGGGATAATCAGCTTTCTAACCTTGGTCTACTCTCTAAGGACAACGCCTAAGGGCTGAATTCAGGTTCTACTGTATGAGACGTTGACTATGTTCTTATGCTGAAATACACTGATACATTCTCTTGAAAGGGTCATTTAACTGATTTTCCTTTAGCAGAAGACTTTAGGGTCCAAGCAGAGACCAACCAACATCAATGAGAAAATTATGTTAGAACATAATATATTTCCAAGTGTAAAAATAAAACAACATAGAATACAATCTGAATTGTGAAAAACAGATATATTCATATGAGGATCTCATGTATTACTGCAGATTCCCAGGTATATCCATATATAATCTACATGAGCCACCAAAGACACCAACTAGCACTGTAATACAGTCTGTAATGGATTACTGTATGTGTTGAGGCTAGTTCAGTCAAGGCCAATCTAACCCAATATAGTACAGCTGATGCCAGACTTGAGGGAGACGCGTACAGTATTTCACAACAGAAAGATGAGTCTTGTCAGCAGGAGGCCACAAGGGATGAAGACCAATTGCAGGACTGACATGAACCCAAACAAAATAGTCAGTCTCTAGGGAAGTATGCAGCATAGTCCACAATCTCTTAATGTAAAACACTGGGGAAGTGTCCAGCATAGTCCACAATCTCTTAATGTAAAACACTGGGGAAGTTAGCAGCATAGTCCACAATCTCTTAATGTAAAACACTGGGGAAGTATCCAGCATAGTCCACAATCTCTTAATGTAAAACACTAGGGAAGTTACCAGCATAGTCCACAATCTCTTAATGTAAAACACTGGGGAAGTTAGCAGCATAGTCCACAATCTCTTAATGTAAAACACTGGGGTGTCATGGTAGTCTTGAGGTCACTTCAGGGTTAACATTATTGATTAATGAAGCACAGTGAAAGCTATTAGAGGGGATGAAAGCCGATAAGGGGTTAGACAATCCTAGTTTTGGGCAACTGTATGGCAGTCAAAGTGGTTATTGATTCCAATGAGAATTATTGAAGTGTCAAGTGCTGGAATTCAGGCAAACATAACTGTAACTACCTCTGTTGGCTAGCCCTTAGAGTAGTTTCATTTAATAAACTGCACATACCAGCAGCTGTGGCTTTTGTGGCTCGAGTCAAGTCTGAGAAAAGCGGCTCACATCCCATGGTGTAGCACGTAACAGTTCTCCTCTGACACAATCCCTGGATGAGGAGGAGTGTCTACTTTGACACGAGAGTGAAACATAACACTGAATCTGGGACACCATACTAGGGCACTTAGCAAGAGATCCCCGGAGCAGGGATCTGGAGACCGGATAAAAGAAGGAGGAACAGCGATGCAAGACAGAATTATCTCAGGACAAAAGCCATGTGTCTCCCGAAGAACATGTTAAGTTGCATCTCCATTTTGAGCCAATGCTGAGTAGGATGGAACCCAGCCGAGGCCCTTTGTCTAAACTGCTATATCGTTTTCAGTCTTTAAAAAATATTCTTAAGTAGCAGGGCCCCCATCATCAGTTTGGGGGAGTAGTGAACTACATGTGGTTTAACTAGCAATTTAAATACATTTTTGCAGCAGCTTTGTGGTAGTTGACCTAAATTCAAATCTTGGTAGTGTTGTCATGTAGTAGGCAACTTTGTAGGCAACTTTTTTGCCATGTAGTGGTGTAGCTTACTACTGGAACTACACACTACTTTTTTGCCATGTAGTGGTGTAGCTTACTACTGGAACTACACACTACTTTTTTGCCATGTAGTGGTGTAGCTTACTACTGGAACTACACACTACTTTTTTGCCATGTAGTGGTGTAGCTTACTGCTGGAACTACACACTACTTTTTGCCATGTAGTGGTGTAGCTTACTACTGGAACTACACACCACTTTTTTTTTCGAAAATAAAATATTGGTGAAGTAGGCAAGAATTGCCCTTATTTTTCAGCATCAAACCTGCCTAATTCTCACTTTAAACACTTTTTTGTGTGCCTAATTCTACATGTTTGAGTTTAATAGGCCAGAATACACATTCTGTTAACATCTGACTCCAGAGTGATATGTTCTTGCAATTTGTAGTCTGTGACATTTCAGATTCAGGTATGATACTTTTTAGCTAAGTAGTTTGGTTGTAGTGAACTACTTTTTAAAAGTAACTTTAAGGTTAGCTTTAGTGTAGTTTAACTTACAATAGTGTGAAGTAACTTGTAGCTCGTTAATTATATTTTCAGAGTAGCTTCCCCAACACTGCCCATCATCTATTTCAGTGCGTTTGTCAAAGACCATTTTAACCATTAATGAAAGCAATAAGGTCCCATTTTACCATGCAAAGGTTGCATACCATAGAAATAACAATGTTGTACACATGTCAGCCAAGTATAATGACAGTAGTTATATATACTGTTACATAGAAGCGTGTACAATGGAGATTACTGTGTAGTCATAAAAAGCTATTGAAAGTCCATAATAGAATGTCTCCTGATTCAGTCATCCCTGCTTGTCTCGTTTCTATGGGATTTCTATAATCTACCTCCACAATTCCTACCAATCACTACTGTCTATATGAAATCAGACTGGATCTCCACCACTCAGAGAACGTAACTGACTTTAACTTAACTTTAATAACACCTTCTCTATTATGTTCTCATGACATTTACATTGAACCTCGTTTCATTTGATCTAACTATTTAACATAACCTCTGTTTCCATAGTAACTCTGTCATCTTGGGTATCGATTTTATACAGAGAAAGGACTTTGATTCAACTCATAGCGCACCATGTAGCGTACTAGAGGGAAAGACCATTTCAGAACCTATGCTTAGGACAAATACAGTTTGAATCATTTTTGCTAGATATTCTTGGATATGTGAAGTAAAAACAGTGCAGGTACCCACCGTGGTTTGCTAGCATGGTGTGAACTGGGGTGTAATGGTTCTTGGACGTCCGGAGAGGTGTGTCCATGTCTTTGGGTGAACCCTCCAATGCTGCAATATTTTCATTCTCCTTATTTAGTCCTTGTTGCCTCAAAATGTCTGCAAGGGCTCTGCAAAAGAAATATAAAAACACAGATGTAATTTTAGCGTTTTCAGACTATACAAACAGAACCAGAAATACTTTCCAGTTTTCAATGACCGACAACCATTATTCTCAACATCCCCAGAAGGTCTACTTAATTTATTTAGTTACATACAGCTCCAATTGTGTTGGTGGAGCTCTAGAACCAGGCACAGTGTGAAGTGTAATTACACCCAAGGTGGCCGATAGGCCAGGTTTCAATACTGAGCCACACTGAATACAGATGTGCCTTTCCCTTCAGGCCAAGGGAAAACAGCTAAAGCCATTCATCAATGTTCCTTGAAGAATGTTCTGCTAGAGCTATACGCCCCCACTACTAAGGTTCAAATGGGAATCTAACTCCTACCAAGTTACCAATTTTCAAGGGCTCTACACAAAGCATCTTGCTATCACCATTTTCAACATTGGTCCCCATTGAAGTATAGTGATGAGGATGGTGGACATATTGGTTTCTTCAAAGAGCTGAAAGGGTAATGTAACTGTGTCAAAGTCGACCTGAGTCAACTTTTTTCCATAACTCTCTGTGACTTTGGGAGCTATGTATTAATAGCCTTTCCCTTCTAGGATGGGCACACTTTAACCATATCCTTTTCACAGACTGAGGCGACCTGGTTTTCATCGCCCCAGTTGACTACTTTGCGTCTTGTATGGCAGGAACACGTTCAACCAGTCCCACACAGTGGAGGAATAGAGGTGCTTTTAAAAAAATGTTGTGTTTGAAAGCCCCAAAGTCTAGACCTGTCACAGTTTCCTCTCCTACAAAATCTCTTAGGTAAATCATGTTTCAATAGCACCAGTACATTCCTATGTATGGGAAGGGGGGAAAAACATCTACAAGAAATGGGAAGGTATAAAATAATCTTAAAACGATACACCCATCATCCATCGAGGGAGTGAAGTAAATACTGTAAAGAAGAGAAGTGGAAATAAATTGTAATTCCCTTTACACTGCACTTGCAGCACATGACAGAGGATGTAGTTCAGTCTTGTTGGTTATCAGAGGGACTTGCCTCCGCAGTGAAATGGGATTTTTTTTCTTCTCTTTTTTTTCTATTTGAACACATTTCTACATTGTCAAACGAGATAAGGAAGCCTAGAATGTGTTTACAGAAATGGCGACATGTTCTTTCAGTCTGTTATTTCAGACTGAGACAGATATTGAATTATTATGAGCATGTGGCTTAGATGTTCAACAAGTCTATCATCTGCATTCTAAACGGATTAGTTTAGTTTATTAGGATCCCATTAGCTACTGCACATGCAGCAGCTACTCTTCCTGGGGTACACATACAATGTACAAATTCATGACAAAGTACAGAACCATTATAGACAAGAAAAACACAAGATATTACATTAAATCCAAATGAAAAATGCACATAAAAATAAGAGTTATATATTTGAATGGGACCAAGAGACAACAGTATTTACACACTATTCATACAGTATATACATATTCATATTCTTATATTCAAGAAATAGGAGAAATTATGTGATACAACATACATTTTTTGTTCATTTTTTAAAGCTAAACTCACTTTTTGTCTGAGTAACCTCTTGTGGCAGAGCATTCCACAATGACATGGCTCTAAACATACAGTAACTGAGCGATGCATTAAATCTGTCTTTGGTTTGGGTACTGTGAAGAAACCCATAGTGGCGTATCTGGTGGAGTATGTACAGTATGTCTGTTTGAAGTGTATGCATACAGATTATACAAGTGGTTAGGCATTTTCAACACACACACATTTCTTAAACAGACTAGAAGAGAAGTAACACATTTCTCCTCAACCCTCAACCATGACAGACTCATGCATGCTGTTGATGTTAGTTCTGTGTGTACAGTCAAGGGCAAGGCATGCTGCTTTGTTTTGAGCCAACTGCAGCTTTGCTAGCTCTTTCTTTGCTGCACCGGGCCATTTACCAATTAAAATAGGTTCAAAAGCATTGGGGAGAAAAAAATGGAAACCAAAGTGAATTTCTACTCCCCTTGGATCCTGACCTCCACAAAATGTTTGTCAAGCCATTATTCATGGCTGAATGAATGTGTTAGAAAAGAATTGCAGCATTGACCCTGCCTATCAGGTTGTCAGTAATCTCGGTTGACGCAGAAATAAAATATTTTGTAATTTGGTCAGATGCTTGAGGACCAGTACCAGTACCAGTTAGGTTTACATAGTCGGTCCATGAGAGAATAGGTTGTCAGGAACACCAAAAAAATGAATATTCCCAATGTGAGCAGAGAGAAGGATATCACTGACATGCCAACCACTAATGGAGTAGAAGCAGAAACTGGAGAAGAAATAAATCCATGTAGGTGTGCTTTACATGCTTTACAGTTATACAAGAGACATTGCAAAGTCATACTATCTCACCTACCTCACCCAATCTGCTTTCTCTGCCCAATATTATGGTAAAATCACTCAAAAATGACATATTCAATCTCACTGTATGCAGGTCAATTTAGAAATCCCTTTTGAATGTATTGGAACTGACTCTCACCGGCCTAACAAAACCTAATACGTACTCAATCTGAGAGTACATACTTTTTTGCAACAGATCCATCTTAAATTGCATCCAGGTTTGCTTTCGAGAAAGTGATCAATATAGACCACTCAAATCCCTGGCTTTGGCTTTCACTCGACATTTATTGTGCCTCCGTGAAGGTCACAGAAGAAACAACAGAGGTCTGCCAATGCCTTAGCATTCCCCTCACAATCCATCCCCAGTCACTGAGATAAAACTCTGAGTCACTTTACAGGGCTAAATACATTTAAACCATTGCCTAGTATATAGTTAATCCCATGTTCCAATACAGCTCTCGACAGGGTTATCAGCATGGATGTCTCAAGCCAGCCACAGAAATAATTTTTTCAGAGATCATTAATACCAAATGTGCCAAATGATTGTTGGAAATAAATCATTTAAAAAAGCTATTGAATGTCCACTATGCAATGTCTCCTCGTTTAGTCATCCCTACTCTGGCTGCATTTACACAGGCAGCCCAATTCTGATTTCATTTGAAAATTGGTCTTTTGACCAGTCACATGAGATATTTTCACATTATATATATATATATATATATATATTTTTTTTAAATAGAATTTTACCCCCTTTCTCCCCAATTTTGTGGTATCAAATTGTTAGTAGTTACTATCTTGTCTCATCGCTACAACTCCCGTACGGGCTCGGGAGAGACGAAGGTCGAAAGCCATGCGTCCTCCGAAACACAACCCAACCAAGCCGCTTCTTAACACAGCGCACATCCAACCCGGAAGCCAGCCGCAGCAATGTGTCGGAGGAAACACCGTGCACCTGGCGACCTGGTTAGCGTGCACTGCGCCCGGCCCGCCACAGGAGTCGCTGGTGCGCAATGAGACAAAGATATCCCTACTGGCCAAACCCTCCATAACACGGACGACGCTAGGCCAATTGTGCGTCGCCCCACGGACCTCCCAGTCGCGTCCGGCTGCGACAGAGCCTGGGCGCAGCTAGCACTGCAATGCAGTGCCCTAGACCACTTCACCACCCAGGAGGCCCTACATTATATATTTTTTGAGCTGATCTGATTGGTCAAAAGACAAATTAGTAAAGAAAAAAATCTGAATTGGGCAGCATCTGTCTCATCTCTCTCACCACCACTCATACTGATGTGGTGGTGGCAGTAAGCATCTCCATTTGAAAGTATGCCCCATGGCTAGGATAGGAGAGCATTAAGGGGCCAGAAATCCTCACAGTCTCCTCAGTTCTGAGTACTGAGATGGAGGTACTGCCACAGCCTCAGAAGTCTAATAGTCTTTAGTGGGATCAAAGTGAGTCATTTGGTAGGTTGCATGAAATAGCTTTGACTAGAACTGTAGGAATACACTAGAGACAGACAGATATTGGTATCATATTTCTACTTGTACTGTCATCGTTGAAACTGTCAAGGTAATGGCTTGGCTTGCATTTAAGGATTGTATATTTGAATGTCACTCTACGAGCAGAAAAATGTGTCTGAGAACATTATCTCTTAAACCAAAGACCTGTACTTGACACCATCTTTTGGTGTGACAATTAAATCAATAGCTATTGAGGTTGTAGACATAACTATGAATTTTCGAAAGAAAAATGAATGGGGGGCACTTATCCAAGCCTTGTTCTCGTATCTATATTTTGTCAACAGAACCGTCCACCTGAAAGATTTCTCTTCAGAACCAGACACTTAATAAACTGAGGGGAACAAAAAGGTTTATTTTCTAATGCTTTGATATGCATTGTTCAACTAGGAGTCAATGACATTTGACAGGCTGAAGTATGGACTTCTAACAACAGTGTGAGTGTGACTCATCTAACAGCAGAAGTATTAATGCAGAAAACAGGTGCTGAGGTTAACGGATGTTGTGGAAGAGAGACAGATCTATGGTTGTAGATCCCTGTCATGAGAAGATGACAGTGTCATCCTTGGAGCTTACCCCATACTGAACATCTGGCCACCGCTACAGTTCAAGCTGCATTTAACTCCAGACAAAGGTCTTCCAGTCTGCTAGACCAGCCACTATATCCATTAGGGTTGTGGTACAAATGATCTCTAGTGGAGAAACATACATTTTCTATCTAGGGTTGATGCCATGGGAGGGGCTTGCTTAAGAATGGGGACAAATTAATGCTGCATGGACTCTGAGAACAATCAATCTGAATTCCAATCACTACCTTGATTTTATGGAGCCAGCAGGTAACGAGGGTACAGAAGCCAGTCCTAGCAAGGCACAATTAGCGATCACAAAATCCCTAACATACTCCTCCACTTCAGAAGGTTAACTGTCTTTCAATTCAGACTAAGGTACACGAGTTACTCTCCTAGCTCTAGGAAGTGCTTAACAATATAGTCAAGGCTTCCAATGTGTCATGGAAAAAACCACCAGCTTCAATCATTTTGGAGGCAATACGCTATTTTCAGCACCTATCCAAATACTTAGAAATTGTTGGACTTCAGAGTGCCTGATTATAAGGATTAGTGGAACAGTATGCATTCATTCCATTCATAGGGACATAATATAATGAATACATTGAGACATTGATTCCTCGGCAGTTAGATGTATTCCACCATAATGTGTTTATCTCATACTTTCCCAACAGCAGTCCATCCATGGGTCATTATCCTGTAAGATACAAAGTCAATCTAAAGAAGGGAGAGTGACATCTTTACAGTATGTCCTCTGGGTTGTTAGCAGTGAAGCAACCCAACCTTGCTCCTAGTCTGAATGTTATACTGTGACCATGAATGTGATGCCTTTTCTTTGACAGAGCCATTCAATTCCACACCTGCCTCATGGAGGTTTGTTTGTGCTGCTGATGAAAATGGAGCAATACTTTAGTTGACAAGAGACATTTAATGTTCCAATGTATGGTGGTGGTTGTGGTAGTAGTAGTGGTGGTGGGAGTGGTGAATCGGGTTGACTGTCACTTGGGGGTTGTGTATATCTGCATAAGAGAGGTACTTGAAAAGGAGTTGATTGTAATGATCAGTTGTCCTTTGTGTAATGGCTTGCAGGTGATGTAACACTATTTTCCAGAGAGGAATGAAACTGAGCATCATTGTGAATTATGGCTTCATCCCTATTCAAAAGTTGAGAATATATGTGGTCAGATTTCTATGCATCATTGTGATGAAGTGCTCATGATTTAGTCTATTCACAAATCTAATTTAGCTTTCTATACCCACTGTACACATTTTTTACTGTCAACAGCGGACTTTTCATGTCTGTGAAAGCTGAAGCTGGTGTTTCATAACAGTGATTGCACACACAAGCATACACCCCCCCCCCCCCACAACACACACACAGAGGAAAAAAAGTGGCCCCCATAATAAATGACTATTTCTTAACCTGAATGTCAGGGTGACTTACCTATGGACATTCATTTCCTGAGGGGGCTTGGTTGCTTTGTCGTAGGCAACTTTTGCAGAAACTCCGATGAGGATGATAAAAGCTATGACACCACAGGTGATGTATACCGTTGTGTTAGTCTGATCCAAGTCAGGGTCGTAAGTGTCACCTGTTGGTGCCGGGGAGGGAGGCTGCGTTTTGATCCAATCTGGGGTGTTATAATTTGTGCAAGTTTTCTGTTCTATGCGTTTCCCTTTTTCTGCACAGCAATAGCGCAGGAAACAACTTCCACAACAGTAGCGGTGCTCGGTGTTGTTGCACTCGAACACTTTATCGTACGCTCCGCTCACGTCATAGTAGCCCAGGCACGTGTCATGGGTAGCGATCGAAGGTGCCTGGACCTGAGTGTTTCGCCGCGGAACCGCAGTAGGCGCCTCCGTGCCGTTCACCTCCTTCATCTTCTGATTCCGCTTTGGAGCGTTTTTCTTCTTGTTGGCTGTAGCCGCGCACAGTACATTCAGCGGGTCCAAGTAAATCAAAAGAAGCAGAAGATGCTGTATCCCCATGATTTGAGGTTGTGTCTTTGCTGATGCGATCGTTTGCCCCCCACTTTTTTAGTTGTATGCTTTCTCTCCTCACACGAAGACCTCTGCTTCTTTACCTAGCCGTGCTCCTGCCACTGACCCAGTCTTGTGGCTGTCCACAGGGGTTCATTTCCGAAGCCCTTTTCCAACTGTCCACTGCTGAGAGTGTCATGCTCTGGTTGAGGGAAGGACGCTTCTTGCACCAATCAATTGCGGTCGGACGACCGTGTCACACATTGTGCAGCATCCTCCGAATATAGGTGGAGTTCTGTGGTCATCGGGGGACTTTTGGGTGGAGGAAGTGTCATTTGGATTCAGCTTGAGAAATGGGCTGAAGAATCCCCTCCGGCTGTCTCCGACAATGCCATCTACCATAAGTATATCTTTATTAGCAAAGCTCTAAATCTTGCACAGTTGAACGCTGATTGTTTTCTGTAGAGAAAGCAGGAGAGAAAGACAGAGGATTCAGTAAATTCCTACTGTAAAAAAAATACTTTATTAAAAGAAAAAAAAGGAACAAACATTTTGCACAAGAAAAATAACCATCTGCACCAAATTAAATGTAATTTTATGTATTCCGTATCAATGTCAACTAAACAGACACATATGAGCGCGCTAAAACAATTCTGCTCAGTCAAACAAACGTTCCCTCGCAGACGCGCGAACTGTTTCAGCACCATGGACAGCGCAACCCAGCGCGGACACTATGCGGATATATCCTTGAGTAGTTCTTGGTGCTATGCTTTCTATTTTTGAATGTCCACTTCAAAGTTATAACGCAGACAAATAAAACGTCAACTCATTTTACAGAGAAATAGCCTAACATATTCAATGCTGGTAGTTCCCCCCCTCTTTTCTTGTACGAAGTTTACTTTCCTCCAGCTCTATTCATGGAGAGAAGAAGACGAATCTGAAGAAACTTTTGCACAAACAAGACAACCAAAATCACACAGCAACGAAACAGATAAGCACTTACCCGTTGATGGTGTCCGGCAACTGGTTCTCTCGATTCTGCCACAGACTGAACCAAAGTACCTCAGCTCCGCGTGAGACCCCGCTCTGCTCCGACCCGACTCCATCCCTCACTCCCCCCTCCACATGAGCGCATCTACGTCACCAATACAGGTACCTCAGTTAATTAGAAATCGGCCCCTGACAGCAGTGTGCTCGGTCATGCCTACAGGCTGCACTCAGTAATCTGGATCATTCTAGAACTGCATTAGAGCTTTCTCTTTCAGAGTGCGACGTTGGTGGTGTAAATCTTCGCTCTACTGCACAATGCTGCGTTCACTCATACCATGTAACAGCAGCATGTTGCAATTGTTGGTGCTTCTATATAGTTGGCTTTTATTATGCCCTATTATGCGAGAGATTGGGAATGATCTGCTTTAGGTAATACAATAACATGCCACAATATGCTGGTAATACACAATTGAACATGCCATGATAGCAGAGTTTGTCTCCAGGCTATTGGAATGTTCCATTCTGGTGTTCACAAAAATGGCTATATTTCATTGATAAGACATTGATATCTAATCTGGAATGTGGCTCGTTGGAAAGAGAGACAGCATACATTACAACGGAAAGCAGTTGGTTAATATTCAGTGAAAAAGCTGCATTAAAGGTAACACACTTACTTATAGGAGGCTCCAGAAACCGCAGTAGCCTAATTTTCAATGAAAGACACTGCATCATGTTCAACCTCCATGTAATTTTGGAAGAGGCAGTGGAGACTGAAAAAGAACAATGGCCTACATAATTGACTTCAGCCCCTAGTTCAGTGGAGGTTCCTGGGAGACCTTGTGTAATCTAAATTGAACAATCCTTATCGTTTCAGAGAACTCTACATATTTGATGTACCTCATTTTTCATTTGACAGGTTTGTGTACTTTCAGTTGTGTTTGCACCATATTACAGTATGAGTATAACGCTATGATGAGATACTATTACTCTCCAAGCACATTAAGTTACTTTGTGGCCCATGGTTTAATGAGGTAGCCTTTTTTAACCTTGTCCACACGTTGAGTTGCATGTTGAAAACAGCGAGGCCTTTGAAATGAAATCCATAAACTCCACGCTGCCCTGACAGTGTTCAGAAGCTAATATGACAAGGAGACAAGAAAAGGGCACAGGGCTTTTGATAAATGTGTTTCTTCACTGGATGCTATGGATGGCAGCATTTGCAAATTAGCCCCCCGACTCTCTGTCAGTCAAAATGACACATCAGATGTCATATCGAGCACAAAGGGAAGAAGGATTGTCCATTAATGTTTAACAGCTTAGTGCAGAGAAAGCTAGCCTCAGCAAAAAGCATTGACAGGTAACGACTGGGTCGACATTGGCTCAGGAATAATGAGACTATTCCTCAGAAGAATGAAATCATTAGGGTTCCAACCTGGGAATTCTGCTCTCTAGTTTTCTCCCAATTAAGTGGAATGAGCAACATCTTGAAACAACAACTAATTGGAAACAATACTGTCTAATGTTATATTTTCTCCAAACAGAAGACTAACTGACAATAATGAGGTGTCATTGTTATGACATCATGAATATGCCCCACCTACTGTACCACATCTGTTTGCTGTGTGTCTAAAAACCTGCTCTTTCAATCAGGGACTGTATGTGGACCTCTTTTGGGGCTTCAGCTCAGAGCATAACCAAAATGTCTGCCCCAGTTCTTATGCAAAACAGAGTAGTGTGTAATGTTGAAATGTTTGGGTATTTTTGAGTTAATGGAACTGTCCAAATTTTTATCAAAAAAGCAAATACTCTTTGAAAAATGAATTGTTTAAGGCATTTGTATAAGATTTTATAAGTTTTGAATTCCTAGAAGTACCATCAGCCCACATCCGTGTATTCCAAAGTCACAAAATCATTGAGTCTGGAAGGGTTATGGTAAATCTACATGAATGTCCTCTGAGATGCAGAAGTAAACCCACTTCAAACTACCAATACACCTTTCAATTTAATGAGAACATATGTAATGGCACCCTATCTCCCTCATTTTGACAGGCCCAAGCGATCTCCTCTCAAGAGCAGATAGGCATGGGGAAATTAGCCGATGTTATCAAAGCTGATGTTATCAAAGTTAGTCATTTGGGGCATACTAGGCAGCTTCTGTGTGGCCTACTCCTTATCTCCAATTTCAGAGTGAAGCCAGAACGGCATAGTTGTTACTGACTTCAAACACTTTTGCCGTATCTATATGGTTGCTTTCATGCCGTTTTTCAGGAAATGCACCGACACATAGTAAAGAACAACAACATGGTCCAGTGGGATGTGTCAAAGACCCATGTGGCATGTGGAGAGAAAGTGAGCATGGAGGGATGGAGGGAGAGTGTTATGGTTAGAGAGAGGAGGAGGAGGCGGTTCTGGCCTGTGTCTGTTCCACCACACCATGCTATCAGAGAGAGACAGAGTAAAGAGGAACAGCAGCCAGTCTGGGGGAAATTAGAGCAAAGCTGTAGCAGCACTGCCTCTCTCTCCCTCTTTCGCTTTATCAGCCCCAGCAAAGCTGCACAGCCAGCACTGACTGAGGCAACTGCTGCTGCTGCTGGCACGCTCAGACCATGAAAGGAGTGGCTGTCTGTGTGGTGTGCTGTTAGCGGTTAACGCCAGCAAAACCTTATCTCCCTCCAACACGTCAGTGCTCTGTGATTCAGAGGAAGGGCATAGTAGAAGGGTCGGTTAAACTTCCATGTGGACCGCTTTGTTACTTACTTGACGTGACACTGTGTGATGTAGTTCACCATTTGGGTATTGAACATCATGATAAGTCCAGGACACAGTTAATGGAGACATAACAACATCATTGCACAATCGAGGTGGACATATTGGATGTGGACATATTGTCGACCTTGGGGGTTCATTTTATTTCTGTAATGGTAGAACACATTATACAAGTTTATCTTCACACATGGTGGAATCTCAGTGCAGCAAAACACACTGAAAGGAAACAAAATATGTGAGTGTAAAAAGCACTAGTAAAACAGAAACAACCCCCCAGACAGTAATAGGGGAGGGTGGGGGAACAGAGGACAGGCAGCACTGTGTCACAGTTGCTTTTGGATGAACAAACATGCATTTCTGGGAAGGCATCATGGCAGCTAAGATTGGTTGTTGTATGGAGGAAAACATTGTTTTAATAACTCCCCCACTGTAGGGAAAGACAATTGTACACTAACCTGGTCCTTCGCTAACTGAGACTGACATTTCATTATCTCCAGCACAAGTAGGCTACAGACACACGGACACAGTGAAAATGTCTACAGGACCATTATGAGTGTTCTCTTTTTATCACTCTGAACAACATTAAGAGAACAGATATACAATTTTCTTCTGCCGTGATAACATTATGTTTCCTTAATTGCCTCTTAATGTGGTTCATGATAAATGAGTAGCTATAAGCACATTGGTATACACAGCTGTTATAGAGAAGTGTAATGAGGACAATAGCACAAAATGACCACTGCTGATGATCGCCAAGGGTCATGTTTAATGCCCGTCATTACTGCATTCGTCTTTACGATGTCAGCTTTATAAATGACCATGGTCAATACTGTTGAGAAGTAATTGTGAGGGACTCTTTTAGCATTTTTTTGTAATCCTTGGTGGTTTGTATTGAGGTTGATGCCAGACTTTCCTTGGGAAAAGCTTGACAGCGTCTGTGGAAGTTGGGGGATTACTATTGCTTGTCTGTCCCTGTTGTGGCGGCTTGGCTTTGCAGTGGTGGAGTCTATGCCGCACCAGTAAACACAGCACAGAGCTTGGATAGCATGCACTAGGTTCCTTTTTCCTTCAGGCCCCAATCAATAGTCGCCTCACTACCAGGGTAGTCTCACAACCAGGGTTGTGCTGGGCCTGGATGTTTGTAGAGTAAGGTAAGCCGCTAAGCAGAACGTGGAGAACAAGAAATCTGTTCCAATCTCCTCTTACACAGTTCCCCGGGCTTGGCTGCCCTCTCTATAGTGTGGAACGTGGGCAGTCTCAAATTGGCATTCGGTAAACATTCAGTACAACTCATTTCCTGTTTCTCCTTCCCACAGCTTGACACCCCCTGAGACGGGTTGTTAAATTGTAGCTGCATACCAACAGCTTCCTCTGAATCAATTACCATTTGGACGTAAATGTCACAGCTTTGGAATTACATCACAAACTGTCGCTGGACCAGGACTGAGAGGATACCAATGCTTGGTGGAAAGAGAGTCTCTGGGGGACTTTGCACACAGTTTAACATGCATGAAACTGTATACATCTCAAATTACCTTGGCACTTGGAGCGACAGTAACCATGACCAGCCCTGGTAGTTCCTTAGACTTTATGTACATATCAAAACCTTACAAAAGACACTGCCTTTATATATGAGTAATTAATGGTGTAGAGATAAGTGACGAATGAGGCTATAGGCAACCAGGAATGTAAAGCTTTTTTCTTCTTCAGATAAATGTTTAAAATATATGTCTCCGCAGACATTGAAAAAACTAAGTTAAAAATTCAGTCCAAGAACAATCTTTTGAGAAGACATGAGAGGGTATGGCCACTATGGAAACAGGCCTATTCCTAGTCATACTACAGTAGCGGCTTGGTACAACCCTCTAAACTATCTTACTTCAACACCTCCTTACAATAACCATTGGCATTTCCCTCAGTTAACTTCCTTTTCTTCAATTCATTGACAGTAGCAAAACAGATCTTTGAAACTTCAATGATTCATGTAATGGGCATCTTGTCATGACATGGTTCATATGAAAGAGTAGTTATCTGTTAATCCTGAACTACCAGCTATTCTTATACCCCAGTCTCTCTCTCTCTTCCTCTCTTTCTCTCCCTCTCCCTCAGATCACAAGGCATTATTAAGTAGCTCCTGCAAAATGCATCTGGCGGAGTTTTCAAAGTGCTACTTAAGACAGACAGTGGATGAGATGAATAGTAGGGAAGGAGAGAGAGAGAGCACATCCTCTCTGGTCTAATGTAGCTTTCACACATACCATTTGCTGAGTTTGATTTGATTTGATTTGAAGTCCTGATCAGATCAGAGGTCAAGATATTTTTACCCAACTTACCTGCATTAGTTCCACACTACAAAATGTGTAAAAACTAGCAGGCACATTTTTCAGGGTAAATCTGATCTGAAATGACAAATTAAACCAGGTGTGAGAGTTACCTTAGACCCACAGCCTCAATGTGACTCTCTCCACACATGTCAAATCTTCATCCCACCCCAACCTGTCAATGCCAAGTTTCCAACTACCCAATGTCTTTCAGAGACTGCTGTTCCTAAATTATACTGAGAGGCTCAGTTTCATCCCGGCCCTTCAAGAGAAACCTGCCCCTTGTGTTTAGTGTGTGTGTGTCTGTGTGTGCCCTGCTGTGTGTTGGCAACGTAGAATGTCCTATCAAGATGGCCAGAAGATCATGCAGGCTCTGGCCTACAGGGACCAGGCGGACCCAGCAGGGGTGCAGGGGCACACTGACAAAGTCGCAGAGTACACAGCACACATACACATACAGTAAGTCATTGGAATAGAGCCAAGTAACAAACTGTTTTTGTGGCATCCAAATTTAATTATGGCACATGCCCTCAGGATCTCATAGAAGCCTCTCCTCTCCTTTTCTTGTTATTGTTTTTAAATCTAATCATATTTTTGTTCCAATATCTTTCAAAGAAAATGGTATGCTATCTGCCAACTACAAGTGCTGTATTGTGCCATGAAAAACGTTGGATTAAAGAAGATTATTCTCAAATCATAAGACTTGAGAAAAATACGGTGAATAGTGAAGAGTTGACCAAAACAAGATGTACTAGAGAGCTGTTAGATTATGCATATTATATGAATGATACCTTCTAGCGTCAGCTCAGGAATGAAATGTGGTTTGTCAGTTCCTAGAAGCTCCTAGAGAAACAGATACAGCAGGCTACATACTGTACTGTAGACACAACTTTATATTTGTAGATGTAGATACTGTAGATGTGACTTATATTTGTAGATGTAGATACTGTAGATGTAACTTTATATTTTAGATGTAGATACCGTAGAAGTACCTTTATATATGTAGATGTAGATACTGTAGATTAGACTTATATTTGTAGATGTAGATACTGTAGATTAGACTTATATTTGTAGATGTAGATACTGTAGATTAGACTTATATTTGTAGATGTAGATACTGTAGATTAGACTTATATTTGTAGATGTAGATACTGTAGAAGTGACTTATATTTGTAGATGTAAGTACCGTGGAGATGTAACTTTATATTTGTAGGTGTAGTACTGTAGATGTAACTTTATATTTGTAGATGTAAATACTGTAGATGTAACTTTATATTTGTAGATGTAGATACTGTAGAAGTGACTTTATATTTGTAGATGTAGATACTGTAGATGTAACTTTATATTTGTAGATGTAAATACTGTAGATGTAACTTTATATTTGTAGATGTAGATACTGTAGAAGTGACTTTATATTTGTAGATGTAAATACTGTAGATTAGACTTATATTTGTAGATGTAGATACTGTAGATTAGACTTATATTTGTAGATGTAGATACTGTAGATTAGACTTATATTTGTAGATGTAGATACTGTAGAAGTGACTTATATTTGTAGATGTAAGTACCGTGGAGATGTAACTTTATATTTGTAGGTGTAGTACTGTAGATGTAACTTTATATTTGTAGATGTAGATACTGTAGATGTAACTTTATATTTGTAGATGTAAATACTGTAGATGTAACTTTATATTTGTAGATGTAGATACTGTAGAAGTGACTTTATATTTGTAGATGTAAATACTGTAGATGTGACTTTATATTTATAGATGTAGATACTGTAGAAGTGACTTTATATTTGTAGATGTAGATACTGTAGAAGTGACTTTATATTTGTAGATGTAGATACTGTAGAAGTGACTTTATATTTGTAGATGTAGATACTGTAGAAGTGACTTTATATTTGTAGATGTAGATACTGTAGAAGTGACTTTATATTTGTAGATGTAAATACTGTAGATGTGACTTTATATTTGTAGATGTAGATACTGTAGAAGTGACTTTATATTTGTAGATGTAGATACTGTAGAAGTGACTTTATATTTGTAGATGTAGATACTGTAGAAGTGACTTTATATTTGTAGATGTAGATACTGTAGAAGTGACTTTATATTTGTAGATGTAAATACTGTAGATGTGACTTTATATTTGTAGATGTAGATACTGTAGAAGTGACTTTATATTTGTAGATGTAAATACTGTAGATGTGACTTTATATTTATAGATATAGATACTGTAGAAGTGACTTTATATTTGTAGATGTAGATACTGTAGAAGTGACTTTATATTTGTAGATGTAGATACTGTAGAAGTGACTTTATATTTGTAGATGTAGATACTGTAGAAGTGACTTTATATTTGTAGATGTAAATACTGTAGATGTGACTTTATATTTGTAGATGTAGATACTGTAGAAGTGACTTTATATTTGTAGATGTAAATACTGTAGATGTGACTTTATATTTATAGATGTAGATACTGTAGAAGTGACTTTATATTTGTAGATGTAAATACTGTAGATGTGACTTTACATTTATAGATGTAAGTACCATGGAGATGTGACTTTATATTTGTTGAAGTAGATACTGTAGATGTAACTTTATATGTGTAGATGTGACTTCATATTTGTAGATGTATATACTGCAGATGTAACTGTACATTTGATGGCTACAGCCCATAATGATTTCATAATGATTGATGTGTTCATTTCTTTCTCTCCCTGTGATGTGGTGATGGAGGAAAATGTGAACTCCCCTTCATTCTGTCCATCTAATAGGCCTGGCCCACCTGACAGGCAGGCTGTATCACCCCCCCATCACTCCACTTAATCAAAAGTGCCGGCTTAGGAGTTCCTTTAATCAGCCCAATTAGGCACTAAGACCATGCCATTCTAGGGGAAGGTTTCTCAGCCCGGGAAACTTTCAGGCTTTCTCTTGAAGTATGTGGTTCATTGACAGGCTCACTGAAGCCCAGCGGTCTTGGCTTGTCCACTTCAGTCTTTTCTTTGCTCCCATGTCACTGCTTTCTACATTTATCTGCACTAGTAATTGAAGCTCTGACAGACTTCAATCACACAGCCTGTTTGAAACCTTTCGAGAGCTAGATATTTTCTGATTGCGAAACTTGAACTGCGTGACAAACTGTGTTTTCACATGACAGGCAAGGCAAACTAAGGAGTAATTTTCATGTAATTGCAATGTGTTTACAAACAATATGTTTTTGGATAGGTTTTGCTGGCTATGCCATATGGAAGTTGTTGGAAGGCTATCAACTACAGGCAAGACAAAATAGAAGAAAATGGTGTCTGGGTAAAGAGGAAATATCCTGAGAGTAAACTTCACATTCTTCAAATGTTTACTTTCAAATAAATGAATGCTCAAGGAACCATAGCAACAGGTCTTTCTTTCACTTCTTTTACTTTTTAATCGATTTTGACATTTGAAATATCTGAAACATGTTCAATCTCAATATAATTATCATACATACAGGAGCATTATCCATCATTGTCAGTTGTAATAACCTCCTTATAAATCAATGTCATATGAAAAAGATAATCAAGGGGGTGTCCTGTGTTGTATGAGAAATGACATCAAAACACAAAGGTCCATCAGCCAGACGCAGTGATTGTACATGAGTCTTAATAAGGGCAGTTATCTCCACTCAGACAGCTCCAGGCACAGGACACAGAACTGACAGGTGCATCAACAACTCTATCCCCATGGATGACTGAGCTCTACACACAAGCTGTTCCTATATCCAATGCACTGTTGAATCTGTTGAATGGTGTGGTCATAGTTCATATAGAGATGAGGGAGATCACTGTATTGCTACTGTAGGAAAGGATTGTTTTAAGAAGCTAAAAATAGATCTAGGAATTAATTTGGCATTTAGAGAGCACTGTATTGCGTCATTGGTTAAACTATAAAATGCTGAGAGGTTTTGGCTCCAACACGGTTGTGACTGAGTACATCCACGCAAGTGTAATTGTGTATTGACACAGAATCAACCTGTGCCAGAGTCAGTAAAGTTATCCCCCTGTTTAAATGCAGAAGGCCCATAGTAAACCAACCCCGTGGCAGCTGTTTCTAAAGCTCTAATAATGGAGACTCTCTAAACTACTGATGAAAGATATGATGTTCCCACAATGAATGAAAGATAATTAGCCAGAAAAGTAAAAAGGAAGAGAGGGGGGTTCATTTGAAACTAATTGAATTTGGGTCTAATCACACTAAAGGATTAGAATGGATGGTTATCAGATGCTGGTAAGGAAATAATTTTCAATATTTCACTAGCAACTATTATTCAGAAGAGTTGAAGTTGAGGACAGAATGAGACAAGATAAAGAGTGAATGGTCAAGACTGCATTCAACTTCAAGATCTCAAACTTTCAAAGGGAAAATATGGACTTAATTGTTAACATTTTAACAAGGTAGATATGAGTTCACAGACATAGCAGCAAGGTGCTATATTGCCCTGTTCATCTCTCTTACTGTTATAATCTATTTAAAGCTTTATTTTTAAAGTATTTTTTCTATTTAATAAGCTCATTTTATTTGATGTTCCTTTCAAAATGTGAAATTGTGTTGCCCTAGTACCTTAGACTTGGTATGAAATCAATATGTAGTATTCTAAGTGCTAAATCTTGTCAGCTAGTGAGAATCCCAATGGGGTTTTCGGTTTCATCAGGTGCAGTCGCTTCCTTTCTCCGACTTGGAGTACCTGGGCACAGATACCATGAATAAAAGTCTTTCTCTAAAGTGCAGTGTTCTTCTGCCAGGTTGTAGGTTCTCTGCCAAAATGGATGCCATGACTAGTCTTATACAGAATTAACTGCTGTTAAATACAGCAAGTCTCTTGACAAGCTAAGAAATTAAAAATAACTAAGTTCACTTTTTTTAAAAATAAGATATGATGGCCACATCAGAAGTCAACAAATGCCGTTTTTGCCTTCGTCTGTCATTAGAAGGTTGGCACTATAGAAAGCCGTGGCAGTGCCAGTGTAGGGGGATGGTGTGTATGCCCCAGCAAATCAAATGTGTGTGCCCACTCTGGATCTGGTGTCCTCCCCACTGACACTGTGCTGGTGAGAGTCTATGAACTGGGTCACAGCTGCACAGAGTGGCACCATGGCACATTTCTCATTGCTCTAAATGGGGACTATCTGAGGGCTGGGTGAAAACAAGTGTGCTTGTTAAACTCTCTCTCCCCCCCTTACAAGTGAGATGAGAAGAGCATGAAGGCTGTGCAATAAATCATTAATCCACCGCAGGGGAGGCATCTCACTCTCTTTTCATGTACACTCTTTTCAAGGTACACAATGAAGCTGATGGCAATGGAGCTGCTCTCCCAGGCACCTCAACATGGCACACTGGAAGAAGAGGGAGGGACGAAAAATAATATAGACAAAAAAGTATATATATATAAACACAATATCTGGGTTTCTTCACTAGGCTCCTCCGCTGTTCTAGGAATTGGCCCAAGGATAAGGGCTGCATCGTGGGTAATTTCCCCAGGAACATCCCCAGGAATCATCAACAGAGACAGGAATCTTGTGGATCCTATTGAAGAAAGTCACTCACACCCCTACCTCTGTCACTGAGAAGCCCCAGATGGATGGCTCTCACTGATGATTCGCATTTAGAGTAAAGACACTGTGGGTTTCTTCAACTACAACTACAATATTTACTGAGAAGACAATGCAGATAAAGAAACAGGTCTATACGGCTGCGTTTAGACAGGCAGCCCAATTCTGATCTTGTTTCCACCAACTGGTCTTTTCATAAATCACATCAAATATTTTAACATCTTTTTCAGAGCTGACCGGATTGGTCAAAAGACCCTAACCCTAACCCTACATGACTCAATCAAACAGACCATGTAACATCAAAGGGAGAAAAAAAAAATGCTATCTAGAGCCTAAAATGGTTCTGCGGCTGTCCCCGTAGGAGAACCCTTTGAAGAACCATTTTGGGTTCCATGTAGGACCCTTTCCACAGAGGGTTCTAAATGGAGCCCAAAGGGTTTATGTGTAACCATATAGGGTTCTCCATGGAACCAAAAAAGGGTTCTCCTAAGGGGACAGCCTTTTCTCTAAGTGTACCTTTTCGGTTACATTAAGAACAGAATGGTGTGGAGCAGCCGTGAGGGGAAAGATGTAACTAGGCAGTTAAATGAATAATGAGCTACAGTACACACACTTATATTTGTGTGCTTGAGTTAGTGAATGTTTGGTACCCATAAAAGATTAAACCTACATAGCATGATTTATAATACAATATTGAGGTATCACCAGTCACTGTGAAATTGGAATATAGATTAAGAGAAAGTTCAGGTAGAGGTGGTCATTTTCTAGTCACTGGAAAGAGTTGAACTTTTTTAACAAGAAAAATACATTTACTCAGAGACCACGGATTATCATCAAGACAAAATCTCATGTACTTATAATATCTAAATGACTTAATCAAACCATGACTTAATGCTTTGAGGGCTTTATACAATAGCTTCAAGAAGAGTATTAATTTGGTCTCTTTGCATTCAGCTCAAGATTATCTTTGAAGCCAAGTTAGTTGTTGGAGATAAATAAAATTAAAATTAAAATCAAATGAAATTGTATTTATTACATGTGCCGAATTTAACAGTTGTAGACCTTACAGAGAAATGCTTACTTACAAGCCCTTAACCAACAATGCAGTTTTAAGAAAATCCCCCAAAAAGCAACAGATACGAATAACAAATAATTTAAGAGCAGCAGTAAATAACAATAGCAGGGCCATACACAGGGGTACCAGTACAGAGTCAATGTGTCAATGTGCAGGGGCACTGGGGAGGCAATGCTGTTGGATTAGCTGTTCAGGAAACTTATGGCTTGGGGGTAAAAGCTTTTTAGAAGCCTCTTGGACCTAGACTTGGCGCTCCGGTACCGCTTGCCGTGTGGTAGCAGAGAGAAAAGTCCATGACTAGGGTGGCTGGGGTCTTTGATAATTTTTAGGGCCTTCCTCTGACACCGCCTGGTATAGAGGTCCAGGAAGCTTGGCCCCGGTATATGGACTGGGCCGTACGCACTACCCTCTGTGATACAACCCTTCAGGATGCTCTCTATGGTGCAGCTGTAAAATCTTTTGAGGATCTGAGGACCGATGCAAAATCTTTTCAGTTTCCTGAGGGGGAATAGGTTTTGTTGTGTCATTTTCACGACTGTCTTGGTGTGTTTGGACCATGTTAGTTTGTTGGTGATGTGGACACCAAGGAACTTGAAGCTCTCAACCTGCTCCACGACAGCTCCGGACTGTAGTCCACAATCATCTCCTTTGTCTTGATCATGTTGAGGGAGAGGTTGCTGTCCTTGCACCACATGGTCAGGTCTCTGACCTCCCTATAGGCTGTCTCATCGTAGTCGGTGATCAGGCCTACCACTGTTGTGTCATCAGCAAACTTAATGATGGTGTTGGAGTCGTGCCTGGCCGTGCAGTCATGAGTGAACAGGGAGTACAGGAGAGGGCTGAGCACGCACCCCTGAGGTGCCCCCGTGTTGAGGATCAGAGTGGGGGATGTGTTGTTACCTACCCTTACCACATGGGGGCGGCCCATCAGGAAGTCCAGTATCCAGTATCCAGTTGAGGGAGGTGTTTAGTCTGAAGGTCCTTAGCTTAGTGATGAGCTTTGAGGGCACTATGGAGGTGAATGCTGAGCTGTAGTCAATGAATAGCATTCTCACATAGGTGTTCCTTTCTCCAGGTGGGAAAGGGCAGTGTGGAGTGCAATAGAGATTGCATCATCTGTGGATCTGTTGGTGTGGTATGCAAATTGGAATGGGTCTAGTGTTTCTGGGATAATGGTGTTGATGTGAGCCATGACCAGCCTTTCAAAGCATTTCATGGCTACAGACGTGAGTGCTACGGGTTCGGTAATCAGTACATACATGTATAATTGTGTGCTTGTGTTAGGGAGTTTGTGGTACCCGTAAAAGATTATGCCTATATAGCATGATTTATAATACAGTATTAAGGTATCACCAGTCACTGTGAAATTGGAATATAAATTAAGATAAAGTTCAGGTAGAGGTGGTCATTTTCTAGTCACTGGAAAGAGTTTAACTTTTTTAACAAGAAAAATACATTTACTCAGAGACCACGGATTATCATCAAGTCAAAATCTCATGTACTTCTAATATCTAAATGACTTAATCAAACCATGACTTAATGCTTTGAGGGCTTTATACAATAGCTTCAAGAAGAGTATTAATTTGGTCTCTTTGCATTCAGCTCAAGATTATCTTTGAAGCTAAGTTAGTTGTTGGAGATAAAACAGGAAGTCTTGAATTCCCTGGTCCCTCCACTACAGTACTGTTGGTACATCAGAGCCCTGGTCCCTCCACTACAGTTTTGTTGGTACATCAGAGCCCTGGTCCCTCCACTACAGTACTGTTGGTACATCAGAGCCCTGGTCCCTCCACTACAGTACTGTTGGTCCATCAGAGCCCTGGTCCCTCCACTACAGTACTGTTGGTACATCAGAGCCCTGATCCCTCTACTACAGTACTGTTGGTACATCAGAGCCCTGGTCCCTTCACTACAGTACTGTTGGTACATCAGAGCCCTGGTCCCTTCACTACAGTTCTGTTGGTACATCAGAGCCCTGGTCCCTCTACTACAGTTCTGTTGGTACATCAGAGCCCTGGTCCCTCCACTACAGTACTGTTGGTACATCAGAGCCCTGGTCCCTCCACTACAGTTCTGTTGGTACATCAGAGCCCTGGTCCCTCTACTACAGTACTGTTGGTACATCAGAGCCCTGGTCCCTTCTCTACAGTTCTGTTGGTACATCAGAGCCCTGGTCCCTTCACTGCAGTACTGTTGGTACATCAGAGCCCTGGTCCCTTCACTACAGTACTGTTGGTCCATCAGAGTCCTGGTCCCTCCACTACAATACTGTTGGTACATCAGTGCCCTGGTCCCTCCACTACAGTTCTGTTGGTACATCAGAGCCCTGGTCCCTCAACTACAGTACTGTTGGTACATCAGTGCCCTGGTCCCTCAACTACAGTACTGTTGGTACATCAGAGCCCTGGTCCCTTCACTACAGTACTGTTGGTACATCAGTGCCCTGGTCCCTCCACTACAGTTCTGTTGGTACATCAGTGCCTTGGTCCCTCCACTACAGTTCTGTTGGTACATCAGAGCCCTGGTCCCTTCACTACAGTACTGTTGGTACATCAGAGCCCTGGTCCCTTCACTACAGTACTGTTGGTACATCAGTGCCCTGGTCCCTCAACTACAGTTATGTTGGTACATCAGAGCCCTGGTCCCTCCACTACAGTTCTGTTGGTACATCAAAGCCCTGGTCCCTCCACTACAGTTATGTTGGTACATCAGAGCCCTGGTCCCTCCACTACAGTACTGTTGGTCCATCAGAGCCCTGGTCCCTCCACTACAGTAATGTTGGTACATCAGTGCCCTGGTCCCTCCACTACAGTTATGTTGGTACATCAGAGCCCTGGTCCCTCCACTACAGTTATGTTGGTACATCAGAGCCCTGGTCCCTCCACTACAGTTATGTTGGTACATCAGAGCCCTGGTCCCTCCACTACAGTTATGTTGGTACATTGGAGCTGTCCCCTCTGTCCTCCTTCCTGACAACATGCACCAGACAAAAATCAGCATGACTATCACCCTCTTCCTGTACATCTGTGCTGTGGCTTTCATATTGTATAACTGTTACAGGAGAAAGGAGAAATATAGCAATCAAACACACACATGCACACACAGACATATGCGCCCGAACGCACACACAGACACACACGCACAAAGACACACACGCACACACACTGGTGTTGCGCATAGAAATAATGGTTCCCTGAAAGAGTCTAACAGCTTGCATGTTTTTTTTTTAAGGGGGTAGCTTTAATATTGCAGATAGATTGTAGCTTCCATCAATGTCTGCGTCACTTCCAATCCCCCATATATATTTTTTGCAAATATATATACAGTTGAAGTCGGAAGTTGACATACAACCTAGTCAAATACATTTGAACTCAGTTTTTCACAATTCCTGACGTTTAATTATTTTTTTTAAATAGTAAATTTAAAATTAAATTTTCATCATAGGTACACTTCAACTATGACAGACAAAATGAGAAAGAAAAAAATTCCAAAAAATCACATTGAAGGATTTTTAATGAGTTTATTTGCAAATTATGGTGGAAAATAAGTATTTGGTCAATAACAAATCTCAATACTTTGTTATATACCCTTTGTTGGCAATGACAGAGGTCAAACGTTTTTTGGTATTTTGGCCCATTCCTCCATGCAGATCTCCTCTAGAGCAGTGATGTTTTGGGGCTGTTGCTGGGCAACACAGACTTTCAACTCCCTCCAAAGATTTTCTAT
Source organism: Oncorhynchus kisutch (assembly GCF_002021735.2). Lineage (NCBI taxonomy): Eukaryota > Metazoa > Chordata > Actinopteri > Salmoniformes > Salmonidae > Oncorhynchus > Oncorhynchus kisutch. The sequence goes on from NC_034183.2 coordinate 64,289,352, forward strand.
GGGGTTGAGATCTGGAGACTGACTAGGCCACGACAGAACCTTGAAATGCTTCTTACGAAGCCACTCCTTCGTTGCCCGGGCGGTGTGTTTGGGATCATTGTCATGCTGAAAAGACCCAGCCACGTTTCATCTTCAGTGCCCTTGCTGATGGAAGGAGGTTTTCACTCAAAATCTCATGATACATGGCCCCATTCCTTCTTTCCTTTACACGGATCAGTCGTCCTGGTCCCTTTGCAGAAAAACAGCCCCAAAGCATGATGTTTCCACCCCCATGCTTCACAGTAGGTATGGTGTTCTTTGGATGCAACTCAGCATTCTTTGTCCTCCAAACACGACGAGTTGAGTTTTTACCAAAAAGTTATATTTTGGTTTCATCTGACCATATGACATTCTCCCAATCTTCTTCTGGATCATCCAAATGCTCTCTAGCAAACTTCAGACGGGCCTGGACATGTACTGGCTTAAGCAGGGGGACACGTCTGGCACTGCAGGATTTGAGTCCCTAGCGGCGTAGTGTGTTACTGATGGTAGACTTTGTTACTTTGGTCCCAGCTATCTGCAGGTCATTCACTAGGTCCCCCCGTGTGTTTCTGGGATTTTTGCTCACCGTTCTTGTGATCATTTTGACCCTACCGGTGAGATCTTGCGTGGAGCCCCAGATCGAGGGAGATTATGAGTGGTCTTGTATGTCTTCCATTACCTAATAATTGCTCCCACAGTTGATTTCTTCAAACCAAGCTGCTTACCTATTGCAGATTCAGACTTCCCAGCCTGGTGCAGGTCTACAATTTTGTTTTTGGTGTCCTTTGACAGCTCTTTGGTCTTGGCCATAGTGGAGTTTGGAGTGTGACAGTTTGTGGTTGTGGACAGCTGTCTTTTATACTGATAACAAGTTCAAACAGGTGCCATTAATACAGGTAATGAGTGGAGGACAGAGGAGCCTCTTAAAGAAGAAGTTACAGGTCTGTGAGAGCCAGAAATCTTGTTTGTTTGTAGGTGACCAAAATATTATTTTCCACCATAATTTGCAAATAAATTCATTAAAAATCCTACAATGTGATATTCTGGATTTTTTTTCTCATTTTGTCTGTCGTGGTGGAAGTGTACCTATGAAGAAAATTACAGGCCTCTCTCATCTTTTTAAGTGGGAGAACTTGCACAATTGGTGGCTGACTAAGTACTTTTTTGCCCCACTGTATGTTGGAGTCATTAAAACTCATTTTTCAACCACTCCACAAATTTCTTGTTCACAAACTATAGTTTTGGCAAGTCGGTTAAGACATCTACTTTGTGCATGACACAAGTCATTTTTCCAACATTTGTTTACAGACACATTATTTCACTTATAATTCACTGTTTCACATACACTAAGTTGACTGTGCCTTTAAACAGCTTGGACAATTCCAGAAAATTATGTCATGTCAATTAGCCTATCAGAAGATTCTAAAGCCATCATTTGAGTCAATTGGAGGTGTACCTGAGACCTTGAAATACATCCAATCTTCAAACTAAGTGACTCTTTGCTCTACATCATGAGAAAATCAAAAGAAATCAGCCAACACTTCAGGAAAAAAATTGTAGACCTCCAAAAGTCTGGTTCATCCTTGGGAGCAATTTGCAAACGCCTGAAGGTACCACGTTCATCTGTAAAGACAATAGTACGCAAGTATAAACATTATGGGACCAAGCAGCCTTTGTATCGCTCAGGAAGGAGACGCGTTCTGTGTCCTAGTGATCAACGTACCTTGGTGTGAAAAGTGCAAATCATTACCAGAACAACAAGCAAAGGACCTTGTGAGGATGCTGGAGGAAACAGGTACAAAAATATCTATATCCAGTAACATAACATAACCTGATATGCCGCTCAGCAAGGAAGAAGCCACTGCTCCAAAGCCGCCATAAAAAAGCCAGACTACGGTTTGCAACTGCACATGGGGACAAAGATTGTACTTTTTGGAGAAATGTCCTCTGGTCTGATTAAACAAAAATAGAACTGTTTGGCCATAATGACCATCGTTATGTTTGGAGGAAGAAGGGGGAGGCTTGCAAGCCAAAGAACAACATCACAACCGTGAAGCACGGGGGTGGCAGCATCATGTTTTGGGGGTGCTTTGCTGCAGGAGGGACTGGTGCACTTCACAAAATAGATGGCATCATGAGGATGGAATATTCTGTGGATATATTGAAGAAACATCTTAAGACATCAGTCAGGAAGTTAAAGCTTGGTCGAAAATGGGTCCTCCAAATGGACAATGCCCCCAAGCAAACTTCCAAAGTTGTGGCAAAATGTCTTGAGGACAACAAAGTCAAGGTATTGGAGTGGCCATCACAAAGTCATGACCTCAATCCTGTAGAAGATTTGTGGGCAGAACTGAAAAAGCGAGTGTGAGTAAGGAGGCCTACAAACCTGACTCAGTTACACCAGCTCTGTCAGGAGGAATGGGCTAAAATTCACCCAACTTATTGTGGGAAGCTTGTGGAAGGCTACCCGAAACATTTATACCCAAGTTAAACAATTTAAAGGCAAAGCTACCAAATACTAATTGAGTGTATGTAAACTTCTGACCCACTAGGAATGTGATGAAATAAATAAAAGCTGAAATAAATCATTCTCGCTACTATTATTCTGACATTTAACATTCTTAAAATAAAGTGGTGATCCTAACTGACCTAAAACAGGGAATTATTACTGGGATTAAATGTCAGGAATTGTGAAAAACTGAGTTTAAATGTATTTGGCTAAGGTGTATGTAAACTTCCGACTTCAACTGTACATACAGACACACACATACATACATTCATACACACATATACATACACATATAAATACATACATATACACATACATATAAATACATATACAGATGTATATATTTTTTTTTTAACAGCTTGCACATGTTTCTAAAAGGCAGAAATGGCAATGTTTCATGGTTACAGTTGAGTGGTAACAGCTCGATGGCAGAGAACATGTTATGTTCAAAGGCATAGAGAAGGAGAGAGGGGGGAGAATGGAGAGTAGTGAACATGAAGGGCCCATATGGATGATAGAGTTATGATGATCCAGTAGAGGTCAACAGCATACTATTATCAGGGAATGTTTTTTCAGTTCTAAATGATTACTGCCAATTCATAGCTGTTTTGTGAAATAGATCTGCAAATGTCCCTTTGAGCTGTGAAGGAATATACATTTTGTCCATGTTATGGCGTTTGGGAAAGTTTTACTCGTAAAAATAAAGGACAACATTTTAAGTAGCATCCCATTAAGTGGAACGCTACAGTAGATCATCCACAGAGAAAACCAGCCATGTCTCAGCTGTCTCTTGCAATCACAAGCTAATTGCCGTGCAACACCACAGCTAATAGCCTTCAGCTTGCGGCCAGCCTAGCCATTAGCTGATTGCCGCACGCCCACTTTCTCTTTAATATAAATCCCTGGGAGAGAGAAAATTATGGGTGAAACACAATATTTATTTTCTGGGCTATTCAGAAGCACACAGACTCAGTAGGATCCCAACTATAGAACTCTTTAATGAGTCTTAACCAACCGCCAAAGACACTTATAATTCCATCCTGCTGACTGCCCCAATCACATGTTTTTGCAGAAGAGGCACTTGGAGAGGTAAATATACTGCATTTTAATTTACTGTTTGGGAACAGCCATGATCCATCAACCTTTGTATCTGCGGCAAATATAATTGATCCCCCATACTTATCTTGTCTGTATGACTCAATATATGATCCTCTTTCCTTTGTCGACTCTATTGTTTTAAATTAATCAGTGGCCACATCTCTCATGCTCTGCATGGCCAAGGCTGTGCTGTTCTTCAAGTAACCCCATTTAGCAAAACCTACGCCAATTAATAACAGGCTGACTGCAGTCATACTCAAAATACAAGTGTGGGATTTATCATCTGGAAACAGACACAGTCACAAATCTGGCAATATGAAAACATCCATTATACAATGAGGTTCCTGTTTTTGCATTTGTTTTTAGGGAATACACAGTTCTTTGAATTCCATGTTCACATTTGTGCAGAATTAAAGTCTCTACATTTGGGTCATTGTCATGATGGACTGTCTGTTTCCCTTGGTCTGATTTAGCAATAGAAACCATGACAAAAATTCTGCCAGGGCCCCTTCATGCATGCCATTATTACAACAGCAACAACTCCCTTCCTTTTGTCCCCAGTTTTCCCTATCGTGGATACTGTAGGTACTCCAGCTCTCACGCCCTGATCTGTTTCACCTGTCTTTGTGCTCGTCCCCCCCCCCCTCCAGATGTCGCCCATCTTCCCCATTATCCCCTGTGTATTTCTACGTGTGTTCTCTGTTTGTCTGTTGCCAATTCGTTTTAGTTTGTAGAATCTACCAGCATTTTGTTTCCCTGCTCCCGCCTGTACTTGCTCCTGTTTTTTATTTTCTCGGTTCAGCCTGCCCTGACCGTGAGCCTGCCTGTCGTCCTGTACCTTTGCCCCACTACTCTGGATTACTGACCTCTGCCTGACCTGACCCTGAGCCTGCCTACTGTTCCGGTGCCTTACACCCTTTCTGGATTATTGAACCCTGCCTGCCTTGACCTGTCATATGCCTGCCCCAGTTTAAATAATAAGCTTTTGTTTCATCAACACTGTCTGCACCTGGGTCATACCTCAAAACGTGATACCAGCACCTTGCTCTCCAGTGCCCCCGGAATTGACTGTGAATAGTGGAACAGACCCTGTGCAGTAGGAGCCCACAGACCGACAGCCTAGCTACTATTAGATCCAGGGGAGATGCCTGCTGTCACTTCGGCTCTCTGGCTACAGCCGATTTACAGGCCTAATCTCCTCTCGTGCTGCTCTGTCACCTGCCCCAATATGTGCTCATTTAAGAAATCGCCCAAGCTGATAAATGGCCATACTCTCTCTCACCATAACTAACGGGCCACCAGCAGCCTGTAGGCTCAACAGACAGGTGCTCATTCTACCGTGACAAAATTACATCTCATTGGCCATTGGGACGCTACCAGGAGCCTTTAGATGGGCGAGAAAATCCTAGCTCCACAATAATATAATTCTTCTCTATTGCTTTCTAACTGTGTTATCTGGCTGTCTCACTCTCTCACAATATTATCTGCTTCCTTCAACACACTCCCAGCTAGACGAGAACTAACTGGAGAGATCTCCAAAGTCTGGGTCCTTGAATCGATACTAAATCAATGCAGTCCACTTCTTTGTGTCTTTGTGTGAAAGGAAGCTATCTACATCAGAGAAGCCTGAGTCTTATCTCTCCAGAACAATCAGGCCCATCACTCTGGAGCCAGGCTCTGCAGCACCAAACCTACCCAATGTGTTTACACCCTAAATGACATCCTATTGGTGCATCAGATCCTCTTCTTCTATACACTTGTTTACAGGTTAAGTATTTTGACCCTGACAATGTAGTCTCTATTATTTCGATATGACAAGCAGCAATGCAAAGTAGCCTAGATTGTGTAATCAATCCAACCACAAAGTCATCAGCATAACAATACCATATAGTGCTTCAGTCTGCCAAAACCAACTTCACATTTTCCCATAGTAACTGTTCAGGGAAGTGAACCTTAATATCAACAGAGGGAAGATTCTCTTGAATAAAGAAACAGGGGTAGAGAATGGAGAGGGAGATTGCAGGGGGAAACATATGGAGGGAGAGAAGTGGGTCAGGGTATTCCTGGGGAGGAGGAAGCAACCTTTCAGTAGCGGCTAAATTTGGTGAAGTGTTCATTTTGGACTCACCCCTTGTCTGCTGGACAGGGTTGATTAATGTAGCTGTTCGTCACTGTTAGGCTGGCAGAACCAGGACAGGCACATCCAGACCATGCTCTTTTAAACCTCTCCTCCACGGCTGCCAAGTTACAGGTGCTCCTGTTCTGGCCCATTCTGTCAACATGCTGCACCATGAAAAACTTTACTTGTATAATCCTATTTAAGTACTACAATTCCATTCATCCTCACTAAGTATGAGAGTTTAATAGTCACAGTACGTACTAAAAAATGCCCCCAGGCAGCAGTTAGACCCGGTAGAACAATGTTAGCGACAATGCAGAAGGGTAGACAAACAAACAGAGGTCTGTACAAACACCTGTTCATAAAGGTTAATGTGGGTGGGGAGGCTGGTAAAACATGATTATCATTCAGCCCTGTTCACTTAGCTGGGGGATACTAGGTCAGGCCAGATGTTCAGTGTCAGTGGACAAGGACAGCAGCTTATCAATAGGTGTGTCTCTTCATGATTACCGAGTGAAGTCACACACACAGACACACACACACACACTCCCTGCCCTGTCTTCCTCTTCCTGCTCGACAGCCTCTTCCTGATCTGTGATTTGACGGCGTCTGATCCCACAAGGCAACCGCCTCCTTATCTCTGCAACAAGAAGCACGGCTGTGATGGTGTGGAGGACAAGTGCAATAGGCCCACTGTCTTTATCAACTGCATACACATTCTCAGCTTTACCCCAGGAGAACTTTGAAGGGCAACTTCCCATAGACTGAACTCATAAATGGTGGAACAGAGCTAAGGGAGCATTTGATACATTTACAAATGTGAGATACTGTATAAATCTATAAGGAATGTAACCCTGTATGCACATACTCTACATCAACCAACTGTAGACAAGGATGAAATAGTGGCAAAAAAATTATTGCAATACATTTACACTGAAGGACACGTGTAAACATAATGAATGGATTTAATAAAGGTATCACTAGTCACTTTAAATAATGCCACTTTAATAATGTTTACATATCCTACATTACTCATCTCATATGTTTAAATATACTGTATTTCATACCATCTATTGCATCTTACCTATGCCGCACAGCCATCGCTCATCCATATATTTATATGTACATATTCTTATTCCATCCCTTTACATTTGTGTGTATAAGGTAGTTGTTGTGAATGTGTTAGATTACTTGTTAGATATTACTGTCACAACTAGAAGCACAAGCATTTCGCTACACTCGCATTAACATCTGCTAACCATTTTTTTATTTTACCTTTAACTAGGCAAGTCAGTTAAGAACTAATTCTTATTTTCAATGGCGGCCTAGGAACAGTGGGTTAACTGCCTGTAACGCTCTAGCCACTAGGCTACCCTTCCGCCCCATACCATGTGTATGTGACCAATAAAATGTGATTTGATTTATACAACCACTCGATCTAACAAGTATGACAGTAATGCTGTCTTGCTTGTTCAGTTAATGCTTAATAGTTACAGTATAATGATTCATTCTTCCTGTACAGGTTAGCCTGCAAAGAATAGCCATTGTATTAGCCCTGCTTATTCAGCCCATGCTTTTCATGCTCCTAATTAAAGTGCATATCTCTATAAGTTCCATTGCATTGTTTCCCATTGTCTTCCATTACTTTTAATCATGGTTTTTCTTCCTTTCGGATTCAAGACTAGTTTGATTGACCATTTCTTGAAGGCAGCAGAAACTTGGGATTTACCTCTATTCCAGTTTTACATTCATGTGTAGAGCTAGACTGTTATCTCGCCAGTTGCGATGCTGGGCAAAGTCTATGCAGCTTGGAGCAGACACAAAGACAGAGAGAAATGTTTAAGTATACAGAAATAAAGGGGAATCCTCCAGCTCCTCCAAATACTATATTAACAATGGGGTTTTCCTTTGAGTACTTCATGACACCACACATCCAGAGGACACAGGAAGACAGATCCTTTCATGATGAGCAACACTTCATAACGAATTACTCATTTAGCTTTGACCCTTTCTATTTCACATTCTCTCTCTTGTTAAAAATAAATCCTAAGTTTCTGCTGCCTTCACGAAACTGTCAATTAAACTAGTATTGAATCAGAAAGAAAGAAAAACCATGAATGTAAAAGTAATCGAAGACAATGGAAGACAATGCAGTGGAACTTATAAAGATATGCAGTTTAATTAGGAGCGTGAAAAGCATGGGCTGAATAATCAGGGCTAATAAAATGGCTATTCTTTACAAGCTAACCTGTACAGGAAGTCGTAATCATTATACTGTAACTATGACGCATTACCTGCAGTAAGCCCCACAAGCGTTACAGGATTTCTGTCACTACTTGAAAGATCGAGTGACTGCATACACGTGTCTTTCAGAGACCATCGAGAGCATTCTACCGGGCTGTATCACCGCCTGGTACAACAACTGCAAGGCTCACATCCGTAGGGCTCTCCAGAGGGTGGTGCGGTCAGCCCAACGCATCACCGGAAGCACACTACCTGCCCTCCAGGACATTGTGCTGGAATTATTATAATCAAAAGGAGAGACTTTTAGATTTTTTCAAAACAATCAAACTTTATTATTTAATTACTGCAGTAATGGAGCTGGTCGGTAATCACCCCTGGAGGTGATCACTAGGAACTCAACTAGCTGGTTTGAGCCACAGCATTTTATAGCAAAGTCAATCCTCCTTCAGTCTACATGACAAACATCAGATGTATGGAATGGGTCACAAGGATCTGCTGTAAAAACTGTCCTCATTGTGGGGAGACACCCAACTCTATACTGGAGCCATCTCCCCCTGGTACCAGAGTACAGAAACATTAACTCATGCTCTGGAATGCGCTATCACCCAAAGACATCGTAAATCTTCCAGAGGCCCATTCTCAGTAGAACACACATAGATGAGCGTTCTAACAACCCCTTATTCTGTTGCATAAAATAACGATTTGATGCCACAACAACATTATAATACCCTAATATTGCAATTTTGTTCTCACAACATCTACAGCACCCAGTGTCATAGAAAGGCCAAGACGCTCATCAAGGACCTCAGTCAGCTGAGCCACAGCCTGTTCACCCCGCTACCATCTACAAGACGGAGACAGTACAGGTGCATCAGTGCTGGGACAGAGAGACTGATCATCTCCAGGCCAGCAATAGCTGGCTTCCGCCCAGTACCCTACCATGAACCTTGTACTTAGTCATTGAACACTGGTCACTTTAATGTTTATATAGCACTTAATATGTATATACTGTAATCTAGTCATGGCTCATCCTATATAACTACTGCTGTACACACGTTTTCTATTCATATACTGTCCATTCTGTCAATACACACCATTCACATGCATGTATATTTAGTTTCCGTACTCTGTAATTGCTCATTCTGCTATTGCTCATTCTGGTTTGTCAAAAATTATATATATTATTTTTTTACTTTTTGGATTATGTGTGTTTTGTTATTGTATTGCTAGATATTGCTGCATTGTTGGAATTAGAAAAATAAGCATTCTGTTGCACCTGAGATAACATCTGCAAAAGTGTGTGTACGCGAGCAATAAACTTTTGATTTGATTCAGTGTAAATGTATTGCAATTATTTCAAATAATTATTTCATCATTGCCTACAGTTGCTTGGTATACAGTAGGCCTACACTCTAGAGTAAGTGCATACATTGTTGCAATCCTTTATATTTATATACTGAGTGTACAAAACATAAATGGTGAGTTACACCCCCTTTTCCCCTCAGAACAGCCTCGAATCTTCAGGGAATGGACTCTACAAGGTGTTGAAAGCATTCCACGGGGAGGTAGTGTGATGTTTTGGGATGCTTTGTTGCCTCAGGACCTGGACGACTTGCCTTAATAGAAGGAATCATGAATTCTGCTCTGTATCAGAGAATTCTACAGGAGAATGTCAGGTCATCCAGCTGTGAGCTGGAGCTGAAGCTGAAGCGTAGCAGAGTCATGCAGCAAGACAATGATCCAAAACACACAATAAAGTCTACATGAAAATGGTTTAAAAGCAGTCCAGACCTAACCCAATTGAGATGTTGTAGCAGGACTTGAAACGAGCAGTTCATGCTTGAAAAACCTCAAATGTGACTTGTTTCAGGAAACTAGGAATACAGTATGTCACATGTCACTACAGTATTTCACAGGAGCAGCATTTGAATGTAAACATTTGTTTTTTTATCAACATTTGTTTTGGGGCTGAAATTCCTTCTGGAACATGTGAACCTTCATATGCCTTAATAACAAACATATATTCCATCCATAAATACGAATACAATTGTTAAAATTTCAAGCCTAGTTGGTTTAGCCATGGAAAAGGCAGGAACTTTCCAACTAGCCATGATTGGCTGAGATAATGTATGGGCTGGACATGTCAGTAGATGAGTTTGGATTGGCCTGCCATGTTGCATGCTTCTGTCTATAACTTGAACTGTTCAGTATGTGTTGACAGTCCTTTCTACCATGCCGTTTTTGAAAGATATAATGTTAGCCATCGAGAACTACAAAAGTTTTGCTACTTTTCTCAGCAACATTTAATTTAGCAGGCGCTATTGACAAATCAGCTACTTTATGCACACGCCACGGTCAGTGTGAACCGGAGTGACTTGACACAAAGCTGGCCAAACAAGATGTAGCTTCAAACAAAACGGAGTTAAATGGTTCCAGTCTGCTGTGAAGTGTTCATCCATGTATACAGGTAAGAGTCTAGCTACATTTTCCAGATTTAAGTTTCTAATTTTGTTTTAAGCGTGCTGTTAGTTAGCTAGCAAATGTTAGCTTGCTGGCTCGCTAGCTAAAATGATTTATTGTGTATTTATTTTTTTACCTTTATTTAACTAGGCAAGTTAAGTCAGTTAAGAACAAACCCTTATTTTCAATGATGGCCTAGGATTAACTGCCTGTTCAGGGGCAGAATGACAGATTTGTACCTTGTCAGCTCAGGGATTTGAACTTGCAACCTTCCGGTTACTAGTCCAACGCTCTAACCACTAGGCTACCCTGCCACCCATATAATCTGTGTAGTAATATTATTTGAATCAGAAATTAATTTGCATTGCTAATTATAGTCTAATGTTAGCTCGCTAACATTGAACCGAGTTTGTTAGCGTTAGCTACCTGCAGATTCACACTACAGCTATGACAATTTTTGCATTGGTAGTTGTATGAGTTGGGGTTATGCCGGTTCATTGTTTAGCTAGCTAGCTACCTAGCTAGCTACATGTCTAAACAAAAGACTCCACTTTGGCCAAATTATTATTACATGACCCATCAAATTAACACGTGTGTCTGGGGGTGATTACGGCCATCGATTGTATTTCATGAACATCTGTACACTCAGTTTTTTATATTGCTACTATGAAAGTATGCAAGTACTACCACTGTACCGTTTACACCTACTGTATCCTGTGCATGTGACAAATAAACATACATTTAATTTGATATAGCGTGTGTTTACCACATGGCCTCACATGTGAATCCTTAAAGAGATGGGGCTAAGGCTTAAGAGGCTGTGAACGATGCTGAATGGGTGTAGACAAAGACCTCTACAGTATGTGTACCAAATATTTTAAGGGACATTTTCTCAAAAGTGGTTACAAATTTATCAACATTCAAAGCAGAATTACTTTCCCATTGTTCCTCAACTGCAGTGTATGATATACCATTTTTTAGCTCTACTTTTATCCAATGTAAAAAATACCATTTCAAATGTTGCTACATAAGACCGAATCGAAGCAGTCAGTCACAAATGTCTTTAAAGCAGTTCTGTATGCAAGAGTGGGCCAAAATTCCTCCACAGCGATGTGAGCGACTGATCAACAACTACAGGAAGCATTTGGTTGCAGCCATTGCAGCTAAAGGTGTCACAACCAGTTATTGAGTGTAAGGGGGGACAATTACTTTTTCACATTGTTCATGAAATAAATTAAATAAGTATGTAATTGTTGTGTCATTTATTCACTCAGGTTCTGTTGATCTAATATTATGTTTTGGTTGAAGATCTGATAACATTAAGTATCATAAATATGCAAAAGTAGAGTAAATTAGAAAAGGGGCAAAAACTTTCACAGCACTGTATAGACAGTGTATATACTGTACATGTTAATGTATTTTACTGAGATAGGACAGTGAAGAAGAAGAGACAGGAAAGGTGAGACAGGAACAGTAAGATAGATTGTGAGTCAGAAGGGCATAGGGCAGATTCAAACTCTGGTAGCCTAGGCTGTACATGTGTGCCAGGTTATGCGGGACTAGCCATTGGACAACACAGGCCACTAGTGTTGCATTTCTAAGTTAAAGGCCATGGAAAGTAATCCTAAACTCTTTAAAAAGTCGAAGTATTGAATAAATGGGCTTTCTATCCTAAAGAAACCGCAGCCAACCTGACAAGCACTGACATCAAGTTATAAATGTGTTGGTCCGTGAGTTAATCCTGGAGAGCACTCTGGATCATTAAGAAAACATTTACTGTATACAGTATTATGTAAATAAAGTTTATTAAGTATAGAGTTCACAAAAGTAAATCTCCCCAGTAGCCTATCCAAAAGGGCTTTTTAGAAGTTTGTAGTCGGCATGACAACATTCATTTTGTTTTAGTGGCAAACTATTTGTTTGTTGCTCCGCTAATATTGGGTGTGTTTTAGCAGAAAGGCTAACGATACCGACTATAGATGGAAATTGGCGAGAGAAGTTGGGGGAGGCACATCTGTAACAGCCAAAAGTCAGACATGGTAGTGGTTTTCCAAACAGCAAGGCTCAGGTCAACATGGCAGTGTCAAAATAGCTGCTATTGTTTATAAAAGTTTGTCTTTATAAATGTCAAAATGAACTTTTCTATACTCCCATATCACGCACTCACAAACTGAAAGCATAACGCCTGTACAATTCATTTGTTAGAAAGAGGTCTCAAATATCACTTTCATTTGTATCCACTGTAGCTTTAGAATTGCGGCAAAGTTGGTTCATGTTCCAGTCATGTCTTTGGTCACATTCGTGTGGGTCGACCAAAAACACTAATGATTGGTTGACAAATAGTGGCTCCCAAAATGCAGGTAATGGCTGCATGGTGCAATTGGTGAGAAGAAACTGCAATGACTTGATAACCTTTCTTCACGTTTTTTGTAAAGTTCATTCAGTCGACATGTAGGCGAAAGTCGGGCAATTTGTATCCTCATAATGCTACAGACTTTGTCAACTTACAACATGTATCCGCTTGAACACGCCGATTAGCTCAGGAACACCAACTATCCTGTGTCGTTAATGCAATGTTGCTTAATCCGAAGGAGGAGATAAATGTGTTCCCTGGTTGACTTACTGCTTAAAACAGGGTTTAACACTATTATTGAAAATGTGAATATTTCTGATAATTGCCTGAATGTTATTTGTACTTTCATGCCTTATTTGAGCTTGTTAATTAATGATTGGTTAATATTGGTATTTTTAAATTGAGGCCTTGGGGAGTCAGGGTAAGGTTGGCTTGCTGCCAGTTACAGCCATGATTGAGACCTGGCTATTTTGAGCCCAACTTATTATTGGATTTAGGCCTACTTTCAGTTATTCTCCATTCCAGTTTCGTTCCTGTCTTAATCTATGCAATGTTTGTTATTTTTGTTTTGTACATACAGTCAGGTCCATAAGTATTTGGACAGTGACACAATTTGCATCATTTTGGCTCTGTATGCGACCACAATGGATTTTAAATAAAACAATCAAGATGTGCTTTAATTGTAGACTTGCATCTTTAATTGAAGGGTTTTGTCAAAATTATTGTATGAACCGTGTAGGAATTACAACCATTTTTATATATAGCCCCCCAATTTTAGAGGCACATTAGTAATTGGACAAACTAACATAATCATACATTAAATTGTGAGTTTTAATACTTGGTTGTAAATCATTTGCAGTCAATGACTGCCTGAAGTCTGGAACCCACAGACAGCCCCAGATGCTGGGTTTCTTCCCTGGTGATGCTCTGCCAGGCCTTTACTGCATCTGTCTTCAGTTCCTGCTTGTTCTTGGGGCGTTTTGCCTTCAGTTATACCTTCAGCAAGTGAAATGCATGCTCAATTGGATTCAGGTCAGGTGATGGTTGGCCATTGCAGAACATTCCACTTCTTTGCATTAAAAAAGTATTGGGTTGCTTTCGCAGTATGCTTTGGGTCATTGTCCATCTGCACTGTGAAGCGACGTCAAATGAGTTTTGAGGCATTTGGCTGTATCTGAGCAGATAATATAGCCCTAAACATTTCAGAATTAATCCTGCTGCTTTTGTCAGCAGTCACATCATCAATAAATACAAGGGAACCAGTTCCATTGGCATCCATACATGCCCACGTCATAACACTACCTCCACCATGATTCACAGATGAGGTGGTATGCTTCGGATCATGAGCAGTTCCTTCCCTTCTCCATACTCTTCACTTTCCATCGTTCTGGTACAAGTTTGTAAACCCTCTGTACTTACTCTCATGAAGTCTTCTCTTGATAGTTGACTTTGACACAGATATGCCTACCTCCTGGAGGTTGTTCTTGATCTGGACAACTGTTGCGAGGTGGTTTTTCTTCACCAGGGAAATAATTATTCTGTCATCCACCACAGTTGTTTTCCATGGTCTTCCGAGGCTTTTGGTGTTCCTGAGCTGACCAGTGCGTTCTTTCTTTTTAAGAATGTACCAAATAGTTGATTTGGCCACACCTAATGTTTTTGCCTTCTCTCTGATGGGTTTGTTTAGATTTTTCAGCCTTACACGGAACCCAAAATGGCTGCATCGTGCCCCATCGTGCATAAATGCATTTAGTCCCCCACACCAAACGTGATCACGACACGCTGGTTAAAATATCAAAACAAACTCTGAACCATTATATTAATTTGGGGACAGGTCGAAAAGCATTAAACATTTATGGCAATTTAACTAGCTAGCTTGCACTTGCTAGCTAATTTGTTCTTTATAGCTAGCTTGCTGTTGCTAGCTAATTTGTCCTGGGATATAAACATTGAGTTGTTATTTACCTGAAATGCAGAAGGTCCTCTACTCCGCCATTAATTCACACATAAAACAGTCAACCGAATCGTTTCTAGTCATCTCTCCTCCTTCCAGGCTTTTTCTTCTCTTGACTTTATATTGCGATTGGCAACTTTCATAAATTAGGTGCATTACCGCCACTGACTTTGTTCGTCTTTCAGTCACCCACGTGGTTATAACCAATGAGGAGATGGCACGTGGGTACCTGCTTCTATAAACCAATGAAGAGATGGCAGAGGCAGATAGAACTGACTTCTATTTTAGCACTTGGCAAAGCAGATGCTCGTTGGCACACCCGAGCAGTGTAGGTGCAATAATTGAATAACATAGATTTCTAAATGTATTTTGTAACGCTCGCACATGCAACGCAAGCGGTGTAGTCAGCCTGTAAGGATGGCTTGCTTCACTGGTAGTGACAGCTCTTTGGACTTAATATTGAGGGTTAACAGCAACAGATTCTTGCTGCTGGTGATTCTCTAATCCACCTCTACGCAGATGACACCATTCTGTATACTTCTGGCCCTTCTTTGGACACTGTGTTAACTAACCTCCAGACAAGCTTCAATGCCATACAACTCTCCTTCCGTGGCCTCCAGCGGCTCTTAAACGCAAATAAAACTAAATGCATGCTATTCAACCGATCATTGCCCGCACCTGCCCGCCCATCCAGCATCACTACTCTGGACGGCTCTGACTTAGAATACGTGGATAACTGCAAATACCTAGGTGTCTGGCTAGACTGTAAACTCTCCTTCCAGACTCACATTAAGCATCCCCAATCAAAAATTTAATCTAGAATTGGCTTCCCATTTCGCAAAACAAAGCTTCCTTCACTCATGCTGCCAAACATACCCTCATAAAACTGATCATCCTACCGATCCTTGACTTCGGCGATGTCATCTATAAAATAGCCTCCAACACTCTACTCAGCAAACTGGATGTAGTCTATCACAGTGCCATCCGTTTTGTCACCAAAGCCCCATATACTACCCACCACTGCGACCTGTACTGGCCTTCGCTTCATACTCGTCGCCAAACCCACTGGCTCCAGGTTATCTACAAGTCTCTGCTAGGTAAAGCCCCGCCCTATCTCTGCTCGCTGGTCACCATAGCAGCACCCACTCGTAGCACACGCTCCAGCAGGTACATCTCACTGGTCACCCTCAAAGCCAATTCCTCCTTTGGTCGCCTTTCCTTCCAGTTCTCTGATGCCACTGACTGGAACAAACTGCAAAAATCACTGAAGCTGGAGATTCCCCATCTCCTTCACTAGCTTTAAGAATCAGCTGTCAGAGCAGCTCAGAGATCACTGCACCTGTTCATAGCCCATCTGTATACAGCCCATCTATCTACCTCATTCCCATACTGTATTTATTTATTTAGCTCCTTTTGCACCCCAGTATCTCTACTTGCACAGCCATCTTTTGCACATCTACCATTCCAGTGTTTAATTGCCATATTGTAATTACTTCGCCACCATGGCCTATTTATTGCATTATTTGCACTCACTGTATATAGACTTTTTTTTCTTTTTTTTCCTACTGTATTATTGACTGTATGTTTTGTTCATTCCATGTGTAACTGTGTATTATGTGTCGAACTGCTATGCTTTATCTTGGCCAGGTCGCAGTTGCCTCTTCAACCTCTTCAAGGTTAGGAGCGTTTGCCACAAATTAAGTGGTAAACTGTCACCAAATCACCCAAGAATGAGAGTTATTTTGAACAGGACAGTACCTGTGTGTTTGTTTCTCCGTCCTGGTCCACCCAGGCCATAGGCGAGGTCAAGGATAGCAGGGTTCGGTACACAAATCGGGTTCTCGGTAGGTCCAGGTCCAAACGCCAACAGGTAAGTCCAAAACAATCCAGCTCATACACGGTAAATCCAGCCAATCTCTATTGTCTCTTTCTCTATTGTTCATAGATCCTTCCAGCACTCTCTCTCCCTCTTCCCTCTTCCTTGAACCTTTATCTGTGGGTCGGCTCCAACTTCTGAGGGTTCCCCTTGCTTCCTGGGACTTGGAGTGGCCATTTTAGTGATCGGGCAGAGCCCGTTTATTAGTTCTGCTCTCACATATCTGCCATTTATCACTCAACCCCCTTCTTTGCCACACATCTCTCGCCCTAGATCCGACCCCCTAGGTCGGGCTACCGCAGCAAAATATGTGTGCATGCGGGATAACCCATCCACGTTTCCCATTTCCTTCCCTGCTCTGTGTTTCAAGTCAAAGTGAAACGGTTGGAGACTCAAAACCCACCGCATCACCTGAGCGTTCTTCTCTTTAGCCCTATGCATCCAGGTGAGTGGGGCATAGCACGTAGTATTTCAGGCTTTCTAGAGCCCACTTTACTGCCAGCGCCTCTTTCTCAATGACTGAGTAGTTGGTTTCCCATGGTTCCAGCTTCCTGCTTAAAAACAGGATGGGTTGTTCCACTCTTTCTACCTCTTGGGATAGCACTGCTCCCAAGCCGACCTCTGAGGCATCCGTCTGAACCACAAACTCTCTCTCAAAGTCTGGTACCACCAGCACTGGATTACAGCAGAGAGCCTCCTGTAATGTTCTAAATGCTTTGGTGGCCCTTTCATCCCATTTGACCATGTTTGGCCCTCTGGCTCTAGTCATGTCGGTAAGTGGGGCGGCCACTGTGGCATAACTTGGGATGAACTTCCGGTAGTAACCGGTCAGCCCTAGGAAGGCTCGAACCTGCTTTTTATTTACTGGTTTCGGCCATTCTCTAATTGCCTTCACCTTCTTACGTTGGGGTTTGATTAACCCTCTTCCCACAGTGTATCCCAGATACTCTGTTTCCTCTAACCCCACATAACACTTTGCAGGGTTCGCCGTGAGCCCTGCATTTCTAAGGGCGTCTAAGACTGCCTGTACCCTGGGTAAGTGGGATTCCCAATCTGGGCTGTAGATCCCCACGTCATCTAAATAAGCTGCGGCGTATGCTTTGTGCAGTTTTAGGACTTTGTCCATGAGCTGTTGAAAGGTGGCTGGGGCCCCGTGTAAGCCGAATGGCATGACGGTGTATTGAAACAAACCGTCAGGTGTTGCAAAGGCTGTTTTTTCTTTGGCCCTGGGGGTCAAAGGAATTTGCCAGTACCCTTTGTCAGGTCAAGGGTCATAATGTACCGAGCATTAGCAATTTTCTCCAGTAGTTCATCTACTCGGGGCATGGGGTAGGCATCAAACTTGGCAGGGTAGCCTACTGGTTAGAACGTTGGGCTAGTAACCGGAAGGTTGCGAGTTTAAACCTCCGAGCTGACAAGGTACAAATCTGTCGTTCTGCCCCTGAACAGGCAGTTAACCCACTGTTCCTAGGCCGTCATTGAAAATAACTGACTTGCCTGGTTAAATAAAGGTAAAATAAAAAATAAAAAAATAAATGTACCTTCCGAAAGTCGTTACAGAACCGAAAAGACCCATCAGGCTTGGAGACCATCACAATTGGGCTAGACCACTCACTATGTGACTCTTCGATCACTCCAGCTGCCAACATTTTCTCCGTCTCTGCTCTAATCGCGGCCTGTCGAGCCTCGGGTACCCGATATGGCCTCATGCTCACTTTTCTCCCTTGTAGGGAAACGATATCATGAGCCGTAACCTCAGTTCGGCCAGGTACCTCTAAAAACACCTCTGTTTTTCTGGATCAGGGTCTTTACTTCCTGTACTTGTGCTGGGGACAGAGTGGGTGAAATATTTACTTCGGCTGTCTCCTGGGTGTGTGTGGGGTATGTGACCATTAGTGTTTCTCTCTCTCTCCATGATTTTAACAGGTTTATGTGATAGATCTGTTCCTGGGGCAGTCGACCTGGCTGTCGGATCCGATAATTAACTTCTCCTATTCTCTCCAGTACTTCATATGGTCCTTTCTATGTGGCTAGTAGTTTGCACTCTACCGTGGGGATCAGCACTAACACCTTATCTCCCGGTTGAAATTCCCTCAGGGTAGCCTGCCGGTTATAAGTGTGCCGCTGGTGCTCCTGTGCTTGTCTCATGTGCTCTCTGACGATGGGCATGACTGTGGCTATCCGGTCTTGCATTGCCGTGACGTGCTCTATGACACTAGTATACAGGGTGGATTGGTGCTCCCAGGTTTCCCAGGTGATGTCTAAGATTCCCCGGGGATGCCTCCCATATACCAGCTCAAAGGGAGAGACCCCAGCGAGGCTTAAGGAACCTCTCTAATGGCAAACATCAGATACGGCAACATGCAATCCCAGTTTTTCCCATCCTTATCGATTACCTTCCTGAGCATTGACTTCAGGGTCCTGTTGAATCTCTCAACCAGCTCGTCCGTCTGAGGATGGTAAACCGATGTCCTCAACTGTTTCACCTGCCACAGTTTACAAAGGTCCGCCATAAGGCGGGGGTCCCCTGGTCGGTAAGGATCTCCTTTGGAACCCCTACCCTGGTGAACAAGCGCACTAATTCCTTTGCAATATTTTTGGAAGCCATCATCCGAAGGGGAATGGCTTCTGGGTAGCGAGTGGCATAATCTAGAATGGCCAGAATGTATTGGTGCCCTCTGGCGGATTTGGGTAGTGGGCCCACTATATCCATCGCTATCCTCTCAAATGGCGTTTCAATTATGGGGAGTGGCACTAACGGGCTTCTAACAGCTGGTCAGGGAGCTCTCCACAAGTTTTATTTATTTATTTTTATTTCACCTTTTATTTAACCAGGCAGGCTAGTTGAGAACAAGTTATCATTTGCAACTGCGACCTGGCCAAGATAAAGCATAGCAGTGTGAACAGACAACACAGAGTTACACATGGAGTAAACAATTAACAAATCAAGAACACAGTAGAAAAAAAGGGGAGTCTATATACATTGTGTGCAAAAAGGCATGAGGAGGTAGGCGAATAATTACAATTTTGCAGATTAACACTGGAGTGATAAATGATCAGATGGTCATGTACAGGTAGAGATATTGGTGTGCAAAAGGGCAGAAAAGTAAATAAATAAAAACAGTATGGGGATGAGGTAGGTAAAAATGGGTGGGCTATTTACCGATAGACTATGTACAGCTGCAGCGATCGGTTAGCTGCTCAGATAGCAGATGTTTGAAGTTGGTGAGGGACATAAAAGTCTCCAACTTCAGCGATTTTTGCAATTCGTTCCAGTCACAGGCAGCAGAGAACTGGAACGAAAGGCGGCCAATACCGAGCCACCTCAGCCTGAATTCCTGTCCAGTAAAATCTCCTTACAATCCGGTCTCGGGTTTTATCGATACCAAGGTGCCCATGAGCTAGATCCAGTACTGTCCTCCGGTACCGGGTGGGGACCAACAACTGTTCCACCACATCAACCCCTATTTTCGAGACTCTGTACACCAAACCCCTTTTCATGATGAAATGGGGAAAACTATTAGGCATCATCCCATCATTTATGGGAGTACCATCTACGACCTGCACGTCTGCTCTAGCTTGCTGCAGGGTTGGATCCTGGTTTTGGGCCGTCCCGAAATTTGTCAAGGACCCTGCCAGGTCTGCTGGTTCTAGATCGTCGTCCTCTGGATTCAGATCGACCCCAGCCCCACTAGTACCGGGATGTTCGTTATTAACGAGGTTTGCCACTTCATCCTCCTCCCCTACTAGCACCTGTGATGTTGGCCCCTGGGAGACCTCTTTTCTTGGCTTTGGTTGAAGGCCCCATGCTTCTTCCTGCTTGGTCAGGGTTGTTGGCTTGTCAAATATGACATTATTTTGGCCTAACTTTACAAAGCTAGGAAAGTATCTACCCAATATTACATCAAATGGCATCTTTGGGACCACGCCGACCTCATAATCCAGCACACCGTCCTCTGTTTTTTATGCTTACTAAGGCCGTGGGGTACAGACGGGTATCCCCATGAATGCATGTAACACTGATATCCTGTCTTGTATCCAGTTTATTTTATTTTATTTATTTTACCTTTATTTAACCAGGTAGGCAAGTTGAGAACAAGTTCTCATTTACAATTGCGACCTGGCCAAGATAAAGCAAAGCAGTTCGACAGATAAAACGACACAGAGTTACACATGGAGTAAAAACAAACATACAGTCAATAATGCAGTATAAACAAGTCTATATACAATGTGAGCAAATGAGGTGAGAAGGGAGGTAAAGGCAAAAAAAGGCCATGATGGCAAAGTAAATACAATATAGCAAGTAAAATACTGGAATGGTAGTTTTGCAATGGAAGAATGTGCAAAGTAGAAATAAAAAAAATAATGGGGTGCAAAGGAGCAAAATAAATAAATAAATAAAAATTAAATACAGTTGGGAAAGAGGTAGTTGTTTGGGCTAAATTTTAGGTGGGCTATGTACAGGTGCAGTAATCTGTGAGCTGCTCTGACAGTTGGTGCTTAAAGCTAGTGAGGGAGATAAGTGTTTCCAGTTTCAGAGATTTTTGTAGTTCGTTCCAGTCATTGGCAGCAGAGAACTGGAAGGAGAGGCGGCCAAAGAAAGAATTGGTCTTGGGGGTGACTAGAGAGATATACCTGCTGGAGCGTGTGCTACAGGTGGGAGATGCTATGGTGACCAGCGAGCTGAGATAAGGGGGGACTTTACCTAGCAGGGTCTTGGTCACTCCCAGTCTAGTCAGAATCTCTCCCTAGTTTATTGTAATCCTGTGCATCTTTCAACTCCAGGTCGAAATACGCTTTTTGAGCGTCCCCTGCCAGGTATGGTGCCAGAAGCCCTGCCCATTCTTCTTTCGGCCACTTCTCCCTCTCTGCCGTCCTTATGATTCAGCACTAGGCTTGCAACGACCAGGGTTAGCATACTGCCGGAATCCAGCAGTGCTTCAACCTCTTTCCCTTCAACCTTCACCCTGCACATATGTTTGTTTCTTGATCTTTCAAGTACAGTGGTTACAACAGGACATGCATACCATATATCATCTTCATTTTCACCGAGGTTACATTGCATTGGCTCTTCTTTAATAGGGCAGTAGGCTGCAATATGTCCCAGTTGATTACAATTGTAAGAGATAATAGGGGTTCGGGGGGGCCCACGCTGCTCTCTTCCCCCTCCATATGTTGGGACAGCCTTACCCTGTCCACTGGTTCGCCCAGGCCTGGGGAATGGGAATCTTTCCTCCTGTGCCTGCCGTACAATACCGTTCAACCAGGCCCCGCGAGATGGTCAGCGGAAAGTACCTCGTTCTGGCCAACCCATCGTCTCACTTCTTGGGGTAGACCTCACTGAAACTGGTTGAGTACGATGGTCTCGATGATCTCGACGGGTCTCTGGTCGCAACCATTTCTGTGCCAGGTGAATCAAGTCGAACATCTGTGTTCACGGGTGTTGTCCAAGTCGGTAGGACCACTGGTGGAAGCGGTGTGCCCACACGGTATTGGTCACTCCCAGTCTAGTCAGAATCTCTCCCTAGTTTATTGTAATCCTGTGCATCTTTCAACTCCAGGTCGAAATACGCTTTTTGAGCGTCCCCTGCCAGGTATGGTGCCAGAAGCCCTGCCCATTCTTCTTTCGGCCACTTCTCCCTCTCTGCCGTCCTTTCGAAGGTGGTAAGATATGCTTCCACATCATCCTGTGCTGTAATTTTATGAAGAAAATGATTGGCCCGCCTCTGGGTATTTGCAGCTGGTAATTGAGCCCCAATTTGGTCTGCTAGCCCCTTTAGGCCTTCTCTTAACTCCTGGGTGTTTCTCTCTTGCTCTTCTCTGAGCAGCTGGTTGGTGCGGTGCTGGACCTGTAACGTATCCTAAAACATTCGCATTGCATCCTGATGAGCTATTTGTTGAGGGCCTTATGGCTCCCTCCATACTCATTTTCCTGAGAAACTGTCCTAACCAAACAAAGCCACAAAAAAAACTGACTCCCCTTTGGAGTGCTAACTGAACATTTGTCTTTTTCTTCTACCTAACCAGCGGTATGGTTAGTCCATGCCCGCATTCTCCACCTCTTCAAAGTTCGGAGCGTTTGTCACAAATTAAGTGGTAAACTGTCATCAAATCACCCAAGAATGAGAGTTCTTTCGAACAGGACAGTACCTGTGTGTTTGTTTCTCCATCCTGGTCCACCCAGGGCGTAGGCGAGGTCAAGGATAGCAGGGTTCGGGACACAAATCGTGTTCTCGGTAGGTCCAGGTCCAAACGCCAACAGGTAAGTCCAAAACAATCCAGCTCATACACGGTAAATTCAGCCAATCTCTATAGTCTCTTTCTCTATTGTTCATAGATCCTTCCAGCACTGTCTCTCCTTCTTCCTGTTTTTTCTTGACCCTTTATCTGTGGGTCGGCTCCACCTTCTGAGGGTTCCCCTTGCTTCTGAGACTTGTAGTTTTGGCGGTCGGCCATTTTGTGATCTGTAGTTCTGATAGGGGTGGCCATTTTAGTGATCGGGCAGAGCCCGTTTATTAGTTCTGCTCTCACATATCTGCCATTTATTATTCAACCCCCTTCTTTGCCACAATACCCTCAAATTAAAGATGAAAGTCTGCAAAGTCTTTCAGCTCATATTCATTATTTAATTTCAACTACAATATGCTGTTAAAATAATAATAACTTGGTCAATGTCCAAATATTTATGGACATGACTGTATGTTCCACAGGAGGCTGCTGAGGGGAGAACGGCTCATAAAATTGGAGCAAATGGAATGGTGTAGTTGATACCGTTCTACTGATTCTGCTCCAATCATTACCATAAGCCCATCCTCTCCAATTAAGGTGTTACCAACCTCCTGTGATATGTATAGTGTACCGTCAGCTATATAGTGTACAGTCAGCTTCTCCTTCACCCTCATCCTGGGCATTGCACTAGCAGCATCTTGTCTGCCTACTCAGTACTCCACCACAACAGTCTCCCTAAGGCATGTTTTAATTGATTCACTTTTTTACCTACCCCTTATGATATACTGTATGAAATAATCTGGTATAAAAAAGCAGGCGTGATACATTTGTGGGATTTTGGTCTGTGTATGAAAGGGATATAACAGGACAGTATTGACATCCTGTTACATAGTAGTGATACCTTGCCAGTTGGAAATGTACACTACTCCCATTTAAAGTTCATGACATTCTCACAGATGTGAAAGCGGCTCTACAGAATATCATGATCTGCAACGTCAAATTATTTTCAGCAGATACAGATGGGCCCCACAGAGCTGCATCCAGTGATCCTGGGATAGGAGGCACGCAGACTGCACGGCCCTGGAGACACTAGACCACCGTGCTGCTGCATGCACCAGTAGTTCCTCTCCTCCCTCCCTGGGTTTCACACTGAAGCTCTGCCCTGAGTGGCCTTTTCTCCTCATTAAGAAAGAGTTTGGTTTCTTTCCACGGTCTGGTATAATTTTACAATCTTGGATACTCATAAGTTGTCTACCTAAGGATACTTTCTCCAGATAGGCTGTTATCTAGGCACTGAGAAGATGAAGTGAATTAGATATGTATCGTAATTACGATGGTTGCCTAGGATAAAATATATATAAAAAACTAACTTGCAGTAAGATTGACGGCATGGAGAGATTTAGTGGTAAGCAAAACAGCAGTGGACCATTTGGGGTGTAAAAGAAGTATATATCTAAATAGAGACAGCAGGTCCAAGTATTTTCACTGCCGAATACTATAACTGGCAAGACGTGAACGTATACTGTCATTTATCTCCGAAAGGAGGTGAAATTATGTCAGAGACAATTAAGCTAAATGTATTGGTATGAGTTCCACAGAAGTGGAAGTATTTGCCAAGAATATAGATCTTCAGTTTTGGTGCCAGTAATTTGTTATCATTTGTCTTATACGCACATCCATTCAACAAAACCATTATGAGGTTTGAACAACTGGAACTTGTGGAAAGTGATAAATCGCCTGAACCATCCACAGGTAATGGCATCTCAGGGTTGAATAGAGAGGAGTTGACAGGCCTGAACATAACTGGAAAAAAGCTAACATTGTGGCATAACTCCTCATTTGCATATTTGATGTGTGAAGGCTTTTTATGATTTAAAAAAATACCTGACATTGGTTTAGGCAATTAATTGTCCACAAGATGAAAATAATGTTTGAAAAGAGAGACAAAGAGATGACACAAGTTATTCCAGAATCCCCCAGTCAGACAGAACCCTGCTGGTCTCTACAAAAGGAGACAACTGCAAAAACAGGCTGGAAAGCATGTGCCACATTCTCCAGACAGGCTTTGGGACAATGCCAAAACACTGAGGACTCGCTTTGCTGCTGACCTTTGACATTTCTGAGTCATTCTTGAAAGTACAACTTCCGAGAAAGTTCTCATATTTAAAACATTAAGGTTTTGTTTAGGAGTGTCTACTGCACACCATGTCCTCTTTGTCATTCCGTAAAATATTAAGAGAGAAAATAATTCCATCAATAATTCCATTTTCTTCTGAGCGAGGCTGCGTATTGCTCATTAAATATTAACTGACTGTCCAGAGCTCCCTTGCATTTTAATGATTATTATTTAGATATTTATTTCTGGGAGATGCACTGTGGGTGGTTAGTACAAACAGTCTACCGTGTGCCAATAAGTACATTTCAAATAAATGCAAATCAAAAAGCAGAACTAATTTCCATAGTTTTGGAATTCATCATTACCTGAACAATTGACCTGCAAGCAGAGATTGTGAAAAGCTGGATGATGAGCTTGGATGACGGTGGTGCTCTACCTCTTGACGTAAGAAGCATCCTGTATCTGTGGATAGCAGTTCATGCTCTACCTCCACTGACAGAAGGAGCTCAATGGCCTGTATCTGTGGGTAGCAGAGGCCTGTATCCCAGGCCTGTATCTGTGGGTAGCAGAGGCCTGTATCTCAGGCCTGTATCTGTGGGTAGCAGAGGCCTGTATCCCAGGCCTGTATCTGTAGGTAGCAGAAGCCTGTATCCCAGGCCTGTATCTGTGGGTAGCAGAGGCCTGTATCCCTGGCCTGTATCTGTGGGTAGCAGAGGTCTGTATCCCTGGCCTGTATCTGTGGGTAGCAGAGGCCTGTATCCCAGGCCTGTATCTGTGGGTAGCAGAGGCCTGTATCCATGGCCTGTATCTGTGTGTAGAAGAGGCCTGTATCCCTGGCCTGTATCTGTGGATAGCAGAGGCATGTATGCAGTAAGGCCTGAATGCAGTAAGAAGTCTGTCTAGAGAGGTTTGGCGACTGTGTTTTTACTATATATAAGCAGTGTTGAGATGTACATTATACATGATAGTGGAGAAAGCATTGTCTAGCATTGTCAGCTAGCGTGGATATCACATCATTCCCATTTTAGACACTGATCCAAGGCCCCATGTCCACCAGGCCAGAGGTTTTATCCTGATCTTGAGCTGATGCCACTAGGCATGTTTATTTGTATCATCTGGTTGTCAATAAGCCAGCTATTCAATCTACTTGGTATAGTTGATGACAAGCTCTGACTGTGCCCAACGCACCAGTGTACTGAATTATGAAAACCATTGATGGGTGAAATATGAACATCAATCTTGTTCAGCTCCTGTCTGCTGAATGAATTACTTTTAAAAAGTTCAGCGGCATGTTTGCAGACATCTACTTGATTTTCTATACTTTTCTCTAGTGGCTGACTTCCATTTCCCTTCAATAACAGCTTCCGTTCTCTGCAGTGCAAGAGTTATCTCAGTGAGAGGGAAAGGTAATCAACAATCACACAACAGCACATGAAAGATGCTGTCCCTGAGTATGACTGAATAAGACTGAAAGGACGATGCATTGGTGCTGACCAAAGCAAAAGTTTTGCGATTGGGTAAGACAACAGAACACAGCTAAATATAACTGATGGATCAGCATACTAAGATATTTACTCCTGCTCTAAAACGTCACACATTTCATTGTGCATTTTGGTAAATGTACTCTTTGATGTGAGCCACTCAGTGCCCTGGGTTCTGACAAGTACATTTCTCAAGTTTTAAGGCAAATGCACAAGGGTTATTTGTCATGGTGTAAGTCTCTTGTGTCCTGAGTGTACATCAATACACTTAGACAGAGTATTGGGAGACGGCAGAGCAGTGGTTGACATTCTGCTCCAAATGGACCGCATTGATTAGCTGCGGTTTTCTACTGATGTCCAAAACACTCATTATCCTTCCCTACATAGTCCACAGGATGAAGGGGCTCTACAGTCAGCTATAGCCAAACACAGTGAGTGATTTGGGCCAGAATATATATATATTTTAATTATTTAACTTGGCAAGTCAGTTCAGAACAAATTCTTATTTACAATGACGGACTACCCCGGCCAAACAATGCTGGGCCAATTGTGCGCCGCCCTATGGGACTCCCAATCACAGCCAGTTGTGATACAGCCTGGAATCAAACCAGGGTCTGTAGTGACTCCTCTAGCACTGAGATGCAGTGCCTTAGACCACTGTGCCATTCGGGATGGCTTGGATTATGGTGAAATGGGTTGAAATATAGGAGATGGAGATACAGCCTTCTCAAAGCCTGTATGATTGGGTGCTCAGAACCTCCACTTACTCATTCATTAATGCATTCCATTGTGCCTCCTTCATGTCTACCTGCGTCATACTGGTTTTGACTTCAGAGCTATTTATAGGCCTATTCTGCATGGCCGTAATTAGTCTCTTGCTCTTTCCAGCCTGTGTTGTCCTATTTTGTCAATCTCTGTGCCCTCTACCATGATCTCTGTCTGCTAGCATTTGGCTTTTTTATTGTTTGTTCTTCGACTTCACTATGATGATGATATGGCTATTTAGCCAGCCAAAACCCAACCGGCAAAATGTTTCTAATGACAAGATTGTAAACAGGTTGTAATTTTAACTAGCTTTTCATGTTGGGAATTTACTAGCAGACAATTTTACCCGATGTGTTATTGTGTCTCATTATTGATCCTGTAGTGTTAATACTATCAACCTATATAAACCTATTTGGAGAATCCCCATCCCATTTAGTTGAATACATTTGCTTTCTGTATCACCCAGCCAGAGATCTGCTTCCAGGTAGCTCATCATCTAAAAACAATTACATTTCCATAACTCCGTATGTCAAGGGCCTGCTCAATTACTATTTACATCTATTTCAGAGAGTAATACCCCATGCACACAAATTACATCAGAAGATCATAGTTGTGGCCCCAGTAAATCATCCATCAGTCTCATTATGGGGTTTTCGGTGAGTCACACTAAATAGGTCATTACCCCAGAGTTTGCAATCTTTGGCATCCCACCCTCCCTGCCTGAGCTAACAGACACCAACAGACCAGGCTGAGGCTCCAGATCTACCAGGAACATGAGTGGTGACCTGCTCTCTACTCTCCCTCACCAGCTATTTGTCCTTGCAACAACGTTTGGTAACAGCAGTCTGTAAATATGAACAAATTTGCTAAAGTATTAAACAGAATCAAGCAATGACGTATAGTAACCTCAAAAAGTAGTATTGCAAATCTCTAAGAAAGCCATGTGCCGTAAAGCAAAGTCATTGTAGAGTGCTGATCATTCTCAAGACAGGCTGCCTGCTACAATCATAAGGTCAACTGTTATTAGCCTTATTGTCTAGAGCTTATTTAAACTAACTTTGAATTTCTGCTCCTTTCACTGTTGATTAAAAAAACAGAAAAAAAGTGTCACAAACAGAGACTACCAGTCTCTACCAGAGTCTATTTACACTCTTTGCACGGACTATTATGACTCCTGTGATGTAATAGATCCCCGATGGTACCTTGAATTAGCTTAGATGAGAGTATCTCTGTGGTCCAGTCACTTTTGTCCACATCATCATAATGTCACACAGTGCAGGGCTGGAAAAAATGGAGGCCTGGGCACTCAGTGTGATCAATAATTGCCTCAGACCCAGATTCCATGCCGATAAGGTGCTTTGATGTGGACCAAAGTGGAAGAGAGGATCCTTCCACAGGGAGAAAATGAGAGTAAAATAGGCATCATTATTTTAGACATCTATCAGAGGGTAACATTCAATTAGCACAAACATTTGTTAGTTTGCCAAACACACCAAGAGAAAGAGAGAGATAAAAGCCCACTGTGTACAGTGTCTCTGGTCTGTTTCACACTGTTAACAAATCTGACACGTACAGTACAGTAGTCTGTCTCTATATTGTTATTACAGGTGCACCGTACCGGACACACATCACAGAAAGAGACAGAATGCATCGACACCCAATCACAGCTGCAGTTCCAAAAGAACGACTCTGTGCATCTTCTCTCCACCTTCAACAGCACGTCTGGGCCTTCCTCATTAGTATTCATGGATGGTGCAGTTGCCAGCATTCATTTCATATAAGTTCTGCTTCGCACCCTGGATCCAAATTACTTTCAATCACTTTGTTCTGGGCAGCGGTCCAGCCCAGAGGGCCACAGAGTGATGCATTAAGGTGCTGCATTAATACGATACACCACACAACCACTGATGCCATTCATATTTCTGTCTTGCCACCCTGTGTAGATCCAGGCAAAATACAGGATCACCCCAAGGCTTCCACTCCAGTCACCCACAACTCCATCATCACAAAGATTGACTTCCTCTTATAAAGCTGTCCTCTCTGTTGCCAGGTACTATAGACCTCCCAACCGTCTTTATTATCAGTCACAAATCACACTATTCAGAAGACTGGAACATATCGGTCTTCCTATATCTATAATGCCTCTAAGAATATATACAAAAACGCTGTTATGTCTGTAATCCATTTGTTTGAAAATGAATCTTAATTATCAGTCACAGACATACGCCAAGCTAGGTTTTCTCATGACACTGCCTGGATCACACTCCAAATGAAGTGTTTTTCCCCTCCTTTGAGCTTTGTAAGTGTCTGTAGTGGATATTGTTATGGCGCTTTCTGCTGATTGGTGTCTGGCCTTGTGTTCTCTGGGTGATGCCAGCTCACTCACGGAGAGCTTGGATGAGCTAAAGCAGAAACAGTCACTGCTCTGAATACAAAGAAACCTCAAGCCAAATCTCAGTTAAGAGTTGCTATTATCTCTCACGGGCAGAAAGGATTGATATTTTGTCAAGTTGTGTCAAGGTTATGTAGATTCGAATTCAAACTGCCTTATCCAATGGTTGACTCCAACATTGGCTGTTAGCTGTAGGTTGTAGATTGTGCATGTGCTAAATTCACACAGGATGTGTGAGCATGCCACAGTTCAGAGTGCCCAATGTGAGACAAGGTCCAGGGCATCTGTTTCATCCTCCAGCTCATGCCTGGGAGTCAGAGTGGACATCTGCTAGTCAAGGTTTCCCAAATAAAAGGTATCTCTTTCCCACAAGACATGAATGGTAATTCCAATGAGACTATATGTAGCTGGCTGGAATAGCTTCTTCACATACTCCAGTCAGACAAATCCCACTGGGCACACACTAGTTGAATCAACATTGTGTCCATATCATTTCAATGAAATTACGTTGAACAGATGTTGAATTAACATCTGTGCCCAGTGGGACATTTCCTAGACTGACATTGTGTTGTACTCTTCCCTTGCCTCACATGCAGCCACTCAACTTGTGTTTTTTACCTCTACAAATGAGAGAGAGAAAGAGAGAGAGAGAGAGAGAACTTTACAAGTCACGTGTATGGTGGCGTGTAGCCAGGCAGTGCAACCCCCGGATAGAACTGGGCTAAAGTACAGTATGCGGCTGTGAGCCTCAGCGGAGGAAACCTAGATACACCACTGATAACCTGTATATCAAGCTCTCAATCTGCCACGCACTGAAGGGGGGAAATAAATAGCCTCCATCTCAGTGAGAGTGCTCTCTCCTCATTTAAAAATGGGTAAATCTTGCCCACTGTGAAAGTGGGCCATGCTGAAAGGCTGAGGGAAAAGAGGCGAACACAAGGGCACTGGAGTAAGGACCAGGAAGAGAGGAGAGAAAAAGGCTGTGTTCCCTCCGTCATTACGTTTCTGTGGTGGTCGCCTACGCTACCTACATTTCTGAGATTTCCCTGCGGGCCCTCACAGACGTACGACCTTCCTCTTCCAATATCACATTGAGATTATGTGTTGACAAGCAATCAATGCAAATTGGCCCACGTCTGTAATGTCATTTTTGTTCTCTCTTTGTTGAGCCGCTGGTTTTCTCTTTTTCGGCCCCAGTCTGAAAGGAGTCGGTCGGCCAGGCCAATTCCAAAGTGTCCCATAATTATAGACTTGTCAGTAGTGATTTTCATCAACAAGTGTGCGTGTGATGATCCGGCAGGAATGTTAATGACTCCTGAAATGGAGTTAATCAGTTGCATGCACCACAGTGGCCGCCTCAGCATTATCTCTCCCAGGGTCCTCTGCTGCTGTCCTGTCCAGGGTCCACACTTGTTCAGTGCACCTTGGGAGTGTGCCAGTTGGTGGTAGCCCAGATAGTACATAACGTTCTGAGAACCCTATGTTTCTTAGAGCTTGGTGGGAATGGTGCAGGATAGTTGCTTGGCTTTGGAACACACTCAGCACATTTAAGGAGCTTGACAAAAAAAACATTATTTTCTTGGTATTTCATTACTTGAGCAGAACGTTTCCTAAAAGTTCAAACATGGTTACATTTAATTTAAACTTAGTTAATGTTCTAGGAACATTCTCCAACTGGTTTGACATTGGGAATGTTCTCAAATAGGTAGCCCTTTCCTACAGTCAAATGACCTAGTGGCCTCATTGGTGGAATGTTATTAAAAAACACTCATAATTGAATAATTAATAAACAGTCTTTTTTTTTTTTTTACCACCGGAAATCTGACATTTCTATGTCTAATGGTATTTCAGTCTTCTGTGATGTATATAAAGTGTAATTTTGGGATGCAAACTCAAAAATGAATACATTTACAACTCTATATCTGACATGTCTTCTGTCTTCTTTTTTTAAGCCCATAATTATGCTTTGATTCTGTGAGGTGTGTGAGGTGTATACTTTTGTTTCAAAGCAGATTTGTTTAAGACTACCAAGAAACACTCGGTGTGACCCTGATTTAGCCCACTGCAGTAAAATATTTTAAGAAACAATGCTCTTCTGTGGGAATTCCAGTACTTCCTACAGGTTTCCTCATGGTTCTATTTAAAGTCATGTTCTCACATTGTTCTGAGAACGTTAAGAAATAGCGTGCTTCTGTGGGAATTCCAGTACTTCCTACAGGTTTCCTCATGGTTCTATTTAAAGTCATGTTCTCACATTGTTCTGAGAACGTTAAGAAATAGCGTGCTTCTGTGGGAATTCCAGTACTTCCTACAGGTTTCCTCATGGTTCTATTAAAAGTCATGTTCTCACATTCTTCTGAGAACGTTAAGAAATAGCGTGCTTCTGTGGGAATTCCAGTACTTCCTACAGGTTTCCTCATGGTTCTATTTAAAGTCATGTTCTCACATTGTTCTGAGAACGTTAAGAAATAGCGTGCTTCTGTGGGAATTTCAGTACTTCAGCATAACGTTTTTCCTACAGGTTTGCTCATTGTGTAGGGGTGTAGACATTATGTTAAATATAATAATAAACAACATTTATCAACCTGACTCCATTATTATGTGAATAAATGCAACAGGCCCTGTGTGTCTCTGGAGGATCTAGTCAAGGTAGGGAGCCTTGCATCACCTCTCAGTATGATTGTAATGAACATGTGTCTAACTTGCACCGTTATGCAAGAGACTAGATACAAAATGGTCATCCTTACGACCAATGTTCTAGCATTAATCTATTGAGGCAAGCAGATCAGAGATGTCAAGGTGGTACCCAAGCATGTGTAGTTTATATAACAACTACCAATAGACCTAGTAAATTATGAACGCATAGTCAATCAAAGAATTACTCTGTAAAATGAGGAATGCATTTACTCAATTCAACTAACAGAATGTATTAGTCACGATAGAATTAACACTCAAACAATTACAGTGTACATGAAATACATGATACATTACAGACTACTCAGAGTAAATGATCACCAAGAGGCTAAGACTTAACGTGGTTACACGTTTCTTCAATTCAGAAAGATCTTGAAGAGAAAAAAAATGATGTGCCGTAATACAGACAGGAGCTTGGTAGCAAGTTCTCAAAGTACGAACAAATTCACTGTCCTTTTAATCAAATTCAAGCAGAAACTCACCCCCAACCTGAATGAACATTTCTTTGCACTTTGCTAGTAAAAACAAGAGACCGGAAAACACACCCAGATTCTAATCTAATCAACTCAATTTAAATGATAAAAGCGCACCAGTGTTGCTATTTTTTAAACTGTCCGCTGAACAAAATAACACAATTTCCCTGTAAATCCATAGCACTTACAGTACAATAAAACATATCAACATTTATAGCTCTTTATGAACTCTTAAAACAATCCAAACATTACATGTTAATTCACAGTAACAAGTTCTCATCTGTCTTCACACCTCCAATGGTGTCCGTGCTCCCAGGGTTCTGTGGGAACGTTTGCATGATTAATGCCTAAGCAAATTCATTTGCATGTGTTCTATCTGTGCTTGGAGTTCAAAACATTTAACATTTAACCCAAACTAAGCTAGCAGTGTTATTAAAAGTCTTGCTGAAACATGTTCTCAGAATGTTATTTTATTACCTTCAAATGACTTATAATGTCCATTCTCAGAATGTTAATTAAACCTCCCAGGAAAACTTTTTTGGGAACCACATTAAAACATTCTCAGAATCTCACTGCAAATTAAAAAACATTCAATTTTACGTGTCACGAAACTTATGGCTTCGTTCCTGGAACTAATGGGAAATCAGAAATGTATGTTCCCCCAACTTCCAAGGAACCAAATGTGCTAGCTGGGAGGCTATTTTCATGTGGTACTGCTGAGCGATGAAACAACATTTCAATTTGATGGTCTTTCAATTACTTGAATTCCACCTAGTTTTTTTTTGTGTGCGCCCAACATGCCGTTTCTGTAGAGAGAAATTGAATAATTCATGAGAGAAATCAAGTCAAGAACTATGTGGGACACTGGGCTGAAGGGAGTTGTAGTTTTTACTAAACAAATATTCAACCTAGTTCAGTGCAGAAACGTGGTAATTAACTACAATGACCATAATCCATTGTGCCATTTTTTTTTCCAGCTCAGAGACGATAAAGCGAAGCGAGACGTTTCACTGTTACCAAAATCGGTACAAAATAAGCCCAATGCATTTCTATGGGCTTATTTTGGACCTAATCATGTCAAATCAAAGTTTATTTGTCACGTGCGCCGAATACAACAGGTGTAGGTAGACCTTACAGTGAAATGCTTACTTACAGGCTCTAACCAATGGTGTGAGAAAAAAAGTGTGTGTGTGTGTGTGTGTGTGTGTGTGTGTGTGTGTGTGTGTGTGTGTGTGTGTGTGTGTTTGTTTGTGTAGGTAAGTAAAGAAATAAAACAACAGTAAAAATACATTTGAAAAAAGAGTAGCAAGGCTATATTCAGACACCTGTTAGTCAGGCTTATTGAAGTAGTATGTACATGTAGGTATCGTTAAAGTGACTATGCATATATGATGAACAGAGAGCAGTAGAAGCATAAAAAGAGGGGTTTGGTGGGTGGTGGGACACAATGCAGATTGCCCGGTTAGCCAATGTGAAGGAGCACTGGTTGGTAGGGCCAATTTAGGTAGTATGTACATGAATGTATAGTTAAAGTGACTATGCATATAAGATAAACAGAGAGTAGCAGCAGCTTAAAAGAGGGGTTGGGGGTGGCACACAATGCAAATAGTCCAGGTAACCATTTGATTACCTGTTCAGGAGTCTTATGGCTTGGGCGTAAAAACAGTTCAGGAGCCTTATTGTCCTAGACTTGGCACTCCGGTATCGCTTACCATGCGGTAGTAGAGAGAACAGTCTATGACTGGGGTGACTGGGGTCTTTGACAATTTTTAGGGCCTCTCTCTGACACCGCCTGGTATAGAGGTCCTGGATGGCAGGCAGCTTAGCCCCAGTGATGTACTGGGCCGTACGCACTACCCTCTGAAGTGCCTTGCGGTCGGAGGCCAAGCAATTGCCATACCAGGCAGTGATGCAACCGGTCAGGATGCTCTCGATGTTGCAGCTGTAGAACCTTTTGAGGATCTCAGGACCCATGCCAAATCTTTTTAGTTTCCTGATGGGGAATAGGCTTTGTCGTGCCCTCTTCACGACTGTCTTGGTGTGCTTGGACCAATCTAGTTTGTTGATGTGGACACCAAGGAATTTGAAGCTCTCAACCTGCTCAACTACAGCCCCGTCGATGAGAATGGGGACGTGCTCGGTCCTCCTTTTCCTGTAGTCCACAATCATCTCCTTAGTCTTGGTTACGTTGAGGGATAGGTTGTTATTCTGGCACCACCCGGCCAGGTCTCTGACCTCCTCCCTATAGGCTGTCTCGTCGTTGTCTGTGATCAGGCCTACCACTGTTGCGTCGTCAGCAAACTTAATGATGGTGTTGGAGTCGTGCCTGGCCATGCAGTCATAGGTGAACAGGGAGTACAGGAGGGGACTGAGCACGCACCCCTGGGGAGCTCCAGTGTTGAGGATCAGCGTGGCAGATATGTTGTTACCTACCCTTACCAAATGGGGGCGGCCTGTCAGGAAGTCCAGGATCCAGTTGCAGAGGGAGGTGTTCAGTCCCAGGATCCTTAGCTTAGTGATGAGCTTTGAGGGTACTATGGTGTTGAACGCTGAGCTTTAGTCAATGAACAGCCTTCTCACATAGGTGTTCCTTTTGTCCAGTTGGGAAAGGGCAGTGTGGAGTGCAATATAGATTGCATTATCTGTGGATCTGTTTGGGCAGTATGCAAATTGGAGTGGGTCTAGGGTTTCTGGGATAATGGTGTTGATATGAGCCATGACCAGACATTCAAAGCACTTCATGGCTACGGACGTGAGTGCTACGGGTCTGTAGTCATTTCGGCAGGTTGCCTTTGTGTTCTTGGGCACAGGGCCTATGGTGGTCTGCTTGAAGGATGTTGGTATTACAGACTCAATCTGGGACATGTTGAAAATGTCAGTGAAGACACCTGCCAGTTGGTCAACACATGCCCGGAGCACATATCCTGGTAATCCGTCCGGCCCCGCAGCCTTGTGTATGTTGACCCGACTCACGTCGGCTACGGAGAGAGTGATCACACAGTCGTCCGGAACAGCTGATGCTCTCATGCATGCCTCAGTGTTGCTTGCCTCGAAGCGAGCATAGAAGTGATTTAGCTCGTCTGGTAGGCTCGTGTCACTGGGCAGCTCGCGGCTGAGCTTCCCTTTGTAGTCTGTAATAGTTTGCAAGCCCTGCCACATCCGACAAGCATTGGAGCCGGTGTAGTATGATTCAATCTTAGCCCTGTATTGACGCTTTGCCTGTTTGATGGTTCGTCGCAGGGCATAGCGGGATTTCTTGTAAGCTTCCGGGTTAGAGTCCCGCACCTTGAAACGGCAGCTCTACCCTTTAGCTTAGTGCGAATGTTGCCTGTAATCCATGGCTTCTGGTTGGGTTATGTACATACAGTCACTGTGGGGACGACATCCTCAATGCACTTATTGATAAAGCCAGTGACTGATGTGGTGTATTCCTCAATGTCATCGGAAGAATCCCGGAACATGTTCCAGTCTGTGATAGCAAAGCAGTCCTGTAGTTTAGCATCTGCTTCATCTGCCCATTTTTTTATAGACCGAGTCACTGGTGCTTCCTGCTTTAATTTTTGCTTGTAAGCGGGAATCAGGAGGATAGAGTTGTGGTCAGATTTACCAAATGGAGGGCGAGGTAGAGCTTTGTACGCGTCTCTGTGTACAAAGCCTGCCTTCCCACCTTTTGGGCAACGACGAACAGTGTTAAAGCATAGACATGAGCATCTCATCATTGTGTACAGATCACTGGACGGATAGGCCTACACTTTTATGCCTGCACATTAGGTTAGATACACACAGACCACATAGACCACATGAGAGAGGAATGTAGGCCTACACAACCCAAAGACGAGAGGGACAGAGACAGTTTGTAAAAGTACAGTGGCTTGCAAATGTATTCACTCCCCCTGGCATTTTTCCTATTTTGTTGCCTTACAACCTGGAATTAAAATAGATTTTTGGGGGGTTGTATCATGCCTACCATGCCTACCACTTTAAAGATGCAAAATATTGTTTGGGTGAAACAAAGAAGAAATAAGACCAAAAAAAAGAAAACTGAGTGTGCATAACTATTCACCCCCCAAAGTCAATACTTTGTAGAGACACCTTTTGCAGCAATTACAGCTGCAGGTCTCTTGGGGTATGTCTCTATAAGCTTGGCACATCAGCCACTGGGAGTGTTGCCTATTCTTCAAGGCAAAACTGCTCCAGCTTCTTCAAGTTGGATGGGTTCTGCTGGTGTACAGCAATCTTTAAATTATACCACAGATTCTCAATTGGATTGAGGTCTGGGCTTTGACTAGGCCATTCCAAGACATTTAAATGTTTCCCCTTAAACCACTTGAGTGTTGCATTTGCAGTATGCTTAGGCACAGTGTCCTACAGGAAGGTGAACCTCCGTCCAAGTCTCAAATGTCTGGAAGACTGAAACAGGTTTCCCTCAAGAATTTCCCTGTATTTAGCACCATCCATCATTCCTTCAATTCTGACCAGTTTCCCAGTCCCTGTCAATGAAAAACATCC
Source organism: Oncorhynchus kisutch (assembly GCF_002021735.2). Classification (NCBI taxonomy): domain Eukaryota; kingdom Metazoa; phylum Chordata; class Actinopteri; order Salmoniformes; family Salmonidae; genus Oncorhynchus; species Oncorhynchus kisutch. The sequence goes on from NC_034183.2 coordinate 64,326,644, forward strand.
CCAAAGCAGGAGGCTGCCACCACCATGCTTCACTGTGGGGATGCTGTTCTCGGGGTGATGAGAGGTGTTGGGTTTGCGCCAGACATAGCATTTTCCTTGATGGCCAAAAAGCTCAATTTTAGTCTCATCTGACCAGAGTACCTTCTTCCCTATGTTTGGGGAGGCTCCAACATGCCATTTGGTGAACACCAAATGTTTTGGCTTATTTTTCTTCTTTAAGCAATGGCTTTTTTTCTGGCCACTCTTCCGTAAAGCCCAGCTCTGTGGAGGGTACGGCTTAAAGTGGTCCTATGGACAGATACTCCAATCTTCACTGTGGAGCTCCTTCAGGGTAATCTTTGGTATCTTTGTTGCCTCTCTGATTAATGCCCTCCTTACCTGGTCCATGAGTTTTGGTGGACGGCCCTCTCTTGGCAGGTTTGTTGTGGTGCCATATTCTTTCAATTTCAATTTTTATCATGTATTTAATGGTGCTTTGTGGGATATTCAATGCTCCACAACTTTGTCCCTGACTTGTTTGGAGAGCTCCTTGGTCTTCGTAGTGCTGCTTGCTTGGTGATGCCCCTTGCTTAGTGGTTTTGCAGACTCTGGGGTCTTTCAGAACAGGTGTATATATACTGAGATCAGGTGACAGATCATGTGACACTTAGATTGCACACAGGTGGACTTTAAATAATTATGTGACTTCTGAAGGTAATTGGTGGCACCAGATCTTATTTAGGGGCTTCATAGCAAAGGGGGTGAATACATAAGCATGCACCACTTTTCCGTTTATCATTTTTTTAAACAAGTTATTTTTTTCATTTCACTTCACCAATTTGGATTATTTTTTATATGTCCATTACATGAAATCCAAATAAAAATCCATTTAAATTACAGGTTGTAATGCAACCAAATTGGAAAAACGCCAAGGGGGGTGAATACTTTTGCAAGACACTGTATACCTTATCTACTTTGAAGAACTAGTAAATTGATGTTGTCAGACAGCTCTGCAGCATACTTAGGCAGGCTAGCAAAACAGGATGACTAAAGACAGTACAGTGTGGGGAGCACATAACGTTAGAGGGCCTGGCTGGCTGGCTGGCTGGCTGACTGCTACTGTCCGAGGAGAGATGAGATTATTATTTTAAGGAAAGAAAAATAATAAAGTCAGCAAATAAAAACTAAGAAATCTACACAACTGAAATATTTTATTATTTCATAGTAATGTCCTATTTTTCTATTGATGTCTACCCAATATGGATCTGACAGAGACAATGAAATATGTTCAATGTTTTGACAATTGAATGTTCTGTTTTTGGAATTTCCATTAATTGTAATGTCATTGTCATTATATGTCATTATTATTTTATAATACTTAAAAATGATCAAAACCGAAATTCAAAAACATGATTATTTTATTTTAAACTAGGCAAGTCAGTTAAGAACAAGTTATTTTCAATGATGGTCTAGGAACAGTGGATTAACTGCCTTGTTCAGGGGCAGAAAGACAGCTTTTTACCTTGTCAGCTCAGGGATTTGACCTTGCAACCTCTCGGTTACGAGTCCAACACTCTAACCACTAAGCTACCTGCCTCCCCACAAACCCTGTTGGTTTCATAATATAATTTAGTCTGTTTATGGACACGTTTTCTTACTGTTCTTGACTCCATGCACAATTCTTTCACCCAATTACAGGAACTATTCTGTCTTCAGACACACTTACCCCAGGGTCAAAGATTAAAATAATTTTGCCAGCTAATGGGAGAGTACCAGAACTTTGTTCATAATACAGTTTTTTCCAGAACAGTATTTTGACATACATTTTTAAAAGAAGCTTCTAGGGATATGCCCACTATGTGCCCACTGTGGTGTTTCAGGATTTAGAAGGACAACAGCTCAACTCAGGAGGCCATTGCTTTTTTTCTGCTTCCTACTCCATTTTATCTTCAGCCAGAACTTGACCAACTCTGTGTGTGGTAGTCCTGTGTGTGTATGTGGTGTCATAGGGCAGCCCAGCCCCTGAAGTGACTCTTCCCAACCCACATTATGTCACACCTCAAGGTAGCAGCAGTTCTGTTGCGATAACATCCTGGAGGTCTGATATCTGATTGGACGTTAACTCAACAGTAACTCAATTTGTCTACAACTCAGATTTTCCATCCAAACAACTCAGATATTATAAAGGGGTGTCAGATACATTGTCTCTTTTTTTTAACTTACTTGCACTCTGTCTTTCTCTCTCCACCTGATGACTTCTCTCTCCCTCTCCCATCATGCCTAGAATAATACTTTGTTATGTGAGTATTGTCTTGTAACTTAAGCTTTATGCCTTGTATAATGTTATCATTAATTGTTACAATAATACATATCTGCCTTTGGCATGCTGTCACAGGCCGGCTCATAGCCTGTGGTAAAAATGAGGGGACGCGAACAGGTATAGGCCAATCAAAAAAGGTTCTTTATTGTAAACCAAAACAATTAACTTTAAACAAAGAAAAGGGAATGAGGTGTGAAAGTATCATAATGTAAGGTGTATGTAAAGTGCAGGGATGCGTGAATCTGTGTGTGTGAATGACTGAGTGAAAACTATGCAAAACTACAAAGGAACAAACAAAACAGGATCATACCTGGAGGAGCAGAGAGAGAGTGATTGGTGAAGCAGTAGTTTAAATACCCTGAGCCCAGGTGACTCCAATCACTAATGACACTCCTCTGCCTGCAGGAGGAACCGCCCCTGCACTGCAGAGGAGGAGCCGTGACAATTCCTATTACTGTAACCCAACTATAGTCTATTGCATATTGCTAAATCATCTTCATGGCATCAGCTAAACATTTTATTAGACTTTGTCATATCAATTGCATAGTCTTATTTATTATGAGTCGCATGTGAGGTTTATACAGTATAATACATACCTGATAAATATTAACACACTACAGTGTGACTGTAAGAATGAAGTGTTTCAGATAATTGTATGTTTCAATCCTCTACTTGCAGAGTAACTTGCTAATTGCTATATTCTCAAACTTTGCTCTTTTCATGCCTTCTATTGTGTCCTCATCATCATCACTGGCGTAAAGAGATAAGCAGGTTTGTGGCATTTTGAACGAAACACATTCCCAGTCACCAATCATCCTGCTGAGTTTGACATTAATCAGAGGAATGGAATCCTGGGCCAAAACAGGCTAATTACCTGTTAAAGTGTATTGATTAAAGCAGCATCTCATCTGGGGCTGTCTTCTCTTTATCATCCCTTGTTAGATATGGCTTTGAAATAGAAATAGCAGCAGCTAAAGAGCTCCAAACCCAAACCCAGTCTGGTCTTCATCAGGCTGGCTGGGATGTTGTTCCAGTAATGACTAGCACAGTGTGTGCTAGACGTGAGTAAGGTGCGGAAGTCGAATCGGCGGCAGCCCACTGCACACAAAGCCCTTAGCCAGTGCTATTGACACTGAATTCTAAGTAGGACACCAAGGCTACATAAAAAGTTCCAGAAAGCTGAAGTTACATTCTTTGGGCTTGACTTAGTTTCCCACAGACACAAAGTCCCTTTGAGCATGGCGAAGTTATTAATAACACTTTGGATGGTGTGTTAATACACTCAGTCACTATAAAGATACAGGCAACCTTCCTAACTCAGTTGCCAGAGAGGAAGGAAATCACTCAGAGATTTCACCTTGAGGTCAATGAGGACTTTAAAATTGTTGCAGAGTCCAATGGCTGTGATAGGAGAAAACTAGGGATGGATCAACAACATTGTAGTTACTCCACAATACTAACCTAAATGACAAAGTGAAAAGAAAGAAACCTGTACTGAATGCAAATATTCCAAAACATGCATCCTGTTTGCAATAAAGTAAAACTGCAAAGAGTGTGGCAAAGAAATGAACTTTATTTCCTAAAAACAAAGCCTTATGTTTGGGGCAAATCTAACACAACACATCAGTGAGTGCCACTCTTCACTCTTCAAAGTATGGTGGTGGCTGTATCATGTTATTGGTATGCTTGTCATTGGCAAGGGAGTTTTTTTAGGATAAAAAGAAACAGAATAGAGCTAAGCACAGGCCAAATCCTTGAGGGTTTTGTTTTGCAACAGACACTGGGAGACAAATTCACCTTTCAGCAGGACAATAACCTAAAACACAAGCCCAAATATACACTGGAGTTGCTTACCAAGATGACATTGAATGTTCCTGAGTGACCTGGTTACAGTTTTGACTTACATCGGCGTGAAAACATGGAAAAAGGTGGCTTTATCGTGTGTCTCCAGACAGAGACAGTCAGCAGGCTGGAAGCAGCCGTTCGTTAGCAGCTTTTCTTCTCCGTCTCAGACAGAATCATTCTGAGCAGAATCAGAAGCCTCAATCAAGCAGCTTCTTCAGAATTTGCACTGTCAGAGGATAGAGCATGAGACAGATCTACATGAAACACCTGGGGACAGTCGTTACTACTCTCAGAGACACAGACGTTGAGTCCCAGGATTCCCCCAGCAGTAATCTAGTGGCCGGGTTTGGAGGAAATTAGGGCAAAACATATTTTACTTGTTGTTTCAAGCAATTGTCTGCAGAGCAACCTCAAACTTTTGCAAACCAATGGTAACATCCTGTAACGACAGAAATCTGTGTTTATTTTGATATCATGATAGCCTCAACACTCCAGATACTATGCAGTTCTAGACAACCAGGATTCGTTGTATTTGTAATGCAAGAAAGGAACAAGGTGGTCAGAAGACATCGTCTGCATTCTGGGGTTGGGGGATGCAGGGTTGGGGTAGGGTTGGGCAGGATGGGTTGGAGTGCCACCCCTCTGTGAGATGGTGCCCTCTTCTCAGGAGAAAGACCTCTGAAATTAGAACCCAGGATCTCATCTGACTTCCAATTAACATATGCCCTCCCCGTCATTCCACATCTGCATCTGAGGGCTCGCCCTGCTCCAGCCAGCCTTATACTTACACTAGGAGGAGACTAGAGGCACTATAGGGTGACGTGTCTTACCATCTCCTCCTCCCTAAAAATGAATAAACTCCTTATCAAGGCTCTGTGCCAAACAGATGCCACAGCCCAGATTACCATGGGTTCTCAGTGCGAGATGCAGCAATATGGGACGGACTTAGACAAGATGAAGAGATAGGTGGCTAAGAATATATTCAGAGACCCAGAAGCTAGAGACAACACCCTGGAAAAGACTCAGAGACATATAGTCTGTGTCCATTGCAGGGAGAAGAGGTAGTAATTACCAAACTGAGGAAAAACAACCGGATAACCTGATTGTGTATCGATTGCGTATTCTGCTGTGGCTAGATTTAAGTTTGTTCCCTTAGGCCAAGAGCATAAAGTGTTCTATGACTTACAGGGAGGGGTTGCATGTTGTAAACACAAATGGTGATAAATCACATCTGCGGCATGCACAGAATTGTCAGCAATTTTGCTGACATTGATGTGGCAGTATTACATACGACTCATACATCTCCAGATTATGGAAAGGGTTTTCACACAGAGAGCACAAATTAAGGCAGTGCCCCGGAGGTTGAGGCTGTTTCAAAACAGTGCTTCATTTTGTGATTTTCCAAATAGATTGTGTTTGTGGGAATGTTCTGTTGTCATTTTCTCCTACAAGGGTGTTCTGTTCCAGTAAACAATATTTTTTTTACACACCTGTGGATATTATTGGTGTCTTGTGAAGTCATTATGAACCCAAAGAAACAATAACATTACCCTCACATATCTGCTATGGATCTAAAGCTCAATTTCCTCCCTATGGAAAACAAAGAATAGTCTCCCCCCTTCCTTACAAGACAAACTCCCTTTGTTTATATATCTAATTGATCACCTGATTCTTTTCTTCTTAAAAAGAGGTGAAGATCAACATTTCAAAAACAGAGGAAATAATACGAGAGCTCAGGAATGATTTGTTTCTTCTTCTCCTGATCCAAACAGAGGCTATATGCAGACACAGATTGGTTTTGTTTTGTTGCAGGGGAGTGTGATAAGAAGGGGGAAATAATGAGAATTGTCTCATTAATAGGTAGAGAATGCATTATGGGTCATATGTTGAATAATTCATGAGGCATAAACACCCACTGTGGAAGTGGCGATCAGAGATGCCACATTACTCTGAGCAAATGTTTGATCATATTTCCTACACCTGAGTGAACTTATATTGCACAGGGAAAACATCACTGCAAGGACGCCAAAGCAGTGTTGTTTACCCAATAGAAGAATGGAAAAGGTTTCTCGTAATGAGTAAACATTACTGTGTTTCGCCTGGGTGCTATTTGATTTCTGTTTCTTTCAGAGCCTCGTGCAGGGAAAAACCCTTCGGGCTCGATTCAGAGAAAGCCTACCAAATATTAAGCAGGTCAATTTTTTTTCAAAAACCTTTTGATATTTCTTTAACTTATCTTGTTCCTGAAACAATACACATTTCATTAGGGTTTTGCTGTACATGAAAAGGCTTCAGTCAGCCCAACCTCTCTCGTGCCTGATCCATTTAAAAGACAAAGGCAATCAACCAACAGCTTAATAAAGCAGTGTAACAACGATGAACAGTTCCATGAAAATGCTTCATCAAGCATCCCAACTGTTTCTGATGGCCCAATAAGAGTTCACTCAGCTCCACAACGACAGTGCATTCGGAAAGCATTTAGAAGCCTTGCCTTTTCCACATTTTATTACGTTACAACCTGTACTATAGGTAACTGTAAATACTGCAGTCAAGTCAGCAAAAACACTATAGTGAATACTATAGTATTTAAATCATAGTATACAATAGTAATTTTTAATGTGTGAGTTTGTGGTTGCTGAAACTTAAGGCTGTGAGAGAAAAACAGGCCAATGCACTCCAATATAGTTTCTCTCTTGATCTTCTGTTTCTCACATTGGAATGGTGTTACTTCACTGATAATTATAGAGTGAAAAAAACCTTCCAAAGCTGAAGTAACATGACTTTTAAGTCACTGACTGAAAAGTACACATATATGGGTAGACTCAATCATGATGGCACAGTTGTTATTGGTCTGAAATAAGTATAAACAATATGTATATCCTGTGTGAATATGGAGGTCCTTAACAAAATGTTTGAAAGTGTGTATAAAGGCTAGAGAGAGAGAGAGAGAGAGAGAGAGAGAGAGAGAGAGAGAGAGAGAGAGAGAGAGAGAGAGAGAGAGAGAGAGAGAGAGAGAGAGAGAGAGAGAGAGAGAGAGAGAGAGAGAGAGAGAGAGAGAGAGAGAGAGAGAGAGAGAGAGAGAAGAGAGAGAGAGAGAGAGAGAGAGAGAGAGAGAGAGAGAGAGAGAGAGAGAGAGAGAGAGAGAGAGAGAGAGAGAGAGAGAGAGAGAGAGAGGAGAGAGAGAGAGAGAGAGAGAGAGAGAGAGAGAGAGAGAGAGAGAGAGAGAGAGAGAGAGAGAGAGAGAGAGAGAGAGAGAGAGAGAGAGAGAGAGAGAGAGAGAGAGAGAGAGAGAGAGAGGAGAGAGAGAGAGAGAGAGAGAGAGAGAGAGAGAGAGAGAGAGAGAGAGAGAGAGAGGAGAGAGAGAGAGAGAGAGAGAGAGAGAGAGAGAGAGAGAGAGAGAGAGAGAGAGAGAGAGAGAGAGAGAGAGAGAGAGAGAGAGAGAGAGAGAGAGAGAGAGAGAGAGAGAGAGAGAGAGAGAGAGAGAGAGAGAGAGATTAAATTCACACAGGACACCAGATAAGACAGGAGAAATACTCCAGATATAACAGACTTACCCTAGCCCCCCGACACAAACTACTGAAGCATAAATACTGGAGGCTGAGACAGGAGGGGTCAGGAGACACTGCGTTGGGCCAGTAACTGAAAGGTCGCTGGGTCAAATATCCGAGCCGAGTAGGTGAAAAAAAAAAAAATCTGTCGATGTTCCCTTGAGCAAGGCCCTTAACCCTAATTGCTCCTGTAAGTCACTCTGGATAAGAGCATCTGCTAAAATGTATAACATTCCCCCTGTCTTCCCAGCATAGCTTTTTATTTCATTCGTTTGCTCACACAGTTGAAAACATCACACCATATTAAAGACAATGTCAGGCGGGTTATTTGAAGGATTAATTTACATCTATATATTGTATATAGATACACAGCCTTTTATTAGGGCAGGGATATATTGCTGTCTCTATCTGCATTAGGGCTGCATGCTCTAAAGGTCATTAATAAGAGACATGCATTATTCATCAACTGTACATTTTGATGGCAAGGTATAAAACAGCATTTTTGATGTAAACAGGGAAATAGTCGGACACTAGCGAGAGATGAGGGGACCACGCAGCCTTCAGCTTGGGGGTTGAAGTAAAGATGAAGTATAAGACCACTGGCAGGGCTTATTACCTGCTGGGCTGGAGCACGAGGAACCAGAGAAGAGAGGAAGGGTGAGAATTACACAGCCATTCAGCTACAGGGCACGGCGTATGCTAGCATGAAATGCTATTAGCGGGCCGACAAAGAGAACACACAAAATGAGATGGAAACTGAGCTGCACTTCCTAACCTCCTGCCAAATGTATGACCATATTAGAGACACATATTTACCTCAGATTACACAGAGATACAAATAATTTGAAAACAAATCCAATTTTGATAAACTCCCATATCTATTGGGTGAAATACCACAGTGTGTGTGTGTGTAATATTTACTGTTCACTTTTTATTGTTTATTTCACTTTTGTTTGTCCATTTCACATGCTTTGGCAATGTAAACATATGTTTCCCATGCCAATAAAGCCCCTTGAATTGAATCGAATTGAGAGAGCGAGAGCAGCTTGGAGTGGAATCTTAAGAAGGACGTTTTTATCATCCTCTCTCCTTGGAGGATCATTGGAAGAAAAGCACTCAGATGATCATTTTCAATAGTAGTGAGTTTGTCAGTCCAGAGTGAGTCACACTCTGAGGAGAGCTGCTTGTTGACTAATACTTACAGGAGGGCTGATCTATATCACTGGGAGTTCACTACCTAATGTACTGTAGGATACTATTCAATCAAAACTGTTTACAGGGTTTGTGGGGAGTTCCCATTTGATCTTTAAATATACTGTATGTGGATTTTTATCTCCAGCGATTTGTCATCGATTGTAGGCAAGGTCACAACTGAAACCTCTGAAAGAGACCAATAAGAGACAGGTGGGATGCACATGTCACCTACAGTATCTCAGAGAGATGCACTCTCTAAGTATGACTCTGTATCTGTGTACAGGCACATAAATAGTTTCCCATTTGTGAAGCTGTCCATCTAAATACATCATTCACCTGTCACCAGCTGACTGGTCAGGCCATATTCCCAGCTTGTTCTGTTGCGGCCCAGAGATTGAGTGTTGATTGCCTGTCCCCTCCTGTCGTGGAGCAGGGGAGTGATCTGAGACAGCAGGCCATTATTCAGTCTTTAGATGTGCTGCTTCTTATCACTACGCAGGGCTGACTGAGGCAGCTGGTCTTGTCAATGCGCCAGCATCGCCATGTCCTTTGGGGATGGACTTTGACGAGACCGGCCGTCCGCATAACAACCTCCTCCTCCAAACGCACACAGACAGAGAGAGAGACAGACAGAGATGCACTCGCACACACATGCACACACAACCAAAAGAACACACACACACATGTATGTACATAAACACACACACTCACTCGTTCTCCCTCCCTTTCTCAAACACACACACACACACACACACACACACACACACACACACACACACACACACACACACACACACACACACACAAAAACATGCTCCTGGATTTTAATTGGGACTTCAGACGAGCACTGTGATAGGGAGGTGACAACTCTGCTAAAATTAAATCATTTCAATTTAAAAAATGCTTCCAGCCTTGTCCATTTGGTGAGAATTGGCAGTGATGGACTAGGGCCAACATACAGTATGTTCCTCCAGCCCCATTTGGGGGGTGGGGGTGTCTATATAAGGGCATGTTTAATCGCTGATGGAAACTCACCAAGTAGTATAGCTACAACAAGATATATAGCTAGACCTTGGTAAACAATGCTTGATTACTGTTTCTTTATCTGAGTCCCCTCCAATCTGCTGTGTCCATGCTGCTGACTATGGCTGGTTTAGGTCTTATCTCTCCAGATGCCTTAATAAGTCCATGTCACTCAGCCTACGACTATTTACTGGTTCCGACCATGTATCAGGCTACGGGAGCAAGGAGTAAAGTACAGGAAACAGTGTCCCGACAGAGTGAAAACTGTGAAATAAGCAGGCCACTGAGGTTCAAATTATTGATACTGTCATTTACATAAACCACCTAATGGTCAGTCCAGGCCTGAGACTTGGAACGCTACAGTTGTGATTATCTCAGTGTTTATCATTATGTTTGGTATGGGGAAACACACCATTTTCCTACATTAATAACGTATAGTAGAGGGATATCTCAGGGGAGGAAGGCAGAGTCCCCCATTTTAATGTATAATTCTGAGCAGCTGAGGCACAGGGATAGGCGACAGGAAGAGACTAACGAAGACCGATGAAATGTCTCACAACATTTCAAGAAATGCAACGTCTAATATATTAGAAGAGCTACTGTATATAAACACTCTGAGGATAAATATCCACTGGGTACAGATGTCAATCCAACGGTTCAATGTTATTTCATTGAAAGGACGTGGAAACAACGTTGATTCAACCAGTGTGTGCCCAGTGGGTAGGGTTTTACCTGAGGAGTAAATGTGGGACTAAGATGGAGACCCCATTCTAGAGACCCATCACCTGGGTTTCACACAGTTTTCTACACAGAGCTCTACTCCGGTCTGAGCCCTGGGGAGATGACAATGGATTTTCACATTTTCCTCTCTGTCTCCTTTGACAACGGGAAATAATAAATAAGTTAAATCAGCTACAGCTGAATTTATAATACCTAGACAAACGCACGGATTAGGCAGTAGTCGAGACCAGCCGCTGTTCTGCTCTGCTGGACCGACATCATACACAACAAGAACAGGGGGCTGCTTTTTGATGTGCAAACTCTCTGAAGTTTGTCTGAGGTCTCTGGGAGGCAGCTTTCACCATCCTATATCCAACCTGCTGGTCCGCTGCAGCTATGCTTCTGTTCAACTGAAAAAGGACATTTTGGAACAAGTGTCAAATGTTACTACAGTGACTTTTGAGGAATGATATGAGATGGAAATGAATCTAACGTTATCTTCACCTGTCCAGGTGTCCTTTGACAGCATAATGTTGACATCGTCAACCTCAATGAAACATCATACCATGTAATGCTGCCTTGGAATAACTCTTCACACTGTGCAAGAATGGATGGCTGAACACAGAGTGTTACTCCCAGAAGCATGAAGATGCCTTAAAGCCCTGAGGGGTCTTGTTGAGGTTTATCCCTGACCTTTGGCCACCATTACAAAGTCAGTTCTCTTGAGTCTTAAATTGAGATATACATTTTGCAGTGTGGCTGACTGTTTGAAAAGACCATGTACTTTCAAAGCCGAGTGTATTCCTGAGTGTCCTTGGAAGATAAAGCAGTAGCAGGTATCTTTCCCCCATCTGTCTGAGGTGACCTGCTTTAAACACAGCTCTGAACCCCAGCTCCCTGAACCCCAGCTCCACCACAGCAGGCTCACAGCATGGGCAGGTAAATGGAGTCTACTATCATGGCTACCTACCTCTGCTAAGGCTGCTGGGTTCACTTCTCCTGCCATAGTGGAAGTCTACTCTGTTCTTCACAATGCTGAGTTCACATCACTCAAGTCTGGTGTATTGTTGATAGCAATATTTGTAGTTATTTTCTTCCACTTTTCCTTATCAGCAGCTGTTGCATGTGCAGTGCACCACAGAACGTGGAGATTACGACACATGTACTAACAATGAGCAAATGCCCCCAGAACAAATTAAAAGTTGGAGAATGTGTTGGAGGAGCATTGTAGGGGAGATTTTCTTCCCTTTCTGCACTGAAGCAATTTCACCATGACTCACAGGCAAGACCTCGGAAGGTTATCATACAGTGTGCATGAGCCGCTTCAACAGCCGTCCTCGAATAATGGATCTCTTTGATCTACCAAACGTCAGCACTTAAAATAGCAAATATGCTTGTCGCTAAATCCAATCTCAAACTGAACCCTGGCCTGTCTTACATAAGCCACATTTCTGAGGAAGGGACCTAAATCATAGAAGGAATGGAGAATCCCAAAGCCTTTGTGTTCTACAGGAGCCTGGTGAACCAGAGTAGTGTTCAATCATCAAATGAATGGACTCCATACATTCACTATCCCGCCTCTCATCAGTCCTCTTGCCATGGAACATGGGGGTATATTAAGCTGGTGACAAGGTTAGGACCAACTGTTTTTAGTTTGAGGGTTTAGAACAGCGCTGTTGTCACTGTTTAAGTTTACAGAGCAAAACCAGTTGAGGAAGCGGAGATGGTCTGGCGAGGGGCTTATGGAGACATTTTGGTATTCTTCTTTATAGACTTCCAAAATAAAAAATAAAACATTCCCAGCCTTCATGTCTCTTTACTGCAAGCTGGAGGACCTTGGTATCAGCACAGATAAATAACCACAGTGTTATAAGGAAGAAATCTATACTTTTTGTTGACCAATTTCATGACACAGTATAGGTCAAGGGTATTATCAAGTTTTTAATGTCACATGCCCAGGAAAATGCCTTTCTTTCAAGCTCGTATCTAAGTAGGATTGGATATTTTGTTTACATTTGAGTAATTTAGCAGACACTCTTATCCAGAGTGACTACATACCATTTTTGTACTTTCTCATACAGGTCCCCCATGGGAATAGAACCCACAACCCTGGCGTTGCAAGCACCACGCTCTACCAACTGAGCTATACAGGACCCATTTTTTCCCCAAGTACTGTACCGGTCGGTATTCATAAGTCAAGCTTTGACAACACACTACACTGAGAAATAAGTTGTCCTTGCGCTGTATAAACATATACTGTAGAATGTACTGTCCTTTCCAACTTTCCCCTTTGTTCGATTCCACGGTCACTATTTGTCTGGGCACTGAGTAGCAGAACTCATCACAGTTTGCTCGCTTGAGTTGCAGAGGCTGTGCTCTAATTGTCTGCTTCTTTCTTTTTTAAGGGAGGTTGGCGGCAGGTAGCCTAGTGGTTAGAGTGTTGGACTTGTAATGGAAAGGTTTCAAGATTGAATCCCTGAGCTGACAAGGTAAAAATATGTTGTTCTGCCCATGAACAAGGCAGTTAACCCACTGTTCCTAGGCTGTCATTGAAAATAAGAATTTGTTCTTAACTGACTTGCCTAGTTAAATAAAGATTCAATAAAAAATACTGTTCAGGCTACACTAGCTCCTGTAAATGTCTTCTCTGAGACTGTTTAGTGAGTGGTCACTTCTATCCCAATGTATTCTCTGAGACTGTTTAGTGAGTGGTCACTTCCATCCCAATGTCTTCTCTGAGACTGTTTAGTGAGTGGTCACTTCCATCCCAATGTCTTCTCTGAGACTGTTTAGTGAGTGGTCACTTCCATCCCAATGTCTTCTCTGAGACTGTTTAGTGAGTGGTCACTTCCATCCCAATGTCTTCTCTGAGACTGTTTAGTGAGTGGGCACTTCCATCCCAATGTCTTATCTGAGACTGTTTAGTGAGTGGGCACTTCCATCCCAATGTCTTCTCTGAGACTGTTTAGTGAGTGGTCACTTCCATCCCTATGTCTTCTCTGAGACTGTTTAGTGAGTGGGCACTTCCATCCCAATGTCTTCTCTGAGACTGTTTAGTGAGTGGGCACTTCCATCCCTATGTCTTCTCTGAGACTGTTTAGTGAGTGGGCACTTCCATCCCAATGTCTTCTCTGGATTACAGGTACTATTCCCTGAAAGGTACTTTCATTAACTTGTCAGTTACCAGTTCTGGTCATTAAAGATGAAAGTCCAGGTCCTGTGGTCAACCTACTGAAGTAGGAGGTTCTTCTCCCTCCTTGAGAGAGAGGTCCAGCTGGACAGGTCCAGCAGGACCTCTAAGAAGAGACAGCAGAGTCCCTCCCTCCCTCCCCCCTCTCTCTCTCTCTCTCAGTCAGTCAGTCTATCACTGCTTGTGTCTGGCACAGTAGGACATGGTCCCTGCTGGTGGTCTGATTGGAGCAGCTTGCCTGCATCACAGAGCCCCTGTCGATGACACTCTGAATAGTTGTGGGACCAGATGGTTTGCCAACTCAAAAGAAACAAGAACAATAGAATATGGGCACCCAAAAAAACAAACAAACACATCAAAGTGTCGCTGGTGACTTGGAACAGTTGCTTTTTATCAAGAACACAGGCCCAAAGATAACATAGTTGAACTACATGGGATAGACAGGAAATGATGAGTGTGTCATTTTGCTGAATGTCAAGCAGACACATATTTTGTCCTCTTTCACAGTCCCTCTACACAGCAGGCCTGTCATAGTGTTGTGTAAGGAAATCTATTACCATTCAAATTCTTGTTAACACCAAGAGATACAAACGGCATCACATTGCATTTCTCAACACTTGTCTCAGCATTTTGTATTATACTTTGGAGACGGGTAACAATACAATTGTAATACAACAAATCTGGCTTCAATGTTGTCATGTATACATATCTTTTCTTAACGGGCTTTTACTCAATTCACCTCTCAAAAGTAATCCGTGAACACGACTATTGCAAAGTGTTGCATGATTAATAAGAAAAGTTCCAGAGAAACCATTTGAAACGTTACATTACATGTAAATCAGACGTTAACAGCTAGCTCTGGAGAAGATCATTCAGTCCCTGTGTTAACAGATGAGATGACATGAGCCAGTACTACATTAAAATGACAAGAGAGATGAGTTACCCCCACCAAATGATTTCTCAAAGGACTTAAAGAACAGACATAACTGGTCGCACATACTCTATAATAGACATGCTTGTGATATATATTGCCTAAGTATAAATGAAAACAATGTATTAATTTATCTCACTTTTTGTGGGACACGTACAGTACACCATAATGGGTACACAGTCATTTGATTGAACACAACGTGGCTCTGGGTATTGTTGATATGGATTCTGACACACGTACTAACTACAGTGCATCAATTGAACCTGACCTTGCCCTCGAACGTCTGTGCTATGTGGGGGTCAATGAGAAGCTCACAGAGAATACAACATGGGAACAACACTTATGCTGACTTTTCCAACCACAAAGACACATGCAGCTCATAAAGGTCGACAGCATGATTGTAACTGTCAAATGCAATTCAATTATGTTTTTGCATTAGTGAATAGCAGTCTGCAAGATGGTGTGTGTGCTCTGGTGCGTTCATGTAGATTTGGACCAAAGCCGTATATTCGTTTTTTAGCCTCAAGACTAAGAGATTTATTTTCAAAGGCGAGTCTTACAAAAAGAATGCTAATGTTTGATCCCGTGTTCATTTCATCCCTTATTATCCAGCTGGTCTCTAAACAGAAGGGAATGGATTTGTGCTGTCTTCTCTTTTCCTGATCCCTTGTTTACATTTCCTTCTCTCTGTACACAGAGGTGGAGTTTGTTCTTTTTGTAAACTAGCTACAGTATCAGCCAGAAAGAATGCAGTATACATTGCCTGCAGCCTCAATGGCACAGTAGTTGATCACGGTAGAGCAGTGTTGTTATAAATGACTCACAATGGGCCTCAAGATCTACATCTGAGGATGTCTGTGCTGCCAGCTAAGATGTCTTCACACTCTTTATTACCACCCAAACTAGTGTCCTACCTCTCTATAGAACATGGAAGTAGGGTTCGTACATATGGTATTCCTGACAACAGTGTCTCTTGATAACAATGAAAAAATGCAATCTGGTTCATCTAATGGGACAAAATAAATATCTGACATTAATTGTGAAGATTGAATTGGTTCATAATTCAAAGTCATTTCTTCAAGCAGTTCACAACTTTCTGAGCTCTATCAAAGCCCACTACTTCTGAACTAGCACTTTAAAGTACTCCTTAAGGTCGACCACCCATTGAGAAGTGTGGAGTTTGTGAATAATTCATTCTCACTGTTCTCTTCTAAAAATGGAGAGCGGAAATCAATTTCACATACTTGAGTCCATCTCCTTATTTATGCCTGTTGGTAATTTTGGATGGCATTTATTTTATAATTACTGTAGTAAATTATCAATATGCCAATTGATTTGGCAAAGTGTAAGAGTAGTGTATAGTTGCAGGGGTGCAACTTTCACTGGGTCGGGGGGACATGTCCCCCCACATTCTGAAATTGCATTTTTGTCCCCCCCAGTTGTATCATTGGAATGTGATACAAAACGAGGCAACGGTGTGCTTTAAGACCATGAGGACGCATCGAAGTGGTCGGTAGGCTGTTTGGAGTGTTTATCTGACTGGATAATAATACCCCCCCTCCCCCGACTTCTAAAACCAAAGTTGCTCTCCTGTTTAGTAAGATGGCCAGTGATCCTCATACTGAACATATCCACTCCCAAGCAATGAAAACTTCTACTCTCTAGGTTTTCAGGCACTTACGTTTACATTTTAGCTATCCAGAGTGACTTACAGTTAGTGGGTTACTCTTAAGACTGGTAGGTAGGACAACCACATATCAGTCATAGAAAGTAAAAATGTTTGCAATAAAGTAAATATCAGCAAAGTCTAACATGGCAGTGAACATGGATTCATTTGTTTGTTTTTCATTCATTATTCAAAGATTTCACAGTATGAAACAAACACTAAATGAAATGAAGGGCATTTCAAAAAGGCTTCCCTGAATGTCACAACAATATGTTGAACAAGGACAGCAGCTGTAGACCAAGGATTCAATCTCTGGCACAATTCAATGGCCATGGAGTCAACTGGGCCCATGCTGCCATAGTAACTGACCCTTCGGCTGCAAGTGACGACTGAGGCTGCTGTTCGAGGCCAGACCACACACCACAGCACAATCCTCTGGTTTGGAACCAGCCACAGTCATTAGGGGCCATTGCCACATCCAAAGTCTCCACTGACACTGCTGCCAGCAGTCCACCCCATATGATCATCAAACAGCGATTTGCCCACTCACTAGAAGCCTTCTAACTAATGTCTAAGTTGAAATGCAGGACAGAAGCATAGGACAAAATATAGCATGTACATACAGATAGGGCTCCTGAGTGGCGCAGTGGTCTATGGTGCTACAGCTCAGTGCAAGAGGCCTCACTACAGTACTTGGTTCAAATCCAGGCTGTATCACATCTGGCTGTGATTGGAAGTCCCATAGGGCGGAGCACAATTGGCCCAGCGTCATCTGGGGTAGGCTGTCATTGTAAATAAGAAATTGTTCTTAACTGACTTGCCTAGTTACATTTAAAAAATGTTATTTAATTCTAATTTAATTCTATTGGTTGTAATATATTTTCCTATTTGAGCATGGCATATTTGGCCAAGTACTTGCCTTCATGAAAATGACAAGGGCTTTCTTATTGCTAACAGGACGTGAAGTATAAAAGCGTTCTATGTTCTCTAAAGAACTGCCCAGGCACTCTGTATCTGTGCTCACAAACCACTGCAGGAAGATAAATGGAGCTCGCTGGGGGAAATGGATACTGTGTCATCCATTCACAGAGCAACGGAAGACTGGTCACAGCAGAATGTAACCAGTGGTACACAGAGGAAAGTCTGCTTCAGTCTGCTTGAATGGACACGCCTGTAAGTGAGGCTTACTGTCACAGTTACAGTGTTCTTCTTCCACAATCTAATACAATTCGGTAATACCTATGTTACTCTTTAGAGAGCCGTTTAGCTCTATGAGAAAAAGATACCGTTTACTTGTCATATGTGACAGATGGAACCACCAGTTGATTGTTGATATGGTTGCTCCCTGCAAATACATTCAAAATCAAATTAAATCCAATTTTATTTGTCACATGCGCCGAATACAACAGGTTTAGTAGACCTTACAGTGAAATGCTTACTTACAAGCCCTTAACCAAACAATGCAGTTTTAAGAAAAATATGTGTTAAGTAATAAATAGATAAGTAAAAAAATAAGAAGTAAAAGTAACAAAAAATTAAAGAGCAGCAGTAAAATAACAGTAGCGAGGCTATATACAGGGGTGCACCGGTTAGTCGAAGTTATTGAGGTAATACAGTTGAAGTTGGAAGTATACTGTACATGTAGGTAGAGTTCAAGTGACTGTGCATAGATAATAAACAGAGAATAGCAGCAGTAGGGTGGGGGGGGGGGGGGGCAATGCAAACAATATGGATAGCCATTTGATTGGCCGTTCAGGAGTCTTATGGCTTCGGGGTACTAGCTGTTGAGCAGCCTTTTGGACCTAGACTTGGCACTCCGGTACCGCTTGCTGTGCGGTAGCAGAGAGAACAGTCTATTCTTAGGGCCTTCCTCTAACACCAACTGGTATAGAGGTCCTGGATGGCAGGAAGCTTGGCTTCAGTGATGCACTGGGTCGTACACACTACCCTTTGTAGTGCCTTGCGGTCGGAGGCCGAGCGGTTACTTTACCAGGCAGTGATGCAACCCGTCAGGATGCTCTCAATGGTGCAGCTGTAGAACTTTTTGAGGATCTAAGGACCCATGCCAAATCTTTTCAGTCTCATGAGTTATCAGTAAACTTAATGACGGTGTTGGAGTCGTGCCTGGCCTGGCCATGTAGTCATGAGTGAACAGGGAGTACAGGAGGGGACTGAGCGAGCACCCCTGAGGGTAGAATTAAAGTAATATAACGTATTGTTTTTGCCATTTTAGATTTTTTTGCTGTTTATATTGTCCTGTTAAAAAACACTGCTCACGTGCTTATCTACATATGTAACCGATGTGAAATGGCTAGCTAGTTAGCGGTGGTGCGCGCTAATAGCGTTTCAATCGGTGACGTCACTCGCTCTGAGACCTTGAAGTAGTTGTTCCCCATGCTCTACAAAAGCAGTGGATTTTGTGGCACGATGGGTAACGATGCTTCGTGGGTGTCAGTTGTTGATGTGTGCAGAGGGTCCCAGGTAGGGGTGAGGAGAAGGACGGAAGCTATACTGTTACATTGATGCTGTTGACCCGGATCACTGCTGTTGACCCGGATTGCTGCGGAAAAGGAGGGGGTCAGAAGGAGGTTGAGTGTAACCGATGTGAAACGGCTAGCTAGTTAGCGGTGGTGCGCGCTAATATTGTTTCAATCGGTGACGTCACTCGCTCTAAGACCTTGAAGTAGTTGTTCCACTTGCTCTGCAAGGGCCGCGGCTTTTGTGGAGCGATGGGTAACGATGCTTCGAAGGTGACTGTTGTCGATGTGTGCAGAGGGTTTCGAGGCAAAGAGAGGGACAGAAGCTATACTGTTACACATACATGTGCTTATCCACATACAATTTGCTTTTCCATCTAGATTAAAATGAATGTAATTTCTTACCAAAAAAGCCAATCTATCTGTAGTTGATTTAATAATTTAGGGGTCTGTAATAAATCACCTTGAGAGGCCCTTTGGAGGCCCGGGGTGAAATATATCTGAATTAGCCTCTGAATATATCTAGCTGCTCCCTAGCAACCATTCAACCCAGCGGAACCAATGATGTTCTAGCAATCATCTTTTGGCCCACGTGGGTGGCATTTTAAAGAGTCTACCGTCACAAATGTAGGAGGGTAATGGTAAAAGAGGGTACTCTAATGTGGCTCAAAGAAAATGGAGCTCTGACGTAGGGGAGTGTTTGTGAGTCCCCTACTTACCTTTGGTTGTCCTTGAAAGACTGCTGTTGTCAATTCCCCTCCCACCCAACATCTTTTCCCTCTGCTCAACTCCAACCTACTTAACACACTCTCACACCATCTGTCTCTCTCTCTCTCTCTCACACACACACACACACACACACACACACACACACACACACACACACACACACACACACACACACAAAGCTGTGTTTTCATGTCATTTCAGGACTTTTACGAGTGTAAAATATTTTTACCATTAAAAATGATTTTTTTCCCTAACCCTAAACCTAGCCCTAACTCTAAACCTAACCCTTACCACAAAACCCTAAACCTAACCCTTAAGCTTAAAATAGCATTTTAACAAATTCAGGACCTGAAAAAAGTTGAGACTATTCAAATTTTTTTTTTGTAAGGACATCACGCTGGTTGCTTAGCTCAAACCCAGGATCTCTGCCTTGCTAGCACACGTGACCACCCTCCTGAAGCATCTTACCGGTCGGCGCCACCTCAGGCTGAGGAGTAAGTTTCACACATTCCCATATGCTACATTCACCTCTCAAACTTACTCAACAGTAGCTCCAGCGTTGAGCTCTAAAAGACGTCAAGCTGCTTGCTTAGCGAGTACCACTTCCTCTTGATTCATCCAGGCGCACACACACACACGCACGCACGCACACACACACACACACACACACACACACACACACACACAATCTTCTTATTTTCTTCATGGGGCATTAGACCTTTGTTCATAATTATCCACATGATGAGTACAGTGAAAATGAGCAGCACACTTATTTCATCCCTTTCCTTTGGAATGTGTTGCTGTGATGAATGCAACAATTTCACTGGGTCATTGTGTCCTTAACACTTTGACTTCTGGCATAATATGTGTTTGTATTTCCACAGCTTCATTTCATCCAGTTCAATATGGAGATTGCGGCTGTGTTGCTTGGGGGGCGGGACAAAATGACCCATGCAATAAAATGAGAGGAAATGTCGATTTGTGCAGCCGTATTCACAGACGCACTATTCATTATTCTAATATTTGTGATTATACGTCTGGCTCTCATATACACTATACACATTAAAGTCTGCACATTGTAATTTCATTATACATTTTTTATTGTAACATATATGGCATGAAAACATTGGTCTGTCTATTTTCCACCATAATTTGCAAATAAATTCATTAGAAATCCCAAAATGTGATTTTCTGGATTTTCTTTTTCTCATTTCGTCTGTCGTCGTTGAAGTGTACCTATGATGAAAATTACAGGCCTCTCTCGTCTTTTTAAGTGGGAGAACTTGCACAATTGGTGGCTGACTAAATACTCTTTTGCCCCACTGTATGTATTTCGTCTTGATTTAAGTGTTTTTTTATAAGCTTATAAGCTAGTTTCATTATAGGAAATATAACAAAATGAATAACACATACATCTACAACATGCCATATTGTATAACTGCAATTGAGCCATAAAGTCTGACCTTCAATTCTAACCCCAAGTTGCCACCCTATTCCAACAGACCTGTCTGCATGCTAGCATATGCATTCCAACCTGATCTGCTGGGGCTAGGAAGTTTCACTCTGGTGACACTATAGCTACTGAGAATGGGTCTGTGCCCATGTGACACTAATCCTCCCTCTGTTTCTTGTAGAAGACTTAAAAAACACTTTGTTTGGAAGGTGTCAACCAGGGGATGGGGGCAATACATCACAACCCGTTGGCCATCCTGCAGATAACACAGCTCATCCACAGCCATTATCTGCTGGATCAGATTGGCCATCAGATTTTCACAGGGCCTCATACATCTACAGGCCCCTTGATCCCTCTGATATCCATGGTAATGACTGAGAGAGGCACACAACACAGTTGGCCTGTTATTTTTCCAACCATTTGAGGAAGAAAGCACAACTGGAAGAGAGGTGTCTAACTTGAAATACTGTACAGTCTTTCTATAGAGGCCCTGGGTTGGATATTGAACAACAATCTCATAAACAATGCTATGAGCTTCTATTGCTGGTGCATGTAGGCTGTGGTATATAGATTCCTACAGGGCCCCTAAATGTCTAATATGTGCAGGGAAATAGGGGAAACTGTTGAATGACTGTCTCATACATTGTGCACTGCAGGGATGCATCTCCATTATTCCATGACCTTCTGCCCTATTCCCAACTTCTCCTCCCAATATCAGCTCACGATGCCACCAGGTTAGGAATTCTACTCTAGCCCCAATACTCCTACACCTCCAATGTCAGCAGGATGTGAAGGGATTGGGAGTCATTCTAGCTCTCTCTCTCCCGTGGTACATGTGTATGTCATCTGCATGACAAAGCCCGTCTGGGTCTGCCTCCTCTATTTCACCACTGCATGGTTCAATGGGTGCAGTTATAGGTGATAAATGATTTATTTTGTTCTTCGCTCACCATAGTTGACTACTCGGTCTGGGCCATTTCCTCTCATAACACAATGGGATTTCAAGTCCCTAACATTGAGCTACAGCTGCATGGGCCAGAGGAAACCAAGATTCAGATGCATATGCAATATTATTGAATATACTTTGCTGGGGTTATTAGAATAAGTAATACAGCTGAAAATGGTTAAGCTAATATTCAAAAGAACACTTCAATATTTGCAAGGGACATGTTATTCTTTTAACTCCCTGACAAAACCTTGACCTTTTAGGGATGGTTCATCATGAGACGTATATTCATTAAATGCAGAACAATTCATGACACAATCTACACAACTTGAACCGAACTCAGAACAACATTTCTAAATTGAAAAGGTCTAATATTCACTGGTGCCATAGGGCAACCCTTTACACTGATTAGGAGACTTTCTTACTATTGTCTTTGTGCCAGAACTTCCTCAACAATAATGATCCGGCAGAACCGCAATAGATTCAGAAAGTAAAAGGAGTCACGTCTCTATTTAATTAGGCATGGTCTCTATTTAATTAGGCATGGTCTCTATTTAATTAGGCATGGTCTCTATTTAATTAGGTATGGTCTCTATTTAAATAGGCATGGTCTCTATTTAAATAGGCATGGTCTCTATTTAATTAGGCATGGTCTCTATTTAATTAGGCATGGTCTCTATTTAATTAGGCATTGTATCTATTTAATTAGGCATGGTCTCTATTTAATTAGGCATGGTCTCTATTTAATTAGGCATGGTCTCTATTTAATTAGGCATGGTCTCTATTTAATTAGGCATGGTCTCTATTTAATTAGGCATGGTCTCTATTTAATTAGGCATGGTCTCTATTTAATTAGGCATGGTCTCTATTTAATTAGGCTAGTTCGTGGCGTAAGGATTTGATAGAATGGATCTTAAATTGTATTACCCTTTCACTGTCATGCCATTTTTGTACATTAAATGAGTTGGCAGGAACAGTAGTTCTTCAAAGTAATTTAAGCTTAATTAGAAAAATGGTGCACAACTACTAAAAAAAGAACAGTTGACAAAGCTACATTTCAAAGCTGGAATGGGTGAGAATGCTTTTGTCTTTTATCTTTCAATAACAAATCATGACTCTTTCCTTTCATATTGGTGTCACACCAAGTTAGATGTTATTACTCTGCAATTGAGGAAAGATAATTATCAACAGCCATTTTCTCAGAACTGTAGAATTGCCTTTTTTTTTACCCAGACTATGGTGAGAAACACGTCAATGCTGCAAGGAATATAACTTCAAGAACGTATTTCAAAATGTTTACACACCTGTACACTAATAAAAAAGGATTCAAATCAAATCAAACTTTATTTGTCACATGCGCCGAATACAACAATACCTTACAGTGAAATGCTTACTTACAAGCCCTTAACCAACAATGCAGCTTTAAGAAAAATACATGTTAAGTAAGAAAATAGATAAGTAAAAAATCTAAATTAAATTTACAAATAATTAAAGAGCAGCAGTAAAATAACAGTAGCGAGGCTTTATACAGGGGGTACCGGTACAGAGTCAATGTGCGGGGACACTGGTTTGTCAAGGTAATTGAGGGAATATGTACATGTAGGTAGAGTTCAAGTGACTATGCAGAAATAATAAACAGAGAGTAGCAGCAGCGTAAAAAAAGCGGGGGTGGGGTAGGCAATACAAATGGTCTGGGTAGCAGAGAGAACAGTCTATGACTAGGGTGGCTGGAGTCTTTGACAATTTTTAGGGCCTTCCTCTTACCCTGCCTGGTATAGAGGTCCTGAATGGCAGGAAGCTTGGCCCCAGTGATGTACTGGGTCGTACGCACTACCTTCTGTAATGCCTTGCGGTCGGAGGCCGAGCAGTTGCCATACCAGGCAGATTGTGCAGCTGTTTAACTTTTTGAGGATCTGTGGCCCATGCCAAATCTTTTCTAAAAGGGTTTTGCGGCTGTCCCCATAGGAGAAGCCTTTTTGGTTCCAGGTAGAACCCTTTTTGGTTCCAGGTAGAACTATTTTGTGTTACATGTAGAACACTCTGTGGAAAGGGTTCTACATGGAACCCAAAAGGGTTCTAATTGGAACAAAAAGGGATTCTTCAAAGGGTTATCCTATGTGGACAGTCAAATAACCCTTTTTAGTTCTAGATAGCACCTTTAGTGCAGGCCCGAATAATGAGAGGTTCTGAATACCCGTACTCTTCTCATGACTGGGAGCAAAAAGTCTAACCCCTCAACCCACTACTCAACACCTACTCAAAGTTCAGTGTGCAATAACTTCAGCTATGTCCTCCAACCCTTGAGACGTCCTCTGTATGTGCTTTGTTTTGTTAGTGGGCGGCATTCACGTATATGATCTCTCTCTCAGAACAATAATAACCATCTACCCACCTTGGACATTTCTGCCTGACAGTAGGATGACAGTGAAGTTTATGTTTTATGAAAAATGAATTCCTGTCACCATCACTATCTCTGTGACAGGCCAGGGGACCAGTCCCCCTCCTCATTATGCCTGACCTCTTCCTGTTTGTGTCCAGCTGTCCTTGCATCCTGCCCGCCACTGTCTGTCAAGCACCATAATCATATTCAGCCACTGGAAATCACATGACATATTAACTGCTACTGTGGAGGAGCCTGGTTAGTGACTGGATCAGCCTAATGAATGCATAACCATGAAAATGACCGTAATAATGACATGAAAAGAGAGCCCAAAGATATCCCTGTTCTCTCCTCCACCTGTCCCTGTCCCCTCATAGCCCCTCAATGCACCGAGTGGAGAACACAGTCACACACACGTCTTATGTTCCTATACGAAGTGAAAAGAAACAGCACAAATACATTGTGGTGAAAGAGGTGAATTAAGTCAAGAGGTGGAGGATGTGTCTTCTCAGCCGATGGAGTGGAAAAGAAGGAGGAGAGGGAGCAGGGGTGAGTCTGACAGGGTTAATGTGATAACTAAAGGGAAGCTCATGTCACCCAGACGCTCCGAAGCCTGGCGAATATTCATTAAATCTCCACAATAAGAGAGAATTTAATCTGCCAATTTAATTACGAGGCCGGCGCACAGGAAGGCTTTGGTCTAGATTCCGCTTCCCCAGGAGATTCACTCTCTATCCCTCCTCACTCCCACGATGAGCACGAGAGGAGCCATTTGACCAGCAATGAAGGGAGGCTTGGCCTCACAGCTGCCTCACCACAGAGGGGGAAATAATGAGAGAAGGATGAGGGAGGGAGAGAAGAATGGAACAATAGAGGAGCGTGGCCATTACTTCTCCATGTGTCCCATTATCCAGAGAAAACAAGCAATATCCAGCACCACAAATTGGGACACTAGAGAAACAGAGAGTTATTGGTGAGAGGAAATAGGCTGCCTGTGCAGGAGGATTCAGTGTCTGTAATAGCTTTAGAACACACTTTTTAACTCTGTCAGTCTGACATTCTTCCTAGCTCGCTAGATCCTGGGCCTTGAATGAATGATGGTGGTATAGTATGGTGGTTCTCAGGTCAATTAAGTAAGGCAAGCCAAGAGGAACAACCTATACGCTGGCAAACTGCTTTAGAAAATGTTGAACATGGAAAACAACTTTCACAATGGTCTCTAACGGTTTGTGAAGATATATAACCTGATATACATGGTCTAATGGGTGTTATGTTGCTGATAGTGTAAATATTGCACCGTTAATGAAGCAATTCAGCTCCTATTTTCATTTCTCCTCACAGCAGTCAAAGCAATATTAACCATCTTATACTAAATAGTTTCATTACAAAAGATTTAATTCCATCTGATTTTTAAAGCTCATTAAAAACTTATTCACTAAAATAATGAACATAAAACCATTCTTTCTCAAATAAATTTGATTTCCCTCCTTTATGTAACGGAGAGTGCTTTGCAGAGAGAGACAAATTGACTAAGAGAGTCATCTAAGAGAGTCATCTAAGAGAGTCATCTAAGAGAGTCATCTAAGAGAGTCATCTAAGAGAGTCATCTAAGAGAGTCATCTAAGAGAGTCATCTAAGAGAGTCATCTAAGAGAGTCATCTAAGAGAGTCATCTAAGAGAGTCATCTAAGAGAGTCATCTAAGAGAGTCATCTAAGAGAGTCATCTAAGAGAGTCATCTAAGAGAGTCATCTAAGAGAGTCATCTAAGAGAGTCATCTCTGGAGGAGCAGAAAGTTACAAGACCCAGTAATTGCATTTCATAATAAAGAAAGCATGTCTCAGCTACTTGCCCCCATTTAATGCCATCCAATTAGAAAAGGGTAATGCAGCTTTGCCTCTACATGAATTTCAGCACCAAGAAAATCACACTCATGAAACATGTCCCTCAAATGACTTCTCCTGGAAATAGCTGATCCTCCTAAACCTGTCAACTCTAACATCTAACTTCAAACATACACAATAACATAGTCATAATGGACGACTAATACTGTACGTCAAAAGGGAGCTGGTAATTGTAAAATATCCTTTGAGAATAGTTTCTGAGGTGATTGAGTTTCGTATGCTGCAGTTAGATCCTGGAGTAGGGCTAGTGTGGTGCTGTTGCTGCACCTGGTTCACTGCAGATCCCAAGATGCAAACGTATCAAACATTGGGAAAATCAGCATGACATAGTGTTGGGGCTATTGTGCCTGCTTCTGCCAGGGCTGTCGTCTCTTGATAGGTTTGCAGTTGATGGCATTCTATTGTGCTGGAGGAATTAACTAACTGTAATCTACTGTTGTGACATCAAATGTAAAGAGATTATTATAGAGCTACCCTGGCACCTGAAGTAATGGACATTTCAAGCTGTGGGTAGCAATTAAGTACCTTAGAGTGATTGTTTTCAATTCAAATGTTCAAAAAGAAACAAAAATAGCTTCTTAGCTAAATGCAATTTCTCAAGCACAAATGTAACTAGAACTGTCTGGGAGTGGTCTGAGAGAGGCCTAATTGGAAGAGCATAATGAGAGAGAAGTGTAACCTGAAAACTAACTTTTGGCAGAGTGGAGGTTAAACTTTCTTTGTTATTGATTGTCACCAGGCGGTCAAAAAAAGAAAGAAAGATGTCATTTCAAACAGCTCTTACACTATAAGTGCATTATCATCATTTTTTCAATTTCACAGCATTATTCCAACCATAAAGTGTGGAAATATAAAGTGGCCCATCCACACTAAGGATATGACTAAGGCTACAGCAGGAGATGGGTGTCCACCACAGGAGGTTGGTAGCACTTTAATTGGGGAGGACAGGCTTGTGGTAATGTCTGGAGCGGAATCAGTGGAATAGTATCAACTACATCAATCACATGGTTTCCATGTGTATGATGCCATTCCATTTACTCCGTTCCAGGCATTATTATGAGCCGTCCTCCCCTCAGCAGCCTCCACTGGACTGTCTACATACAGTTTCTGTCCGGTCCACGTTTTGAATCCAGGTAGATTATGAGGTTGATTGCCAGTAATAGGAAGTAATACCTCATGGTTGATTTCTGATAGATACCAGACAGTAAATGGGATTCTAAAGCTGACATGCTCTACAGGCAGTTATGGTTATATCTGCATTGTGATATGTTCATTTTTTTGCCAAGAGAGATTTTTTTCAGGACAGCTTTCCTGTGATTTTGGGAGCTTAGAGATGATCAGTGTAGGGACGTTTACAGCATGTCAGCTTCACACAGGTCTTTATCATTGCAGCAGAGGATACAGGGATAAAAAAACTGCAGATCCCAAGATGCAAATGCATCAAACAGTGGGAAATCAGCATGACATAGTGTTGGGGCTATTGTGCCTGCTTCTGCCAGGGTTGTCATGTCTTGATAGGTAATCAATTGATGGCATTCTATTGTGCTGGAGGAATTAACTAATTGTAATCTACTGTTGTGACATCAAATGCAAAGAGATTATTATATGCAGAGCTACTCTGGCGCCTGAAGTAATGGAAATTTCAAGCTATGTACCGGAGGAAAATGAATGGCCTTGGATAAGCTCAAGTCCCATAGGTCTTCCCCTCATTGCAAAAGACCTGACATACATTATTAAAATATGAATCAATACAGAGCCTGTCTGCTTTTTGTAGATCTTTATTCTGATCTCTCGCCCAGATGGAGGTAGACAGGGAGGCCAGGGGGCTGGAGGCCTGCTCTGGTCCCCCCGTTGACCTGCCGTGTGTCCACTAGCCTCCTCCAAGGATTACGCGGTGAATTTCTCCGGCTTCTCTGCATTTTTCCTCCCCATCAGTGGGACACCTGCTTCTGCTGCCGGCAGCCCTCGACGGGTCATCTACAGACGATTATGTCAGGCGGTGGAGAGATGAACCGACTCTGCAGGGGAGAAGTGCGACTGACAGTCAAGATAATTTCCTTCTCCCTCCCTCCATCTAGCGCATCTCTCTTTTTCATGACTTTTTTTTTTTAATTCCCATTTCTTTTGAGTTGAGAATGTGGGATGTATCCCTCCAAGGGATCAATGAAACTTTGAGCCAAAGTGAAGAAAGAGAGTAAAAACAACTGAAAATATAACTCAATATAATAGAAGATTCCATTTGGATTATGACAGAGAGCCAATGAAGCAGAATGATCATATTATTTACACTGTAGGCTTTGGGTGCTGGTGGGTGCTGGTAATTTCATTAAATGCTGTATAACCTTTTATACTGTATACCCTGCAGTCAGGAAAGAGTAAATATTCAAGAAGGAATTTAGAATTTAAATTGCAGCCTTCACATCTACAGTAGCTCCTCTTTATTGCACCCGAAAGGAGTGCAACTACTGTCTGCAGGTATCACTAACACAAGTGATTATGAACTCTCTTTGGCAAGCAAACAATCTTTTACAAGTATTCAAATGACCTAATTATCCAAAGTGCCAAACATTTGAAAGTGTTTTTGGTGTATTCCAATTCCACCAACAATGACATTAAACTCTGTGAGTTGGATGCTCATCGAAGGTTTCTTCTTCTTCTTCTCTCATTTTCAAGACCTGCTGATACAAAGTGTATATGAGGCAATTGACAGGCTGTAAGGACAACATGCTAATCTGCTGAGAAATATAGTGACAAGGTTGATCAGAGAACTATTATTTAAAAAAAATATATATATATATAAACATTTTAGAGGGTGGATCAGCTTTATATTGCGGGAAAGAATGTTGCTTCCAATGTAATTGTCTGCATAATTTCCAATCCCCCATATTTTTGGGGTAAATATATATATCCATACACACATGCATATATATACACATATATACATATACATACCTATATAGACATACATACCTTTTTAAAGAATATACCTTTATTGTTATTCCCCGCAAACCCTACCGCCGATCCCCCAATTGAAATAAACTAATAAACACTTCTGCCACTTCCTTCAATCCATACATCTTACACACATTCTACTGATTGATCAGAGAATTGATTTGGCACAGTTTCGCAATTATTGGGAAACGCAAATTGCAAGGGCTCTAACTTTAAGGAATCTTGCATTATGTTTAAAAAAACTCTTCATGCTTCATTTTATAGGAACATGTTTGGTTTAAGATAGTAGTTCATTACTTTAAAGTTAAAATGCAGCCATTTTTATCTCAATATCAAATCATTTCCGGGTAGAAATTAAGTACCTTAGAGTGATTGTTTTCAATTCAAATGGCCAAAAATAAACAAATATAGCTTCTTAGCTAAATGCAATTTCTCAAGCAAAAATGTAGCTAGGACTGTCTGGGAGTGGTCTGAGAGAGAGGCCTAAACTTTCTTTGTTATTCGTCGTCACAAGGGGGTCCAAAAAAACAAACAAGGTGAAATTTCAAACAGCTCTTACACTATAAGTGCATTATCATAATTTTCTCAATATCACAGCATTATTCCAACCTCATAATATGGAAATATATATAAAACACAGGAAAATCACATTTTTGACTTCACTGCCACTTTATATGTAAACAGAACATAGAGCATTATCATTATTCTTTGTGTTAACGTAAACTCACTCACTTTTGTACATCGCCTTGGTCCGTACAATTTACCTTATTTTAGCGCCCCAAAAACGTAATCATTCTAGATCAACTGTAGCGTCAATACCATTGTAAAGCACAATTTCTCCCCTTTCCAACAAAATGAATGACATGACCTCCACGCTGCCCGTTTCTGCATAATTCAAGAGAGCAATGAGCTACGTCGGGGCTTTTTAAAAATGGCGGGTGGGGAAGCGAAACTAATGCGTGATAGTGAGAAGGAGAGGAGATGTGTCCAACGTATCACCTTATCGCCTCTAAAATGTAAATAAAACACTATAAAGAGTTTATATAATGTGTCATTACATACCTATTGGAAGGTTTGTGTCGAGTTTGAATCTGGTTTTTAGGGCGGTGCTAAAGTGATCTTCAGAAGTAAACAGCAGCTTTGAGAATCATGATCGCTTACAGTGATGACGCAGAAAAAAGACTAGGTATCCCCCCTTACCCCGTCACTGTCCATTTATTTTTTAAACGATGAGAGAAGTGCTACACCTGGTGGAGAGAGATTGTAAGGCAGAAATAGTTGCTTTATGTGTGCTGTATGTTACGGCATGACACGTCATGATGTAATGGAGGGTCCGTTTTTTCAACTTTTCTCCAATAGTATAGAGCCATTACCATGTCGATCATCACTTGATTAGAAAGTTAGTTCACACCCCAGATTTTGAAGTCAACACAGTCGCTACAGTCCCATTAGTTTTCTTTGTAGTCTCGTTTGAATGTCTCGGTTGCGCACATTTGTACGAATGGGGTGAGTTTACGTTACTTCTGCGGTGCACAAAATGTCCATATGTTATAACAGTTTCTTGAAATACTTTTTTCTCATCAGCTTCAATTTGAACAGAATTCCTTAGAATCAATAGAAAACCACCAGACCAATTTGAGGCCACATGACAAAGAATAATGCAGGTACTATGGATGGGGGTGTGAGCATGTGGGTCTGGGCAGATGGGATGGAGTCGTTTGTGTGCGTCTGTAAATTTGTATGTGTATGTTTGTATTTGGAGTGAGAAAAAAAATGTAAAAAAAGGAAAACCACCAGTCCATCAAACATCCTCTGACTCAGCTCCATAATTAATAACACAATTCTAAGACCTGTCGTTCATAGCCATATGTCAGGAACGCTCTGCACTTTAGCTGCATTGTCCGTCATGCTCTGGTTTACACTAAGTGAGGGGGCATTCCTCAATCATTTACATTTCCTTGAAATATTTCATTATGGTCCCAAAAAGCAATTAAGCCACATTAACAAGCAATGGTTTGGCTATTGTCTCTAACGTCAGCCATTAATGTTAGGATTAAGGTTTGCCTCTCTATTCTCATTTGAGACAGTTAATGGCTTTCTGTGTCTCTGGCAACAATGGGATTTATATGCTAGGCCATTTTCCTCACTTTTAGCACAGTGCTAGTGGATATACATCAATTCTGTTTTTCCCTGTCAAAGACTCATCACCCTCGGTATTAAGTTATACTTTCCATCAATGGTACAGCTAAAGTCAGTAGCTTGTGTTTTCATCTAACCAGCAAATATGATTTATTTTTTATCATGCACTTGCTCCTTTTGGCCCCATATTTCTTATTAAACTGTGTGTTGCATTAGTGAATAACACGGTTTTCATCTAGGCTTGATGGTTCTCAGCATGACTGAGTCAAGTGAAATCAGTGGTTTCCCAATATAAAAAGTGCCTGCTATAACTCCAGTCCTGGGATAGTATTTGAGCTGACAGTAAATCAAAACCAAGGACACTCTTCCACAGCACCGGGGGACTTAGGAGAGACTGAGATGATATCACCATACAGTACAACGATAATAAGCCTGCACACATTCATCACCCCAGGCAGAAAGCCTTACCTCAGCTAAAGGCTCCATTCATTTCCACTGAATAGCCACACTAACTTCATGATCATTCTATTATTTCTGATTCCTCCCATGTTAAATTAAAACGTCCTCATCTTGGAGTTAAAACGATTGGCCTGCGACTGGCTTCTTGTTCCTTTGAGAAGTGCTCACTAGCTATTGTATTTTCAAACTGCCATCATTTCTTTCTCTGCAGAAATAGACAGCTATATTGTTTGTACTTTGTTTCACTTGCAAATATGATCTGTCTTGTGCTGTTATAAAAACATTACCATATGCTGCAATGCCAACACATGATTTTGTTTATATTGTATTGAGCAGTCTGTGAAGACAGAGAAATTAACATAGAGCTGAGCATAGCTATTCAGACGGAATACAAGTGAAGGTTACAGCCATAAGGACTTTCTCTGTGATGATTCATCATTTAATAACTAATGCACAAAATAATGCAAGGATTGCAAATGTATACCATTTTCTCAGATACCCTTGGTCTGTGTTAGGCATACTAATCATCTGAACAGATATGGTCCTGAATAGTTTCTTCCTAAGGATCATCTCTGGGTCATAAGTTGTTTACGATTGCAATGAGAATCACAATGTATTACTCAAGAAGACAATGCTTCAGAATGTGCTGCACATAAAGAAGGTAAAGCGGTCAGATGACGCAGATGCTACACTACAGGACTGTTTTGTTAGCACAGACTGGAATATGTTCTGTGATTCATCCAATGGCATCGAGGAGTATACCACCTCAGTCACCGGCTTCAATAATTGCATCGATGACGTCGTCCCCACAGTGACCATACGTACATAGCCCAACCAGAAGCCATGGATGACAGGCAACATCCACACTGAGCTAAAGGCTAGAGCTGCCGCTTTCAAGAAGCGGGACACTAATCCGGACGCTTATAAGAAATCACGCTATGCCCTCAGAAAAACCATCAAACAGGCAAAGCGTCAATACAGGACTACGATTGAATCTGACTACACCGGCTATGAAGCTCGTCGGATGTGGCAGGGCTTATATTACGGACTACAAAGGGAAACCCAACCACAAGCTGCCCAGTGACGCACCTACCAGACGAGCTAAATGCCTTTTTTGCTCGCTTCGAGGCAAGCAACACCGAAGCATGCATGAGTGCACCAGCTGTTCCGGATGACTGTGTGATCACACTCTCTGTAGCCAATGTGAGCAAGACCTTTAAACAGGTCAACATTCACAAGACCGCGGGGCCAGATGGATTAGCAGGGCGTGTACTCAGAGCATGCGCGGACCTGCAAGTGTCATCACTGACATTTTCAACCTCTCCCTGACCGAGTCTGTAATACCTACATGTTTCAAGCAGACCACCATAGTCCTTGTACCCAAGAATGCGAAGGTAACCTGCCTAAATGACTACCGCCCCATAGCACTCACGTCAGTAGCCATGAAGTGATTTGAAAGGCTGGTCATGGCTCACATCAACACCATCCCGGAAACCCTAGACTCACTCCAATTTGCATACCGCCCCAACAGATCCATAGATGACGCAATCTCAATCGCACTCCACACCACCCTTTCCCACCTAGACAAAAGGAATATGTGAGAATGCTGTTCATTTACTACAGCTCAGCGTTCAACACCATATTGCCCACAAAGCTCATCACTAAGCTAAAGACCCTGGGACTAAACACCTCCCTCTGCAACTGGATCCTGGACTTCCTGATGGGCCGCCCCCAGGTAGTAAGGGTAGGCAACAACACACAACCCCGGGAACCCATCAGGGGTGCGTGCTTAGTCCCCTCATGTACTCCCTGTTCACCCATGACTGCGTGGCCAAGCACGACTCCAACACCATCATTAAGTTTGCTGACGATACAACAGTGGTAGGCCTGATCACCGACAACAATGAGACAGCCTATAGGGAGGAGGTCAGAGACCGGGCAGTGTGGTGCCAGGACAACAACCTCTCCCTCAATGTGAGCAAGACTAAGGAGATGATTGTGCGCTACAGGAACAGGCCCCCATTAACATCGACGGGGCTGTAGTGGAGCGTGTCGAGAATTTCAAGTTCCTTGGTGTCCACATCACCAACAAACTATGGTCCCAAAACACTAAGACAGCTGTGACGAGGGCACGACAACACATTTTCCCCCTCAGGAGACTGAAAAGATTTGGCATGAGTCCCCAGATCCTCAAAAAGTTCTACAGCTGCACCATCAAGACCATCCTGACCGGTTGCATCACCGCCTGGTATGGCAACTGCTCGGCATCTGACTGTAAGGCGCTACAGAGGGTAGTGTGTACGGACCAATACATCACTGGGGCCAAGCTTCCTGCCATCCAGGACCTCCACTACCGTTCTAAAGTTTGGGGTCTCTTCGAATTTTTTTCTCCATTAAAATAACATCAAATTGATCAGAAATACAGTGTAGACATTGTTAATGTTGTAAATGACTATTGTAGCTGGAAACTATTTTTTTAATGGAATATGGCATATGGAGGCCCATTATCAGCAACCATCACTCCTGTGTTCCAATGGCAGGTTGAGTTAGCTAATCCAAGTTTATAATTTTAAAATGCTAATTGATCATTAGAAAACCCTTTTGCAATTATGAAAATGGTTCTGATTAAAGAAGCAATAAAACTGGCCTTCTTTAGACTAGTTGAGTATCTGGAGCCTCAGCATTGTGGGTTCGATTACAGGCTCAAAATGGCCAGAAACAAAGACCTTTCTTCTGAAACTCATCAGTCGATTCTTGTTCTGAGAAATGAAGGCTATTCCATGCGAGAAATTTCCAAGAAACTGAAGATCTCAGAACCCCGCAAACTGGCGCTAACCAGAATAGAAAGAGGAGTGGGAGGCCCCAGTGCACATCTGAGCAAGAGGACAACTAGTTTGAGAAAAAGACGCCTCACAAGTCCTCAACTGGCAGCTTCATTAAATAGTACCCGCAAAACACCAGTCTCAATGTCAACAGTGAAGAGGTGACTCCGGGATGCTGGCCTTCTAGGCAGAGTTGCAAATGGCCACCGGACTATTTACATTGACCCCCCGCTGTTTATTATCCATGCAGTCACTTTACCCCTACCTACATGTACAAATGACCTCGACTAACCTGTACCCCTGCACATTGACTCGGTACCGGTACCCCCATATACAGCCTCATTATTGTTATGTAATTTTATTGTGTTCATTTAAAAAATATTTTCTTCACTCTATTTCTTGAACTGCTGGTTATTTTTTATCTATTTACCTAGGCAAGTCAGTTAAGAACAAATTCTTATTTACAATGACAGCATACACCAGCCAAACCCGGACGACGCTGGACCAATTGTGTACCGCTCTATGGGACTCCCAATCACGGCTAGATGTGATGCAGCTTGGAAACGAACCAGGGACTGTAGTGACACCTCTTGCATTGAGATGCAGTGCCTTAGACCACTAGAGCTTGTAGGTAAGTGTTTCACGGTAAGATCTACACCTGTTGTATTCGGCACATGTGACAAATACAATTTGATTTGATGTTGTAGGAAGGCATTGTCTTACGTTAGATAGCGCCTTGATTCCGCCTGCAGGGACGAGCGTCGAAAAGCAGTGACGCCATCTGACGTAAGACAATGGTAGCTAGATTGCCTTGATTTTCATGACCGAGCAGCTTGTCAACTATAAACGGACAGGTGCATTCCTTCTTCATCACAATTAAAACATGCTGTTCATCACATGGCCACCTTGAGGGTGGAACAGAGATTTGGCTCAGAATGTTTATGGGTGTTTGTCTCTTAAGTTAACAAATGAAAGAATTCTGGAAGTAGAAGAGGCACTGAATTCAGGCTTAATTATCCCAGAACTTCTTAAATCAACCTTTCACATGATGCCAGAGTTTGGGTAGATAAGACAGATCCATCTTTGTCTACCTCTGGCTGTCTTCCTTCCTCAGGAGCAAGCTTATCTCTTCACACTATCTCTGGACAGATGCCACACCATCGTGTGATTGGCTCCCAATCATTCTGGCGTTTACCATTAAGGGGAAAATGTGCATGGGCAATGTAGCAAAACATTTTGGCAATGTATTATATCCACGGTTGAGGAGTAACTGATTACCTGTAAAAAGTTACATGTAATCTGATTACCTTTTTTGTTTTTCTTTACATCACCAGCAAAAATATTGTTAACATTTTTTTAAACCTTTATTTAACTAGGCAAGTCAGTTAAGAACAAATTCTTATTTACAATGACGGCCTACACCGGCCAAACCAGGACGACGCTGGGCCAATTGTGCGCCGCCCTATGGGACTCCCAATCACGGCCGGTTGTGTTACAGCCTGGGTTGTAATCAGATTTCAGATACTTTTGAGAAACTACATGATTACTTATTGGATTACATTTAAATTCAAAAGGGATGTTTGCAACAACAAAAGACACTATGAAACCGTTCTGTTTTCAATGACATTCAATTGAAAAGAGGCGCAAGTAACTAGTAACTAGTAACTGTAACAGATTACATTTAGAAAGTAACCTACCCAACCCTGAATTTATATCGTAACGAATATACCTGTTCATTTCCTCGTCTTTGTGTAACACCAATTCATCTTGATTCATCTGAACCAAACAAACTCATATTTTTGCTTGAGGAAAAGCTTTTGCTTGAAATGGAAACATGTGTTAGCTGGGTAACAAGATGTCAAAACTCGCAGGCCTAAGTAATACCATAATGAAGTATGACAGTTTCCTCTTCGCAGTTCCAGGTAGACAGTGTGTGAAGACAAGAGCAAGGACAGCTGTGTCAACTTGAACAGCCTCAGAGGCCCACGCATGTGTCAGGGCTACATGTGGGCCCACAGGGAAATCAAAGCAGGGGAGGGATACGTGCAAGCGGAAGGCTAGTGAGCTCTAAGTGCTGAGATCTGACACAATGAGATCTGTAGCGTCGGACCACCTGCCGTAATTGTGCCGAAGAAGAGATAGGAGACATTTGTTTGATCTGCTGGATATAACCTTTTTTTTTACACTCTTAGAAAAAAAGGTGCGATCCAGAACCCATTGAAGAACCCTTTTGGTAGAACCTTGAACCAAAAGGGTTCTACCTGGAACTAAAAAGGGGTCTTCAAAGGGTTCTAGATAGCAGCTTTTTTCTCAGAGTGTAGCTGTCTGTCCCACAACCACCAGTGAGAGTTCCGCATGCTAACACCACCAGCCTGCTACAGCTTATGCTATTTCAGCTGGAGTTTTGTGTATTCTAAGGTAACATTATTGGACCCACATCTGACACAAACACACACACAACTGTATCACACCCAAATAGTACATGTACATACACTTTAAGCTGTTACGCCCTGACCTTAGATATCTCTGTTTTCTATATATTTTGGTTAGGTCAGGGTGTGACTTGGGTGGGTACTCTAGGTTTTTGTATGTCTAGGGGTTTTTGTATGGCTAGGGTTGTTGTATGTCTAGGGGTTTTGTATGTCTATGTTGGCCTGATATGGTTCCCAATCAGAGACAGCTTTTTATCGTTGTCTCTGATTGGGGATCATATTTAGGCAGGCCTTTTTCCCACTTTCTGGTGTGGGATCTTGGCTATGTGTAGTTGCATGTCAGCACTCTATTGTATAGCATTTCGTTTGTTATTTTGTTAGTTCGGTATTCATTCTTTTAATAAAGAGAATGTACACATACAACGCTGCGCCTTGGTCTCATCTTTACGACGATCGTGACATAAGCAGAGATAATGTAACTCCTAAAGACTGCTAGTTGTTCTACTGAACCTGCCCCGTCTTTAACTGTTTTTTCAGAAACTCCCCCAGACGTGTCTTCAAGTGAGCACTGCTACTACATCTAGAATTAGATCACCATTCCACAAGGTGAAACAAATTAACCACTGGCCTTAACACAGAATGCACTGTAAGGAATATTCTATGTATGCCTCTTTCTCCTTTTGAGATTAAACTGATAGCTCATTTCTGTTCATAAAAGGGAAAGCATGATTCTATCTCTCAATAGATTCCATGCAGCACACATCCAGACAGACTCAGTGTGTGGTAAATCTCTAATTCAATAGTTGGCATCGAGTGTTGGCCACAACTTCTACGAGTCTCCCCCTCCATCTCCCTCAATATTATATTTTAATATCAATTTAAGGGCCTTATTGGTGTCATGCCCTGGCCATAGAGAATTTTATTCTCTATTTTGGTTAGGCTAGGGTGTGACTAGTGTGGGCATTCTAGTTTCTTTATTTCTATGTTTTCTATTTCTATGTTTTGGCTGGGTATGGTTCTCAATCAGGGACAGCTGTCTATCGTTGTCTCTGATTGGGTGTCATACTTTGGCAGCCTTTTTTCCTTTGTATTTTGTGGGTAGTTGTCTTTGTTAGTGGCACTATAGCCCTAGTAAGCTTCACGGCCGTTTCTTGTTTTGTTGGCAACATTCATAATAAAAATAAATGTACGCTCACCACACTGCACCTTGGTCCGGTCATTTCCCTGACGACGTTCGTGACAATTGGCATGGGAAATACAGTGCCTTGCGAATGTATTTGGCCCCCTTGAACTTTGCGACCTTATGCCACATTTCAGGCTTCAAACATAAAGATATTCCCAAGCTTTAAACATCCCAAGGAGCACTGTGCAAGCGATAATATTGAAATGGAAGGAGTATCAGACCACTGCAAATCTACCAAGACCTGGCCGTCCCTCTAAACTTTCAGCTCATACAAGGAGAAGACTGATCAGAGATGCAGCCAAGAGGCCCATGATCACTCTGGATGAACTGCAGAGATCTACAGCTGAGGTGGGAGACTCTGTCCATAGGACAACAATCAGTCGTATATTGCACAAATCTGGCCTTTATGGAAGAGTGGCAAGAAGAAAGCCATTTCTTCAAGATATCCATAAAAAGTGTCGTTTAAAGTTTGCCACAAGCCACCTGGGAGACACACCAAACATGTGGAAGAAGGTGCTCTGGTCAGATGAAACCAAAATTGAACTTTTTGGCAACAATGCAAAACGTTATGTTTGGCGTAAAAGCAACACAGCTCATCACCTTGAACACACCATCCCCACTGTCAAACATGGTGGTGGCAGCATCATGGTTTGGGCCTGCTTTTCTTCAGCAGGGACAGGGAAGATGGTTAAAATTGATGGGAAGATGGATGGAGCCAAATACAGGACCATTCTGGAAGAAAACCTGATGGAGTCTGCAAAAGACCTGAGACGGAGATTTGTCTTCCAACAAGACAATGATCCAAAACATAAAGCAAACTCTACAATGGAATGGTTCAAAAATAAACATATCCAGGTGTTAGAATGGCCAAGTCAAAGTCCAGACCTGAATCCAATTGAGAATCTGTGGAAAGAACTGAAAACTGCTGTTCACAAATGCTCTCCATCCAACCTCACTGAGCTCGAGCTGTTTTGCAAGGAGGAATGGGAAAACATTTCAGTCTCTCGATGTGCAAAACTGATAGAGACATACCCCAAGCGACTTACAGCTGTAATCGCAGCAAAAGGTGGCGCTACAAAGTATTAACTTAAGGGGGCTGAATAATTTTGCACGCCCGATTTTTCTGTTTTTGATTTGTTAAAAAAGTTTGAAATATCCAATAAATGTCGTTCCACTTCATGATTGTGTCCCACTTGTTGTTGATTCTTCACAAAAAAATAAAGCTTTATGTTTGAAGTCTGAAATGTGGCAAAAGGTCGCAAAGTTCAAGGGGGCCGAATACTTTCGCAAGGCACTGTATATGTTTACATTGCCAAAGCAAGTGAAATAGATAAAACAAAAGTGAAATAAACAATAAAAAAATGTACAGTTAGCATTACATTTCCAAAAGAATAAAGATGTTTCAAATGTCATATGTCTATATACAGTGTTGTAATGATGTGCAAATAGTTAGAGTACAAAAGGGAAAATAAATAAACATACATATAGGTTGTATTTACAATGGTGTTCTTCACTGGTTGCAGGTCACACATCTTGCTGCTGTGATTGCACACTGTGGTATTTCACCCAATAGATTGTTTTCAAATTATTTGTTGGTCTGTGTAATCTGAGGGAAATATGTGTCTCTAATATGGTCATACATTTGGCAGGAGGTTGGGAAGTACAGCTCAGTTTACACCTCATTTTGTGGGCAGTGTGCACATAGCCTGTCTTCTCTTGAGAGCCAGGTCTGCCTTCGGCTACCTTTCTCAATAGCAAGGCTATGCTCACTGAGTCTGTACATAGTCAAAGATTTCCTTAATTTTGGGTCAGTCACAGTGGTCAGGTATTCTGCCACTGTATTGTCTTTGTTTAGGGCCAAATAGCAATCTAGTTTGCTCAGTTTTTTTGTCAATTCTGTCCATTGTGTCAAGTAATATTTTTTTTTGTTTTCTCATGATTTGGTTGGTCTAATTGTGTTGCTGTCCTGTGGCTCTGTGGGGTCTGTTTGTGTCTGTGAAGAGCCCTAGGACTAGCTTGCTTAGGGGGCTCTTCTCCAGGTTTATTTCTCTGTAGGTGATGACTTTGTTAATAACTAGGGGGCAGTATTTTCATTTTTGGAAAAATAACGTTCCCAGAGTAAACGGGCTATTTTGTCAGGACAAGATGCTAGAATATGCATATAATTGACAGCTTAGGATAGAAAACAATCTAAAGTTTCCCAAACTGTAAAAATATTGTCTGTGAGTATAACAGAACTGATATTGCAGGCGAAAGCCTGAGAAAAATCCAATCCAGAAGTGACTCATGTTTTGAAAGCTCTGCGTTCCGATGCGTCCCTATTGAGCAGTGAATGGGCTATCAACCAGATTCTTTTTTCTGCGTATTCCCCAAGGTGTCTACAGCATTTTTACTTAGTTTCACGCATTTATGTTGAAGAATGAGCGTAAGCGACTATATTGCGTAAGTGGTTACCTGATGGCTCTGAGTGATTCTTGCGTAAAATACAGAGGTAGCCATTATTCCTTTCGGTCCTACTGAAAAGCCAACTGTCCCAGTTGATATATTATCCAATAGATATTTGAAAAACACCTTGAGGTTTGATTATAAACAACGTTTGCCATGTTTCTGTCGCTATTATGGAGCTAATTTGGAATATTTTTCTGCGTTTTCATGACCGCAATTTCCGGTCGATTTCTCAACCAAATGTGAAGAACAAACGGAGCTATTTCGCCTACAAAAATAATATTTTTGGAAAAAAGGAACATTTGCTATCTAACTAGGAGTCTCGTGAGTGAAAACATCCAAAGCTCATCAAAGGTAAACGATTTAATTTGATTGCTTTTTTGATTTTCGTGACCAAGTTGCCTACTGCTAGCTGGACATAATGCTATGCTAGGCTATCGATAAACTTACACAAATGCTTGTCTTGCTTTGGCTGTAAAGCATATTTTCTAAATCTGAGATGACAGGGTGATTAACAAAAGGGTAAGCTGTGTTTCAATATATTTCACTTGTGATTTCATGAATAGGAATATTTTCTAGTAATATTTATGTCTGTTGCGTTATGCTAATTAGTGTCAGATGATGACAACGACAAAGGAAGGTTTGTGAATTGCTTCCTTTTAGGTGGTTGTAGAATTTAACAGCTCTTTTCTGGATTTTGATCATTAGCGGGTAATGGCCTAATTCTGCTCTGCATGCATTATTTGTTTTTTAAATTGTACAACGTTGTATTTCAGAATTCTGCATGCAGTCTCAATTTGGTGTTTGTCCCATTTTGTGAATTCTTGATTGGTGAGCGGACCCCAGACCTCACAACCATAAAGGACAATAGGTTATTTAACTGATTTGAGTATTCTTAGCCAGATCCTAATTGGTATGTCAAATGTTATGTTCCTTTTGATGGCATAGAAGGCCCTTCTTGTCTTGTCTCTCAGATTGTTCACAGCTTTGTGGAAGTTACCTGTGGCGCTGATGTTTAGGCCGAGGTATGTATAGTTTTTTGTGTGCTCTAGGGCAACGGTGTCTAGATGGAATTTGTATTTATGGTCCTGGGAATTTTTTATTTTTACCCAACAAGCTGTTTTGCAAGACAGGCAATTTACTGTTAAAAAGAACTGATACACAGTTCTTCACTGGCGAGGCTGGTCTTGATCTGCTGGTATGAAGAGGGAAGATGGATAACGAGGTGTTTTCACAGCATGTAGTCAAAAAACACAAGGCTCTCCCAGGTCATGGGTGCAATATGCAAATATGCAAATACCTTATTACATTGTCTTGGAGGCTGGAAGACACATAAAGCAATGAACCATAAGTTGACAACGGTTTCAATGTAACCCA
This sequence comes from Oncorhynchus kisutch, assembly GCF_002021735.2. Taxonomy (NCBI): domain Eukaryota; kingdom Metazoa; phylum Chordata; class Actinopteri; order Salmoniformes; family Salmonidae; genus Oncorhynchus; species Oncorhynchus kisutch. Next base: position 64,368,756 of record NC_034183.2, read on the forward strand.
AAAAGGTAATGATATCCATGATACTGTAGCAACAGATCCCAGATGAGACTGTAAATATGTTCTGCCATAAGTTACTGCCCATTACTCATGCCATAATGAATCAATAAACTATGCAAGAGCATAGACCATCAATTTCTGTCAAGTGCCTCTATAGACGCGTCCCTAATTTATGTGCTGTCTGTCACCTCCGGCCGCATGGCAAAAGGCCCAGCAAAACAAAAAAGACAATGCCCAAGGACTAGTCAGCCCTTCCCTCTCTGAAGTGCCAACATGTATCTCTCTGTTACAGTAACCAGAGGACTGATTATTTAAATGTATGTTCGTGATGCGATTGCTTCCATGTCTGGTATCTATCTAAAACTTGTCCCCTGGGGATAACTCTGATGCTATCTATATGGATGTATGACCTCTGTGGTAACTTGTATCTGGACAGGGTGAACTCGAACTGGTCTATGCAAAGGGTTTTATCGTCTTTAGCAATTCTGCCTTATCTCCACTGTCTCATCCCACACACAAGCCTTTCGATGCTGTGACATCCTGTGGAGATTGGGCCTGGGTGTCAGGTTACTGTAACTTGGTATCGTTTAATTGCTCGATGGTGGTTGGTTTTGGTTTGAAAGAGTCACACCTTCAAATGCTATAAATGGAATTAAATGCATTTATTCTGCCTCTTATCCTGTATCCTGCCCAGGCCTTCGGCTTGAGTAGGCCTGTTATGTTCATGCTTGGCTTTGGTAACTCTAGGATCTTCATGCCTAGATAATGCCTTGTAATGCTTGCTAATGCTTTGTAACTTAAGCTTATGCCTTGTACAATGTAATAATTCATTTTACAATGTTAAATAAATCTATTTGCTATCTATTTGAAAGAATTCTTAGACCTTTCTTGATTTCCTATTACTGTAACTCAACTATAGTTTTGTGCATATTTCTAAATCCTCTTTATGGAGTCAGATAAATATATTTAATAGGCTAAGTGCATAGTCTTATTATGGGTCGCATGTGAGGTGTATATAATATATACATATCAGATATTACCCCACTACACCTCTCTTACCATAAGGTAGGCATGAGAAATGCATCACAATCACTGTCGCGGTGTGAAAGTATCATCAGGATTATCAACAGCAAGAGAGCCCTACCTACACTACAGTGTCAACAACGAACTATACCGTCTTCCAAAAAGACACTCAAATATTGATGTTAAACTGGACTGACTGCTAATATTACTGAACAGAGCGAAAGTTTACTTTTGAAGGGCACATTGAAACTTTAGCAGGACATTTTGAAAATAGGATATTATAGAGGGGTTATTCACCGTGCATAAACTGAAGTCCATGGCAATGTCATTAGGGACATTGCTGCTGCTTTAGGGATCACTCAAATACTGAGAAAGCAAGTCAACGTCAGAGCAGTATTAAAAGCTGTCCACTCAATGCACAGCGTTTTCCCGTTAAAAGCAAAGGATTTGCAAAAAAGTATTAGGCCCCCTTGCAAGATCATTCAAATTAGGCGTCTTCTGCTTAGAATTTTGAAACAATGTTGACAGAGAAAGAAGTGGAAGGGGGAGAGAGAAAGAGGGAAGTAGGAGAGAGAAACAGGGAAGTAGGAGAGAGGGAGAGAGAATTCAGCCACACAAGATCAGAATGTTTCTATAAAAAAAAACGTAAGGGGCCTCATCTGGTCTCTCTGGTCTTCTAAATCATAAAGCTCAAATAAAGTGGTATTTTGGCAAAGGATTTAATATGTAAATGAAGGGCGTGATTTTATTGACTTGTTTAGAATACTACGTAAGTGTACATCGATAAAAATACATCCTCCATCACTACCTACTGTAATGGACCATGGGCAGAAATTATTCACTTTTCTGCTCTCACTGTTGGCTGCTGGCTATTCTTTCATCATATATTTCCAACAGTCTTGGGTTTTAATAAGAAATCAATGCTACAGTCCATCCACCTAAACCTTCTATGGCAGTCAGTCATTTTATGCAAATGTGCTCTCTAAATCTGAAACTTTGTCAAGCCAGCACATCCCGAATCCCATCCTGCCCCTCTAATCTCCTGTGTTTTGCATTTATGCGGCAGGTGCTTTTTGCTGGGTTACTGCTGGTGAATGTAAGAGCACCCTGTCGTTCGTGGCAGCGTGGGGAGAATCCAACTTCATTCACATGCAGGGCCAGGTAAGACCAGTGTTGTTCATGTCTCCTGAGGTTTCTCCTACAGACAGTCTGTTAATGCAGCTTCGTCGTGGGGAAGACAGGCCGACCCTGGCCCTGCTACGTGGAATACTAATGCCCTCTGTCATGCAGAGACCCCTTATACACACCGTCTTTCTCATCTTTTCTTTGTGTAGCATTAAAAAGTCAAAAAAATCTATTTTCACCGTGTTGCAAAGTTAGCAAATATCTGGCTTGGAAATCTGATCTCAATTTCACAGCCTCCCCCTCTCTCTTCCTTCCTTGCAGGGGAGGGTTCTAGAAGGGTCCAGGTTGGATCTTCCTCAGGCGTTAGGATCGACGGAGTAGGACGGAGGGTAATAGATGGATGACAGAGGATGAGGAGTGGAGATGAAGAGCTCGATATGAGGTGACGGCTGAGTGACAGTCGTGTGTGGGTCTCAGGCGAGTCGCTAGGGATGGCCGTCTGCCCACAATTACTGACCTGTCCAGGTGAGCTGTGATGAGTTGGCCAGAACCGTAACCTCCAATTGGAGTGGCTTAAAGTCCCGGTCCCTCTTCAGTCATCGAATTTCACAGAAGTCCCCTCAGATTATCTCACACTTTGATTCCTTCTGGCGGAGAATAGGGCCCCTCTTTGAATCAGCAGCCAGGCAGAAAATGTGAAGAGAGCAGAGCAGGCTGCATAATTGACTTTGGACTGAGGCGACATGCAAGTCTGCAGAGGTGTATCTGATTGGAAGCTGCCCTCCTGCCCCGTTCTGTTTACGTCTGCCGTCTCCCCTCCCAGACAAAAATATATGACAAACATGAACAATGAAGTGGCTCCCTGTTTGACGATGTTATATTTTAATGACAGTCTCTTTTATCTATGGCTATGTTGGGTAGATAAAGTCTCCAGACAAGATAGTTGAATGCAGAGATGATGGAGAACCTTCTTTCCTCTATTCAACTTCATTTAGAAATAATCCCTTGAGGGCCTAAACCATATCCACAAATAACCACCATGAAAAAGGCAAACACAGCACATCTACCAAAGAAATAACATGCAAATGCTTCTCAGAGAAAGCTAAAACTACTTGTGTGGTGAGGGTCAATACCAAAGCCAAATTGGCCCACTTTGTCCTGCTAAAAAAACTCAATGTACAGACAGAAACAACCAGACTAGCAAATGAATGATACAATTAAAACAGAAGCTTCATACTATTGGTGATTTAAATATACGTGCAATGAATGCGAATGCTGACTTCAGATCCAGTACATCTTCACGGTCACTTTCTGTCTGACAAATTCTAGTCACAACAAAAGCTGTGAGAGGGAGATTTAGCCTACTCTCTGCCCCACTGCTTGTGATTTAGGTGCCCCCAGGTAGAATGGGCCATTGTCACTAGAATGGGCCCTAATGGACTGGGCCTAGAAGCTTTGAGTCTTCTACAGACTGCTTCACACTCCAGAAAATACGATAATCACCTGTCCGTTGAGCCCACTAAGCCCAGAAAAACACTCATGTTACATTCAACTGAGAGTTAAAGCACTTGTCTTATCTACAAAAGGAAGGAGTCTTCTTGATATGTAAGCCGCACCCTTACCCAATCAGAAATGCCTTTTTTGTTGCTGTTTCAGGAAATGCTAAAGGAAAACCTGACAGAAACGTATTGGGAGTACAATTAACAGACACAGAAGTCCCCCAGATTTTCATCTAGAACCTGCTTATTAATCATTCAATGCCCAGCTAATATTCGGATGGAAATCCATCTGATAGCAGGTTGTGTTGGAGCAGGTCTGCAGTATTCCAACAATTGTGTGCTTCTGACATGACATATTGCACAGGGCTAAGTATCCTCTGTTTCCTGTGAGATGTAGGCTACAGTAAGCCTCAGAACTCCAAAGCTCCCATCTCAGTTCTCTCTCCAGGTAGAACTCGTCATGTCTCACTTGGGTAACACACACAGACACACTATACTGGAGCTTTGTCATAGGGGGATAAGACCGATGGCCTGAAATAGCCTCCTTGAAAACATGAGACAAAACGTATACATACTTCTTATTCAGTAAAGACTTGCATTACAGAGATAGGGTGGCAGGTAGCCAAGCAGTTAAGAGTGTTGGGCCAGTAACCAAAAGGTTGCTGGTTTGAATCCCAGAGCTGTCGAGGTGAAAAATGTGCCCTTGAGCAAGGTGCTTTACCCTAATTGCTCCTGTAAGTCTGTCTTGATAGAAGTGTCTGCTGAAATGTAAATATTAGCTTTCTGGAACCTGAATGACAGATTATTGTGGCTCACCACTGCATCATGTCTGCTATTCAAGATTTTAGGAGTGTTTTGTAATTATGTGCCATTGATGATGGGCCCCTCTCATGGGTGAATTCCCTGAGCCTATATGTGCCATTACCTTGTGTTGAGTAGATTTTCATGGTTACCGCTCCCTCAAGTGGTAAATGGAAATAATGGCTCTACATCACTCTCTCTCACGATGCCACTGCAGGATTGGAGCAGACATTAAGCTGCAATGCCTTGCAAGTCATATTGGTATTGTGAAGTGTGAGATTCGCCGCAAGACAATTCTGCTACTTCACTGAAGCACAGGTTAGAAAATCTCATATCCACTCGTATTTTGGGAACGAGAGTAAAGATGTCACTGTGTAGTCTTAGGCTCATAGTATTATACCTCTACAGGCAGACTCAGAAATACAATACTTCAAATGAGCTCAAAATTATAACACAGAGATATTGACTAAATTCTTACTCCCAGAGAATATTTGATACCTCAGTTTTCTAGTTTTGTTTAAACAAATCATATGGGGAGACACTAGTCTTAAGTCATGCCACATAATGCATCATGGGGTGGCAGGTAGCCTAGTGGTTAAAGCGTTGGGCCAGTAACCGAAAGGTTGCTAGATCGAATCCCGAGCTGACAAGGGAAAAATCTGTTGTTCTGCCCCTGAACAAGACCGTTAACAAACTGTTCCTAGACTGTCATTCCTAGACTGTCACTGACTTGCCTAGTTATAACAAAAAATGATACCAATCATCTGAAGGGAAAGTAGGATAACAGACTTTGGGAAGTTCCAACATCATGAATTATCACTGGCCCTTCACATGGCAACACAACAACAAGTCTGAGATAACCACCTAGTGTTTGATCTAGTCCTCTAGGTGGAGAATGATCAATGTGGAAAGATCAATACCCAATTGAAATGCAAAAGTTACCCAAGGGACATGCAGACAAAGTGGCCAGCACTGGACAGAGGATCACGACTGGCCTCAGCTGTTCTCTGTAGGGGTTTTAGTAAACCAATGCAAATTCAACTGCAGTAAATTCTGTGAACATAGAGCTGGGACAGAAAACTCTGGCATTACACTACTGTTTACAATAGTTATCAGACAGGCAAGTCTAACAGGAATTTTATTTGAACCTAGTCAGTTAAGAACAAATTCTTATTTACAATGACAGCCTACCAGGGAACAGTGGCTGAGCCAACGAGGTAAGTCTTATGGGACTGCCTTGTTCAGGGGCGGAACGACATTTTTACCTTGTCAGCTCGGGATTCGATCCAGCAACCTTTCAATTACTGGCCAAACGCTCTAACCACTAGGCTACCTGCTGCTCCAAGAGAGCATATACATTCCTCACTCACTCATGACTGCACGGTCAGGCACGACTCAAACACCATTATTACATTTGCTGATGAGACAACCTATAGAGGTCAGAGACCTGGCTGTGTGGTGCCAGGACAACAACCTCTCCCTCAACGTGATCAAGACAAAGGAGATGATTGTGGACTACAGGAAAAAGAGGACCGAGCACGCCACCATTCGCATCGACAGGGCTGCAGTAGAGCAGGTTGACAGCTTTAAGTTCCTTGGTGTCCACATCAACAAACTAACATGGTCCAAGCACACCATGGCAGTCGTGAAGCGGGCACGACAAAACCTATTCCCCCTCAGGAGACTGAAAATATTTGGTATGGGTCCTTAGGTCCTCAAAAGGGGCGACAGCTGTACCATTGAGAGCATTCTGACTGGTTGCATCACTGCCTGGTATGGCAACTGCTCGGCCTCCGACCGCAAGGCACTACAGAGGGTAGTGCGAACGGCCCAGTACATCACTGGGGCCAAGCTCCCTGTCATCCAGGACCTCTATACCAGGCGGTGTCAGAGGAAGCCCCTAAAAATTGTCAAAGACTCCAGCCACCCTCCTCTCTGCTACCACACGGCAAGCGATACCGGAGCACCAAGTCTAGGTCCAAGAGGCTTCTAAGCAGCTTCTACCCCCAAGTCACAAGACACCTGAACATCTTGTCAAATGGCTACCCAGACTACTCGCATTGCCCCCCCCCCCCCCCCCCCTGCAACTCTCTGTTGTCATCTATGCATAGTCACTTTAATTAACTCTACCTACATGTACATACTACCTCAACTAACCAGTGCCCGTGCACATTGGCTATGTACCAGTACCCCCCTGTATATATATATATTTTTTTTTTACTGCTGCTCTTTAATTACTTGTTACTTTTACGTCTTATTCTTATTATTTTTTTAAACTGCACTGTCGGTTAGTGGCTCGTAAGTAAGCATTTCACTGTAAGGTACACAGTGTTGTACACCTGTTGTATTCGGTGCATGTGACCTAATACAATTTGACTTGATTTAGTTGATGCATTTAGTGTAGGCAAATGATCTCATCTAGAGTGGATTACAGTCAACACTTCATATTATTTGAGAGACTGGCCAGTAAACGGTCTTTGAAATGGAAGGTGGTGAGGCTGTGGCCCTTCCTCTCTGACAGCTTCCAGAAGGTCATTGCTGGCCCATCTATAGAATAATAAAACAATGACAGCTCGATACAGCCACCATGTGGAGGGACAGTACTGCGTCACACTATAGTATAGGGTACTGTGCTCTCTGGTATAGACAAAGAGCTGCGATACAGGCACTCAGTTATCCATCCTTCTTTGTTTAAACTGTATAGGGATCAGAGGCAACAGGTGGGAGGAACTATAAGACAGGCTCATTGTAATATCTGGAATGGAATTTTTGAACGGAGTCAAACATATTTTCATGTGGTTTCCAAACATGATGTTTCCATATATTTGATGTGTTTGACACCATTCCATTCCAGCCATTACAATGACCCCCTCCTCCTATAGCTCCTTCCACCAGCCTCCTCTGATAGGGATCCATTTAGAGTGAACTGTCAGCTGCAAACTCCACCTGTCAGTAAAGTTGCAGTAGCCCCATTAATTGGTATATAAGGTGTCCTAACTTTATTCTGATTACTGCAATAAATATGACATCAAAACAGAGTTGTCACACAGAGAGAGCATGCTGCTGGCACAGTGCTTTAGGGGGTCTTGTCTCACTGAAAGATCAGGACTGTTTTTGACAGAGATCACAGTTTAATTTTTCAGGGCTAGAACAATAGCACATTTTGTATTTCATATAAATGATTTACAAAAAGGAAAAAAACTGTTCATCTGGTACGTGAAGCTTTATATCATATTCATACCATTATACAACACACCTAGACCATTATCTATGATGAAATGCAACCTCAACCTTCGCCAATAACTGTTCAACAACGAGTGACCATGGTGCTGTTGGACTATTATGTATGACTATCAGTCCAATGTAATACTACTCATCCATGTGTGACAACTTCAATAAATTCATTTGTTCAGATGCAACTTTTAAGGGTGTAGTTTAATAGGACATAAACGTTGTATGAGTTGTTCACAATATGTTGCTAGAAAACAACAGGCCAATACCATGGAGAATGATTGACATTGCTTTACTTTTTAAACGCAAAATCAAAGACTATGTTAATTACATGTTTTATATACACAGCAATGATAATGACAGGAAAAACAGAAATTCTTTATTCACAAGTGATGAAGGCAGCCAGTCCAGCCAAATGAAAATCTCTTACTTTACAGAGGATCACTCATGCAAGTTTCTCATAAAAATACAATTAAATAAAGCAAACTCAGTAAAATAACAGTCATTTGATTTCCACTAATCTCTGGTGTAACCCAAAGCTATGGTCAGGGTCTTAGTTTGTTTTGAGTCTCTTACTTCCCACGTCCTGTGTTGGTTCCTCTGGCTCTCGTTTGGCACCTTTGCCCGTCTCGCCTTCATTGGGTGTCCTCTGCTCTTTGTTGCTTTCAGCAATGGCTTCTTTCATCTGTTTAAGCTCCCTCCTCCCTCTCCTCTCCTCCATCTCTCCGATCTCCTCGGCAAACAGGGCTTTGAGGGGCGGGATGAGTCTGGGGAGGATTCTAAAGTCTCCAAACCGAATCTGAGGAGAGACAGATCACTTAGAGGTCTTTCAACATACCCAGCCTCCTCGGAGGCAGCTGGAGATGTATCTCTGATGGGAGTCTAACACATTCTGAATGTTACCTTAAAATGGTACCTCTAGATTTAAACTGAAGTTGTCCGAGAGTATTCTACCTGGACTAGGGGCATTGTCTGCTCATACCGTAGTGAATCATGGTCCTAATTCATTCTGAGGCTACACATATCCAATGGAAAAGCACATTTCAGATGTGCAGAACCCGCATAAACATTTCAATGTTGCTATGCATAACAAGTGGACTAAAGTACACCATTCAGCACTCACTTACCCTCATGTGGTCAAAAGATATTCCCACTCTGTCGTTGAAGTCCTCACTGAAGAGGGGGATCTTGGCATAGCGCTGGCTGAAGTGGTTCAGCATGATGAACTCAGCATTCATCTTCATGCCAATACCGATGGCCTGGGAGGTGGTACTGTCATTTTGGGAGGCAAGCAGAGAAGCATGATGCTACTCTGCTACTATTCTAACAGTAATTACCAGACTTAACCCCATGGTAAGCTATACAGAGTTTGTTCAGTGCAACTCAATGACTTTCAAGTCGTTTTCAATGCGAGATGGAGCTCTTTAACCAAAGTCACTGAAATTCCAGCTAGAAGGCAGAAGTGCCTTCATTACCTCCAATACAGAGTTCCAAAAATCAATGTCAATCTCAGAGAAGAATGCAGCCAGTTACAATGCCCTCTAAAAATGACTGGCTTCTCAAAAGCTCCTTGAGTTTCTTTGTCAGCTGAAAAATGGCACTCGTCTATTTCTGTTTACCTATGCATGTCATATTTTCACACTTTGGGCTGGATTCAATCAGTATCACAGAAGTATCACGGAAGATATGCATTATGGCTCGATTGAAATTTGAAGGCAATGTCTCCTCGTTTGTGGAGACTGCATTCGCGGTAAACACTGCATGTGTCGACTCAATCGGAAATGTTTAACGCGGATCTTCCGCAATATTGATTGAATCCAGCCCAAGAAAGATAGTTTTCTAATAGAATAACGAAGGACACCTCTGAAGAGAAGCACCATACTAGATCCATCTACTAACCTATGTCTCTTCTCCACAGCCTCGTCCTCCAATCCATCTTCCAATGTGGCTTCATGAATAAGTAAAGTTGCATTCTTTCCTTTGAAAACACAATGACAAACATGAATCACAAGACTGCTGCATGGCACAGCACTTCAAGCTTCTCTTCCTTTCCCAGAGGAAATCAATCACACAGCTCTGTGTAATAAACCATCAGCCAGCCCTGCTTGTCTGGCACACCCAGGCCTCTATAATGAACAGGCATGGGATATAGTCAGGCTCTCTCTGGGAGTCTTCAGCTGGATCACATCCAGTCGAACAATTTAAAAAGAGACAATGAAGTGGGATCCCACAGGAACTATGTGGGAGACCTTGTGATTCATAGAGAACTTTAGAACCGATCGATAGCATTAAGCAATATCTGGTAAATGATGCCAGACAGCACAGAGCATGGATGACAGGTTCAGATCAGACTGGCTACTGTAGATGTCTAGTCCATTAACAGTGATCTATATGTATATCATACCACCAGCAACTGTGTAGAAGTTACAGGATACACTCTGGGTCCAATATTCGAGTATGGCTCTGTGGAACGCACGTAACGGCAAATCAAATGGCATTGGTGAGTATTTACCATTTCATCCAGACGTCACAAGTGTGGTTCATAGAGAGTGTGTAAATCTTTTCACATCACACAAATTCTGGGAGCTGTACAAACATCACAATTGGGGTCGAGAACTGTTGGTACTGACCCATATGTGTGAGGGCATCGCAGGGCATTGTGTCCCCAGAGAAGACTAGCTGCCAGCCAGACTGATGAGTGATGCTGCAGGCAAAGGCATTCTTACAGTGACGCACTGGACAAGTCTGGAACTATGAGAGAAACAGAATATATGTATTTAAGCTTTGATGATAGCCTCAATAAACAGTCGTTGAACCTAACAAGTGTTATGAGTCTTATTGAACCACGAAGCAGCTTGTTCAAGTCTCCACATACCTTTACTAAATCAGATTTCTTCAGCAGCGCTTGGATGAATGCTTTGGTTTTGAACTTGGACACCTCAGCCCCCTCACACATGACTTTGCTTGGGACAATGCTGAAACATAGTCAAGAATACATCAATATTAGAGACGATGGACATCATATCATCCAGTTTGAAAGCATCAATTGAACAGAGTAAGGCGTGTCTTTCCTGACATACTTGACATGGCTGAGGATCTCCTCACAGTGGTCATGGTACAGGTTGAGCCAGGTCATCATCTGGACAGGGGCTATCAGATAGATGGGGCTGAAGGCTTTCCCAAGAGTTGCCTGAACGGTGAAGAGATAAGGACATACATTCATTAAAGTGTTCCATTTTTGCATGAATTAAACAGGACTCATCTTAAAATCTGAAAAATAGAAATTCTTTACTGACCAAGGCTCTCTCTCTTTGAAACAGCAAACTCAACAATCCCTGGAAAATAAAGTAATATTCTTTAAAGACTGATTTGAAATGACTTTATGCCAGAATATATGCTATAACTCTGTAATAAACATATTTATAGGAAAAATCATCTTTACTGTGTGATGGTCTGCATGCATGTGAGAGATGAAGACGGTTGAGATCTTTGCCAGTGTCTCATCCACACTGTCCCCATAGTGTCGGCACAGCTGGCCAAAGGTGCCCTCTCCGCAGTCCAGCAGCACTGACTGAGTGGCACTGAAGGAGATGGGACAGAGCATAAACACAGAGAGACAGACATTTATACTGGCTACCTGACACACATCTTTAAGGATTTATTTTAATAGTAACTCGAGTCTAACTGAGGGCCATTACCTGATGTTGACCAAGTTACCACTAACATTCCTGATCTTCATAGGAAGAGCCGATCCAGTTCCTAAAAAGACCACCTCTGGGTATTTTTCTGCCCGCCCTGCAAGAAACACCATTTTTCTATGCCATTGAAATTTCAGACGTAAAACTATCAGACAAAAGGACTACAGGAAACTAAACTCCGTTACTTTCTTAAATGCCCAGAGTGAAATGTTTGCAACTCCATTCAAGAGGAGTAAAGAGAAATTGATGGAGCTTTGGACTGAGCAATGTAACATCTCCCCTTGGGCTTCTAGCCTGACCTGTATCAGAGCAAGGCTCACCAGACAGCACTGCAGCATCAGTCGCACGGAATCGCTTGCACTCCTCCACTTCTTGGAGGAAGTTAGGGGCCTCCGCAGCCTCTTTCACAAACTCTTCAGTGTCACAAGAGGGGATGGCATCTCTGATGAATAACAAACAGTAGAGCACACACACCACTCATCACATAGTGCTGAGGGGCAGCGACGCTCTCATTTGACTTTGACAGTGTTGGCATCTATAAGATCATAGAAGAAATAGTAAGTCACATTTGAAAGTAGTGTTTCATCTGAAATGGTTTTCTTTGACAAAGCAGCCCTTCGTAAGTGGAGACTAATGTCTGGAAAATTGTGGCCTGAAGGACATACTCACCTTTGCCATTCAATCTTGGGTCTGAGCTGGAACTTCAGAAGACACTCGGCTCTGACATTGGGGACATGCAGGGCAGCCTGGGTCTCCTTGAGAAGATCAACAGCAAGAGTAGAAACAGATTAGCACAATACAACGCAAGATACAAAAGGTTTCCAAATGAACACGCTTATCTCTGTGTAACAGCAGGTTACAATGGTGAATAATGAAAGTTGTAGCACTTCACAACTTACCTTTGTTTTATAGTGCTGGAGCTCTGGAAATATCTCTGGATGAATCAGATTGAGCTGAGTTTGAATCTTGTGGCTCCTGACGTTGTGAACAGTGCAAACTTGCTCATTCAGGATCAGGTGCTCCGTGGTAGATGGAAACCTAAATACAAAAACACACAAAAACATTAAACATGTAGAAAGACCAACAGAAAACAGAGAGACAAGTGAAGTGCAGAATATGGAATATGTAAGCAGTCTGAAACTGAGGATTACATATGGCTGATTTTGTACCTTTCCATCCATTGTTTGTATTCATCTGTTTTCAGCACAGACTCGGGGCTCATGTGGACTACTAAGGCAGCAGGGTCCTCTGTTCCTCCACGTTGGTATCTACAGATGAGACAAATATCTCAGAACTTAACTACAATCTCCTAAAGAAGGCCTAAGGAGTAATGAAACAGGATGCAGAAGCAGCCTTTAACACATTTGGCCAACTTCGCTCAGGCCATTACCTGCTCAGCTGCTGATCGATGCAGATTGGTTGAACAAACTCCTCAGAGGGACACTCCACAACAATGAAGGCTGGTCCTGGATCAGTGAGAGTGCACACCTCCTCAGGATGGATCTGTAGGACAACCATCAGGATCACATCAGACAACAAGACCAAATGTATCTAATATTTACAATAGCTAATCCAAAATTCCAGAGCCCTAACAATCAACCAAATATAATTGAAGTACCTCTCTTCCTTCGTAGGTAACACTTTTCCCATCCTTCAGAGCTGCAATGAGAGGACCAATAGCTGCAGTGCCTCTGTGGAGAAAGTGCATCAAAAAAGTCATTAATCGGCTCAAGTTTGTTGAGCAGGAAAAACTGAATTTGTATTCAACAATCAACTTACACTGGTAACCCAAGGTGTTTTGCTTGAGCAACCAAGAAGTTCCCCTTCTTAGGATGAAGCTGCAAGTCAAAGAGAAAATTTGACATAAATTGCATCAAAATGCAATAATTCAGTATGTCACTGAGACAATGATATTGTGTTTCTTACCTTACAAATGAATGCCACAACTAAAGACGGATCCCTTGTTGCTCTTGCTTTTCCACCTGAAATGAAAATGCAATGTGAGAATTGATGCCCTTTGGAGCTCAACATCCTTGAACTAGGGCACTGATGACCCTGATAGCGCTGCATGCTCCTTTCGTCTCGTGGGTCATCCTTCCCAATCTCTTCCCGTTGACTTGACTATTGGAAGTCTGGATAAATGTAGTATTGAATTTTGTGTTTGAATGGGAGCGCTGCCTGGGTTAACACTTGCATTTGATTGGCTCGGAATATAAATGATATTTTCCTTCAGGAGAGGCATTTCCTTGTGTTTCTTTTTTGTTTTTACATGTTTTGTTCATCCATATCTCTTTTCCTACTGTGTTGTACAACGTTTTAGCAGTCTGTCTTGTATCTTATGCTAGCTAGCTTTTTGCAAGTCAGAAACATTTTCAGAAACACAACCTGTTTGTAGCTCCATCCTAGCAAAATAGTTGATTGGTTTGATTAGTGACACTAGTGCCCATGTAGACTCCACCATACTTCCCCTCTTTTTATCATCGTCCTGAGAACGTCCCCAGGGTTTCTAACGATCAGAGCATAAGCAGCCTGGGCTTCCGAGCCTACAAGCTCCTAGTCTTACCTGGGCTGGTTGCTCTCTCCTTTCTGCTGTCTGTGCTGGTGTCCTCAGAGTCTTCCGGCCTCCACAGCTCCCTCCTCTGGGGACTACTGGAGGGGCTGCTCCTCCCTGAGTTAGGGGAGCACTTTGGCCCATCCTCTCTGAGCTGGGCTGGTATAATTGGGGTTAAGAGAGTGTCAACTACCAACTCTTCAGTATGAGAACACAAATATTCACTATTTTACCCATCATAAACTTAATATGCTTTAGGATAGAGTATGAGTAACAGTAAATTACTCAATTCTAAAAATAATTTACAAAGGTGATTTCTAGTACTCACCAAATATTGGTATTTGACTAACTGTCATCGTGTCATCTGCGTATTGTTTCTCGGTGTAAGGTCGAACAGCTAGCTTGATTTCTTCCAGTGGTCCAGAAAATACTCTGATGGCATTCACATATTTCTCCTAGATCAAGAGGGGGAAATGACATATTGGACTCAGGATACCACAAAAACAGTTGACTCATTACAGACAATCTTTTGTACTGATACAATGTCCACTCACCAGTTGTGGTGGTCCAGATAGAACAACCTCAGGGACACCAGTGTCTTTCAGTGTCAATATCATCCCTAAACCAGAGTGTACACAGTTTATCACACCTAAGGACATACGCGGAGACATAGGCTAAGCATGCAATAACCTTTGACCTATGTCTATCTACAGTCACGTGAAAAGGTAAGTACACCCCCTGGAAAGTGGTCTTTTTTGGTAAATATTTGGACAGATGGCTATGTAATCTTCACTTCAACACTATTGACAGATAAAGGTAACCTAATTTAACAAATGACACAGAAAGATTATACTTTGCAATCAGTTATTAATCAAAAATCAACCGAAATGCAATTCCATAGTGCAGGAAACATAAGTACACTCCTAGCTTCAATAGCTGGTGTTGCCCCCTTTGGCTGAAATAACTTCATATAGCCGTTTCTTGCAACTGTCTATGTCTCTTACATCCACTGGGAGGAATTTTTGCATACTCTTCTTTACAGTACTGCTTCAATTGTGTCATGTATCAGGGCTTGTTTTGCATGTACAGCCCGCTTCAAGTCCCCCCACTGTTTTTTGACACATTTGAGATCTGGGTTTTGACTCGGGCCATTCCATACCCTCAATTCTTATTTTTTAGCCATTCTGTTGTAGTTTTGTAGATCCATGTTCAGTTTAGTTTCAGCTTATTGACAGATGGCCTCACATTCTCCTCAATAATTATCTGGTATAATATTGAATTCATGGTTGACTCAATTATGGCAAACTGGCCAGGCCCTGAGGTAGCAAAGCAGCCCCAAACTATAATGCCACCACCTCCATGCTTTACGGTTGGTATGAGGTTCTTCTGTTCAAAGGCAGTGTTTCATTTTAGCCAAACATGGCATCTGGCATTGCAGCCAAACACATTTTTTTGTGATTTGTTAAACTGGGTTACCTTTATCAATGAATGTGGTTGGAATTTAGCTCAAATGTATGTGCGCAAATATGTAAAAACAACAAAATGACAATTTTCCATGGGGTGTACTTACTTTTTCACATGACAGTACACCGAGACATAGGCTAATCATACAATAAGCTTTGATCTGTCTATTATGTATGCACAGTTTTTTCCAGGTTGACAGATAACTGACTTGATGTCAAGTGGCTAGAATAACAAGCAACTTACCTGATAGACCACCAACATTCTCCCAGCTCATTCTAGTGAGGAAAATATTGTCCAAGCGAGCAGCTTTTAACCTGACAAGAGGAACATTGAGATTTATTGAGCAGAGACTGAATTATAGATTTTAGTTGAAAATTGACAGGAGGCAATTCAACTTACTTGTGCTCTTGCATCAGCCTCTGTGTTCCCTCACCACAGTTGAAGAGGTACCTTCCACAGAGGAAAAAGGGTAAACAAATATGCTGCAGCCAAGTGCCTTTCTGATACACACTATACAAATATATTTGGCAATGTTACAACAAATTGTCAGACACTCATGTTCTCTGTTTAAGTTACCTATTGAACTCAGAGAAGACATAAAGTGATGCGCCATTATCTCGGCTCCCTGCCCCGACGACCTGCGCGTAGACAGTGGCTGGTCCATGCACATCCACTCCACGTTTCCTCTGTTCTCTAGACTTCACATGTCGCATTGTTTCTTTGGGTGCTCTCGGTTTCTTTGATCCCCGATGTTGGTTGTCTGTTGTGTTCGTAGTCATTGTCCGCAGAAACTGAAAAAGATGTTCACTGCATGCGAAGCTTTGTAGGCGACCCGTAGGTGTGTGTCTCACAAATAGCCATGCAATAGATTTACAGTGTAGAGACACTTTAGTCATACTAAACATTCGGTTTAATGGAAGTCAGTTCTGCTCGTCGTACAAGACAGCAAACGTATCGACCATCATTGCATAATCTTTATGAAAATATATTTTTACCTATCAGCCCACATATCAGTGAAACATAAACACTTCAGCGGTTGAGACATGCGATTTGACGCTCAACTGTGTTTCTTCCGGCGTAGATTGATGACGTCTTCATCACGCTCTCGATCATTGGTGTGCTTATTTTGTATTTATTTAACCTTTAACTAGACAAGCCAGTTAAGAACAAATCTGTATTTACAATGACGGACTACCAAAAGGCCTCCTGCGGGGACGGAGGCTGGGATTAAACTTTAAAAAAAATATATATGTATATGTATATATATATAAATATAGGACAAAACACACATCACAACACTACATAAAGAGAGACCTAAAAC
The DNA here is from genome assembly GCF_002021735.2 of Oncorhynchus kisutch. Classification (NCBI taxonomy): domain Eukaryota; kingdom Metazoa; phylum Chordata; class Actinopteri; order Salmoniformes; family Salmonidae; genus Oncorhynchus; species Oncorhynchus kisutch. Next base: position 64,385,466 of record NC_034183.2, read on the forward strand.
AACAACATAGCAAGGCAGCAACGCTTGACAACATAGCATGGTAGTGTAACAGTTGTTAATGTACTATGTGAATTTCACCAGGTTCATATATCAATATGTTGTGTTGATTTGTAATGCATGCCTGCATCCTGGGAGAAGGGGAGTGTGTACTTACGTTTTGCCCGGCGTGCTCGTGCTCCAATCATTTTGATGCACTGAGAGAGGAAGGCACGCTTTTTCTGTCTTCAGAAAAGTTAGATTATTTTAAGTACAAAGTCATACACACAGTGTTTTGTTCATGAATAATGATGTATATTTAGAGGTTACTCATAAGTGGATGGTATTGTAAAGATGCACTTGTAATTGTACTTTTTAGGATGATGTCAATATTCTGAATTCAACATGTGGTTAATAGCTAGCTAAGGTATTAGCAGGCTATTGTATGTGTGAACGATGGCTAGCTCCTCGAATGATCCTATTGTGCATCTTGTAGAGATGATTCGACGATTCTCAGAACATATGTGCTCTACAAATGTTTTATTTCCTTTTGGATGCAGGTATGTGGTTTTATCTATGTAAAATATGTTATGTATAATAAGGAGAGAGTGTATTAATTTTTGTAATCGAAAATCATTTTGATGCACTGAGAGAGAAAGAGGCGAAGATTCTCAGAACATATGTGCTCTACTAATGTTTTATTTCCGTTTGGATGCAGATGCAGGATGCAGAGAGTCAGTTCTGCTTGATTAAAACTACCTGATCTCCAAAGTCCACGTGTATAGTCTCAATCAACCACACACAACGCAAGAGTTACAGCGGTGCAGTATAGCACCGGCTACAGTAGCAGCACAAAACATGGTACACCCATTATTGGGCACAGACAACAGCACAAAGGGCAAGAAGGTAGACAACAATACATCACACAAAGCAGCCACAACTGTCAGTAAGAGTGTCCATGATCGAGTCTTTGAATTAAGAGATTTAGATAAAACTGTCCAGTTTGAGTGTTTGTTGCAGCTCGTTCCAGTCGCTAAATTAGCTGCAGCGAACTGAGAAGACGAGCAACCCAGGGATGTGTGTGCTTTGGGGACCTTTAACAGAATGTGACTGGCAGAATGGGTGTTGTGTGTGGAGGATGAGGGCTGCAGTAGATATCTCAGATAGGGGGGAGTGAGGCCAAAGATAGTTTTTTTTTTATAAATACCCATCAACCAGTGGGTCTTGCGATGGGTATACAGAGATGACCAGTTTACAGAGGAGTATGTAGTGCAGTGATGTGTCCTATAAGGAGCATTGGTGGCAGCCTCCACTATTTATGCTGCAATAGTTTGTGTTGGGGGGCTAGGGTCAATCTGTTATATCTGGAGTATTTCTCCTGTCTTATCCAGTGTCCTGTGTGAATTTAAGTATGCTCTCTCTCACTCTCTTTCTCTCCGAGGACCATGCCTCAGGACTACCTGGCCTGATGACTCCTTGCTGTCCCCAGTCCACCTAGTCGTGCTGCTGCTCCAGTTTCAACTGTTCTGCCTGCGGCTATGGAATCCTGACCTGTTCACCGGACGTGCTACCTTGTCACAGACCTGCTGCTTTAAACTCTAGAGACAGCAGGTGTGGTAGAGATACTCTGAATGATCGGCTATGAAAAGCCAACTGACATGAGTTTGCTGACCTGTTGCACCCTCTACAACCACTGATTATTATTTTCTGCTGGTCATCTATGAACATTTGAACATCTTGGCCATTCTAGGGAGTTTCCTAGGCACCGTGCTTCTACACCTGCATTGCTTGCTGTTTGGTGTTTTAGGCTGGGTTTCTGTATAGCACTTTGTGTCATCAGCTGATGTAAGAAGGGCTTTATAAATACATTTGATTGATTGAAATCTGATGGCCGAATGGTAAAGAACATCTAGCTGCTCGAGAGCACCCTTACCTGCCGATCTATAAATGATGTCTCCGTAATCTGGCATGGGTAGGATGGTCACCTGAATCAGGGTTAGTTTGGCAGCTGGGGTGAAAGAGGAGCGATTACGATAGAGGAAACCAAGTCAAGATTTAACTTCAGCCTGCAGCTTTGATATGTGCTGAGAGAAGGACAGTGTATCGTCTAGCCATACTCCCAAGTACTTTTATGAGGTGACTACCTCAAGCTCTAAACTCTTGAGGTAGTAATCACACCTGTGGGAGGAGGGGCATTCTTCTTACCAAACCACATGACCTTTGTTTTGGAGGTGTTCAGAACAAGATTAAGGGTAGAGAACGTTTGTTGGACACTAAGAAAGCTTTGTTGTAGAGCATTTAACACAACATCCAGGGAGGGGCCAGCTGAGTATTAATACACATGGGAGGTCTCACTGTTCTTTTGCATTGATTTGCAATATAGCAATAATACAACCAATAAATAAACTGGAGTATTTTTTTATTAAAGCTAATAATATCTGACAACATTATATTCAGTAATATAACAGAGCTAATCAATAGCTTCATATGTAGCAAGTCAGGTAGACTGATAAATTGTATGGCAAATTCATGATGTTAATAAACATTTATATTTGGATAGTCATATTTATATGTTATGACGTTAAAAAAGTCAATATACAAATGTATATGTTTATTAATATCATGAATTTGGCATTGTATTTATAGGGCTACAGACTTCACACTGGCTTGCTAAAAGAGAGGGACACCATTGTGGGCAATTTGTCTTATTTTACCATTTATCCTGCTAGCTTGTACCCCTTGACCCCTAAAATACATTTTTAATTAGATATTGTCATTGCTATTTCTTTGAATATCAATCTTTTTTATATTACATTTTTCTTCATATTGTGCTTTCAGACTTACAGGCCGTTGCTTTCCTTTATTGTGCAGCAATTATCCTGACCAAAAGGAATGGTCTAAATAATTACAAAAGCAAAAACTAGTAAATAAGGTCTTCATGTGTTTCAAATGCTCCATTGCCACTTGCCAGAGTTACTCTGTATGAACACCAGTAAGGCAAATCCCTGTACAGGTTTTATTTGTTGGATAGTTCTTACATTTTTCTGTGACACCAAGCTCAAAATGTACACTCATTTTTTCAGTCAGATGAAAGAGAAAATAAATTGATACATCATCCTTATATTTCATAAGCTCATTTTAATATTCTCAGGTCATTAAATATTTTACACATTCTGCCCAGCAAGATATTCTAATTTGAATGTTCTACATTGAAATGCATGTTGTATGCAACGATATCCAGCCAATTTAATAGTTTACTACTGTGCCAGTATTTTACCAGCAGTCAACGAAGTTTCAATTATATCTGGTAATCTAAAAAGATGTGAACTACACTGTGTGTACTAAACCTCTAGATTCTGTGTACATTGTGAATATTGTAGGAGTCAATCAATCACAGTCTGAAAACAGTTCAGGTACCATGCATTTAAGAAACAATCAGCTGAAATAATTAGGGGCCGGTCAGGTCCATTAGAACGGTTGCAACATCCAGAACAGTAGGCAATTTCATTACAGATAAGTGTGTGGCTATATACAGAGATACAAGATGGCATTATGTAGAACTACAGATCAACAGCACCATACATACATACAGCTTAGCTTTTAAAGAGAGTGTTGCATATGCCATGGCTGAGAGAGCCAGTGAGTGTGTTTGTTTGTGTGGTTGCTTGCCTTCTTACATCAATGGATTAACCTGAGCTCAAATAGATGCAGAGTAACTAAATGTCTCTCAAAGCACAATTATTTCTCTTTATTTATATATCAGCACAAAGTCCATTGCACAGTGACGACAGCACCCTCACAACATTGGATGGAGGCCACATGATCCTGTCCATCAATGCTGTTACGTTTTAAATTGCTTTACACCATAAGAAGCAAGGTTTCATTTAAGATACCAACCACAATTCTTAAAGTAACATACATGGAAGAGGTGGGAAGAGTCAAAGAGCATGATTCCAGTATCTCCAAATCATATATTCCACAAGTGATTAAACACTATAAATACATTTCCAGATTTTAAAATCACTGTACTGTATCCACATTAGAGATGAGGTCTCACATCGAGGTGAACCAAGACCATGGTATATTCATTCAGTTACTAGTTGTACTTACATGTAAGTGTGTGTGTAGGATAGAGAAAAGTGTGAGAATGTTGATAGCCTACAGACGTGACTGATCACCAGTCTTAGTACACGTGGTGTTTTAGTTTGTACATTTCCTGTCTTAGTTTAACACTGCAGTATGGGATGAAGCAACTCTTTAGGTCATTGTTGTTGTTGATCCAGGCTTCCGTTATTACTTGTTCTACAGTCAGTCGACGTACATGGGGGAGCTGGGAGAAGTAGGCATCTGATCCAGGATTCTGCAGACGTAACTGGCAACATCCACTGAGCGCTCCTCATACATCAGAATGAAAGCATGTTTCTGTATTGAAGAGACACAGAAACATGTTATAATATGTACGGGCGATAAGTATCTCTGCGTGTAATACAATTACATTCATTCATATTTATTCATTTAGCAGACGCCCGTATGCATACATTTTCATACACCCCCTCGTACTGTGGGAATCAAACCTTGAACTGTAAGTGCCATGCTCTACCAACTGAGCCACACGGGACGTACATACTTACCAGAAGCTCTTTGTACTTTGGCCTTTTTGACTCATCCTTTGTTAGGCTAAAGGGGCAAAGGGAATAAATAATTAAAATTCTGCTGTGCAATAAACCACATCATGGGTCTTTGAGACTTAAAAACAGACATTACATGTTTTGTCCACCAGGGGGAAATGAAATCCAGATGATGTCTCATTCAGAAGATTACCTTATAAATTTCACATCTTATTATTTGTGGGTGAATACTGTGAAAGTATGCTGTAGTTTACATTGACAATATTGCTCTGCAGTGATTCAATATACTTCAACTTATACTAGATCATCGTGAGAATAACATTGAAGCAGTGCCAGCCGAAGTTGAATCTTTGTCCTTTACCACAGATTGACAAAGTTGATGAATTTGGGGGAGAACTGCCTGTCTTCTGAGTTGGTAAGCTGTGGAGGTTCTCCCTTCACCACCTGTGTCAACTGGTCAAACACACTGTTCCACTTTGGGTAGGGAAACCGCCCAGTCGCCAGCTCGTACTGTAAAAAAAACCACATGGTGAGTCTACAGTTACAATATTACAAAAACAAAGAATAATCTTGTCTTGTGGATTTAACATTCAGTGTATCTTCAAATAGCTCGTTGAATGTTAAAGACAACGTGGACAAGAGGGTTGAGGACCCACCAGTGTTATCCCCAAACTCCATACGTCTGACCGGACGTCATAGCCTTGTCTGGAGGCACTTGGGTCTATTCTCTCAGGCTGTGGAAGAGACAAGGAAAACATGTTACAATTCATCATAGTGATATCATAGATGGGCCTTTAAAGAGAACAACTCAAATGAAAAACAAACATTAAAATAAAATGTTCAAAATTAGACAACTTGAAGAAAAAAAAATCAAAAACAGAGACTTCTGAGACAAGTGTGTATACAGTCCTCACCATATGCATTTGGACAGTGAAGCTCATCTTATTTTGGCTCTATACTCCAGTATTTTGGATAATCAAATGACTGAAGCAATGGTATAAAATGACACCATATATTTGAGGGTATCTGTTTTGTCAATATTTGAAATAAAAGCAGTTTATGTATCTAGTTCCCCCATTTTAAGAAATCACAAGTATTTGGACAAAATCACAGTAATCTGAAGGTTCATTTTTGGTTCCATATCATTTCTCACACAACTGTATCAAGCTTGTAACTCTATAAACTCTTTTGCTTTTTGGATGCATTTGCAGTTTGTTTTGGGTGCGTTTTAACTTTTAGGCCAGGTCTTGTTCAATTGTAAGAGAATGGTGAATAGTAGTGATGGGAAAGGCATCGGTGCTTTCACCGAAATATGGTTCATTAAACAGAGCGTCATCATCTGTTCACAATGCACATTCAGTGGCATCTGAGTGTGATTATCAGAGAATAGTGTTTTCTCCACTGTTTTCATAAACATTCAGTGGCGCAACGGTAAATCATTGGATTTAGTAGCCTATGATCAGTTGGAATACCAAGGTCACATCTGACGTCAGGCTTCCTTTTTTTGCCCTTCAAGTTAACCAATTCTCAAAAACGGAATCCATGGCATTATTTAGGATGCTTAAGACAGAAATGTTTACTATACTAAATAAAACAAATTTGAACAGTGTAGAAAGTGTGGTTTCACAAAATAATTTTCTAAATAGTGTCTCTTCAATGGTATTTGACCTCATACCCTCACGTCACTAATGCTGCAGATATTTGCTTTAAAGCAGTATCCAAATCCATAGGATGTAGTGATCACAATATTATAGTCATATCTAGGAAAACCAAGGTCCCAAAGGCTGGGCCTAATACAATGTATAAGAGGTCATACAAGAAGTTTTGTAGTGATTCATGTTGATGTAAAGAATATGTGCTGATCTGTGGTGTGTAACGAGGAGCAACAAGACTCTGCACTTGACACATTTATGAAACTACTTATTCCAGTTACTAATAAGCACACACCCATTAAGAAATTGACTAAACTGTTAAATCCCCTTGGATGATGAGGGATTGAAAAATTGTATGGTTGAGAGGGATGAGGCAAAAGGTATGGCAATTAAGTCTGGCAGCCCAACTGACTGGCACAGTAAGTTGGGCTGACTGTTTAATTTGCAATACTGCAAATTAAGAAATCATGTGACTAAACTAGATAAAAAGAAACTACACTATGAAATAAATATAAATTATATAAAGAATGATATCAAAAAGCTTTGGGGCACCTTAAATTACATTTTTGGGGAAAAAAGCCAACTATGCGCCATTTATTGAATGGAGCTCATTCATCACAAAGCCCACTGATATTGCAAACTACTTTAATGACTTTTTCCATTGGCAAGATAATCAAACTTAAGGATGACATGCCAGCAACAAATGCTGAAACTCCACATCCAAGTATATCGGACCAAATTATGAAAAGACAGGAATTGACAAATTGACAACAGAATTTCAGCATGCTTATAGGGAAGGACACTCAAACAAGCACAGCACTTACACAAATGACATGACTGGCTGAGAGAAATTGATGATAAAATGATTGTGGGGGCTGTCTTGTTAGACTTCAGTGCAGCTTTTGACATTATCGATCGTAGTCTGCTGCTGGAAAAACGTATGTGTTATGGCTTTACACCCCCTGATATAATGTGGATAAAGAGTTCCTGGTCTAACAGAACACAGAGGGTGCTCTTTAATGGAAGCCTCTCAAATATAATCCAGTTAGAATCAGGAATTCCCCCAGGTAGCTGTTTAGGCCCCTTGCTTTTTAAATGTTTTACTAATGACATGCAACGGACTTTGAGTAAAGCCAGAGTGTCTATGTATGCGGAAGACTAAACACGTCAGCTACTACAGCGACTGAAATGACTGCAACACTTAATAACAAAGAGCTTCAGTTAGTTTCAGAGTGGGTGGCAAGGAATAAGTTTGCCCTAAATATTTCTAAAACTAAAAGCATTGTATTTGGAACAAAACACTCACTAAACCTCAACTAAATCTTGTAATAAATAATGTGGAAATTGAGCAAGTTGAGATAACTAAACTGCTTGGAGTAACCCTAGATTGTAAACTGTCATGGTCAAAACATATTGATACAACAGTAGCTAAGATGGAGAGAAGTCAGTCTATAATAAAGCGATGCTCTGCCTACTTAACAACACTATCAACAAGGCAGGTTCTACAGGCCCTAGTTTTGTCGCACCTTGACTACTGTTCAGTCGTGTGGTCAGCTGCCACAAATAAAAGGACTTAAAAAAAAGCTATGCAATTGGCTCAGAACAGGGCAGCATGGCTGACCCTTGGATGTACACAGTGAGCTAATATTAATAATACCCATGTCAATCTCTCCTGGCTGAAAGTGGAGGAGAGATGGACTCCATCACTACTTTTATTTATGAGAGGTATTGAGGTATGTTGAATGCACCGAGCGGTCTGTCTAAACTACTGGCACACAGCTCAGACACCCATGCATACCCCACAAGACATGCCACAAGAGGTCTCTTCACAGTCCCCAAGTCCAGAACAGACTATGGGAGGCACACAGCTCAGACATCCATGCATACCCCACAAGACATGCCACAAGAGGTCTCTTCACAGTCCCCAAGTCCAGAACAGACTATGGGAGGCACACAGTACTACATAGAGCCATGACTACATGGAACTCTATTCCACATAAAGTAACTGACGCAAGCAGTAAAATTAGATTTTAAAAAACAAACACCTTATGGAACAGCTGTGAAGCAACACAAACATTGGCACAGACATGCATAAACACGATAAGATACTGTAGATGTGGTAGTGGTGGAGTAGGGACCTGAGGGTTCACAGTTTGTTGTGAAATCTGTGAATGTATTGTAATGTTTTAAAAAATTGTATAAACTGCCTTAATTTTGCTGCACCCCAGGAAGAATTGCTGCTGCTTTGGCAGCAGCTAATGGGGATCCATAATAAATACAATTACTGTATGCTCCATAGTTCCCTACTCTATCTGCTAAACTACATGTGCAAAATCACAACTATATTTATAAGTAGTGTCCAGTAGAAGGCGGTGTTTGAAAGCAGCTTGGATTTGAAGAAAGCTCCGGAACCACGAATTTTGCAGCACACGGTTTGAAAAAACACATGATCAAACAAAGCGTCGGATGTAACTGATGACATACTTCTGATAAAAGATACATGCATCGGCACACCGCTTCAAAGTGATCGCTAAGCAGCTTTTGAAGCATGCCTCGGAGCACCGGTATCAAACCTAAATATCACTATCAAATCATATTTTATTAGTCACATGAGCCGAATACAACAGGTGTAGACCTTACAGTGAAATGCTTACTTACGAGCCCCTAACCAACAGTGTAGACCTTACAGTGAAATGCTTACTTACGAGCCCCTAACCAACAGTGTAGACCTTACAGTGAAATGCTTACTTACGAGCCCCTAACCAACAATGCAGCTGAAGAAAAAAATATATACAGATAAGAGATAAAAGTAGCAAGTAATTAAAGAGCAGCAGTAAAATAACAATAGTGAGACTATATCCAGTTAGTCGAGGTAATATGTACATGTGAGTAGAGTTATTAAAGTGACTTTGCATAGATGATAACAGACAGTAGCAGCGGTGTAAAAGAGGGGGGATGCAAATAGTCTGGGTAGCCATTTCATTAGGTGTTCTTAGTCTTATGGCTTGGGGGTAGAAGCTGTTTAGAAGCCTCTTGGACCTAGACTTGGCACTCCGGTACCGCTTGCTGTGCGGTAGCAGAGAGAACAGTCTGACTAGAGTGGCTGGAGTCTAACAATTTTTAGGGCCTTCCTCTGACACTGCCTGGTATAGAGGTCCTGGATGGCAGGAAGCTTGGTCCCAGTGATGGGAGCTTGGCCCCAGTGATGCTCAGCCTCCGACCGCCTTGCCATACCAGGCAGCGATGCAACCATACTCTCAATGGTGCAGCTGTATAAATCCTTCTGAGGACCTGATGTCCCATGACAAATCTTTTCAGTCTCCTGCGGGGGAATAGGCTTGGTCGTGCCCTCTTCACGACTGTCTTGGTGTGCTCGGACCATGTTAGTTTGTTGGTGATGTGGATACCAAGGAACTTGAAGCTCTCAACCTACTCCACTACAGCCCTGTCAATGAGAATGGGGGTGTGCTCAGTCCTCTTTTTCCTGTAGTCCACAATCATCTCCTTTGTCTTGAATAGATTCACTGTCCAAATACATATGGCACTCAATTCTGTCTATTCAACAGAATACAACATACACCCAAGGGCTGACCCCATTTAGTCAACTGGTCGATTGTTTAGTCGATAGGCTGTTGGTCAACTGAGATGTTTTTAGTCGAGCAGTCGTAAATATTTATTTTATGGCACACCTGTCTGATTTGCGCTACTCTGAGTGGACTAATCCATTGAGGACGACTCTGGGATGCCACATTCCTAGAAAAAGGGGAGTGTGGCTAAGATCAGAGAGGAAGAGAGGCCCAACTCAGCGGAAAATGATTTTTTTTTGTACCTTATCAGTATATCCATAATCTTTACTAAAATGCACAAGACACGTCTCTCGAGAATGAGCTCTTGCGCGTTCATTGTTTCATAACGTCATTGTGTTTACAGTTTGCCCTAATTATTAGTGTATATCAATTTCCCATTACATAGGCTCACCAGTAGTAACCTACATTTACCATTAATTCCCATAATGTCTAATCGACATGTTTGTTAGGTTACGGTCATTTCTGTTAATGCATTCAATATAGTATTAGTCATTTACCCTTCCCATTGTCAAAGTGGAAACATTTGCAGAGCTCACCACCTATGCTACACGTGTGAGAAACAAGTTTTGGGTTATTTCCTGTCATTTAAGAGTTGTCAATTTATTCAGTTTTTTTCTTTGGAGCACACCCGATTACGCATATAGAAGTAGGCCTAGGTTACCTGAACTGCGGGCAAATGTAGGCCTAGAAATGTGCCCATTTGAGATGTCTGATAGTATTTCTGATCGTCTTATCCCACCATCACTAATGAGCTGTAGAGCTTCTCAAAGTAATATTTTCTTAACCTTAAACTGCAAGTAAAGAGAGTCTGTTTTTAGAATCCATTGAAAATGACAATAGGTACTCAACGTATTAGAACAGAAATCCAGCGCTCTCCCTTCCGAAAACCACTTGGCATGAAAGGAAACAATGTAATGCTCTGATCCAGTGGAAACGTCATAAAATACCAGATTACATATTTTCCCTTAAACAGCTGTAGGCTAATTGTGCATGTCCCTGTCGTGGGAAACTCTGAGGGCCCAGAATATTTGATACAATGTTGCAAATTGGCTAGCTTTGGGTCGGACTGTTGAAACGTTTGAAGCTGGTTGCAGACAGGCCACGCGTAACCAATGTGATTTATAAGATATTTATTTTTAGTCAGGATATTGTTTACCTGCAGGCTGCAATGTTTTTGTTGTTTTATGTAGACTATTCTTACATCTTTGGCAATATAAGTTATTTTATATTTGTAGTATTTTTTTCATTTAGATAGAATTTAGATTAACCACATGACAGAGATTAAGATACAAAAACCATTATAAATTAAATGAAACTGTTCCACAAAAATGAGCATATGAAAATCATAACTGGCACGCAGATCGGTAGAAATGGTCAAATAAATTGGCACTCCAAATGGAAAAGGTTGTCGACCCCTGGTGTAGCCTATTACCGGCAACTTCAGGAGCATAACGCAGCCAGACGATCTTGATCACTGGCTCCCTCGAGACATGTGTGTTAATTATTTCAAACAAACTGTGCTTAAAGTACCAGACAAGCTCAATACACATAGTTTGTTTTAAAACACATAGGGTGTGTATATAAAAAAATAAATGTAAAAATTTCAACCAATAGAATGGTCGAAAGAAAAGACTACTCTTGGTCGACCAAGATTCATTTTTAGTCTGGGACAGCCCAACGGAAAACCCTGTCCATGTCCTCATTTCCTGGTTCTACATGCCTTTCATAATAATCACCTCAGCCAGTTACTTCACGTATGACCTCACCTCCACGCATATAAAGAAAAATGCAGTGGTTCCAAACAGTGCCAAGGTCATTAGAAGCAGACTTCTACCAGCCATGCTGCTGAGTGGAGGGAGCACCTCCTCTCCTCTGGCTCATTCATTCATGCACCAGAAATAGATGATGTCACCCATTCACAGCAGTGGGACAGAATTCCCTGACCGCAGCACTGATGTGTTTTATGGCATAGTGGCTACAGCATCAGCTCACCTCTGCCAAGACTGAAAAAGATCTGGCTGCCCAGCTCTCACCTAGGACACAGCTCACAGCTACTCAGACATGTTATGAACTCAAAACACAACTACTCAGACCTACTACACCGTGTATAAAACATTAAGAACACCTGCTCTTTCCATGACAGACTGAACAGGTGAATGCTATGATCCCTTATTGATGTGACTTGTTAAATCCACTTCAATCAATGTAGATGAAGGGGAGGATACAGGTTAAAGGATGTTTTAGCCTTGAGACATGGATTGTGTATGTGTGTCATTCAGAGGGTGAATGGGCAAGACAAAATATTGAAGTGCCTTTGAACGGGGTATGGTAGTAGTTGCCAAGCACACCGGTTTGTCAAGAACTGCAACACTGCTGGGTTTTCCACACTCAACAGTTTCCTGTGTGTATCAAGAATGGTCCACCACCCAAAGGACATCCAGCTTGACAACTGTGGTAAGCATTGGAGTCAACATGGGCCAGCCCACCATACATGTGGAACACTTTCAGCACCTTGTAGAGTCCATGCCCTGACGAATTGAGGCTGTTATGCGGGCAAAAGGTAATGCAACTCAATATTAGGAAGGTTATATTATCAACTCAAAACAACATCGGTGCACATTTAATTTAGATGTGTAATTGCTTTCAAATACATAAAATATTTCCTAATTAAAATGAAAGAACTGTTGATTTAAGAATGATTTGGTACACAATGGTAGTAGCCTTGTGTGGTAGTAGCCTTGTGTGGTAGTAGCCTTAACCTGACACTAGTGTGCAAAATAATTAGTGAGCATATTCCAACATAAACATTTCAGACATGTGGTCACTTGCCAGCTAAATGATCTAAATCATACCAACCAGAGAAGAACAGAGCTAGACTGTCACCTGAACCAAATACCATGAACCCTACTTAATTGTAGTGTAGTACATAATATTCCATTGAAGTGAAATCAATCCCTCTCTAATATCTAGACCAAACAGAGACAAATGGTGCTAAAGCAATTAGCAATGGGGTGGCCAAGAAGCACCTGGCAGGTCAGCAATTTTTATATTTGAAAAGGGAACTGGAGTCATGTGGGTTGGATTCCTGCACTGTGAGCTCACAGCTGTGGGAGCACCAACCCAAACAGCTTTATTCTGACAGACATGAATGAAGTAACCCAGCCCTTCCTTGGCCTTCTGATAGATGCGTGGCAGAGATATGGCAGAGGTGTGCCCTACGTCCTGATAGGGAGATGCCAAATTTAGAATGGAAACTGGAGGGGCCAGGGCTCCCTTCTCCCATCAGCAATACCACCGCCAGAACATTAACCCTGTGATGAGCTCATTCAACTGCACTGCCAGCAGTTTGGACCACTTCAACCATGTCGCATGCACACAGACGGCATGAGATTCCTCTGCAGCTAATCCAAAATAGGAACAAGACAACAAGAACAGATATCAGTAGCGACCATAATATAATTACCAACGCTGCCATCAACAATAAGGAAAGGGGAATCAGAGAGGTGTAGGGGGCTGCCTTAAATTGGCATCCACTTCATCAGTGCCCAGGGAGCAGTTGTTGTTAGGGGTTAACTGCCTTGCTCAATGGCAGAACGGCAGATTTTCCCACCTTGTCGGCTCAGAGATTCGAACTAGCGACCTTTCGGTTACTAGCCCAACAATCTTAATTACCTACCTCCCCTCAATAACAACAACACTACAGCCTCCTTACAACTGACGATCACCACCAAGTCACTAAGTACCAAAACAGTTGAATTCTTATTATGTACTGGATCATGTGAAAGTGAAATGTATTCTTAGAAAGAGCCTTAGTTGTACATCTTCCACTTGTCTAGTCTTTCAGCCATTAATGAAACAATGCACCGAAATCCCCATATATCACTTACTGCCATGTACGGTCTGCACCCTGCATCTCTGGTTTTGGCAATGGAGTCCACCAGCTGCCCACTGATGCCAAAATCACAAAGCTTAATGTTGCCATTCCTGTCCAGGAGGATGTTGGATGGCTTGATGTCTGAGAGGAGAAACATATAGAAGAGATGACAAAGCTAGGCTAAGAGTTCTGGGTAAAGGAAGTGCCACTTCTGTTGTGGTACAGTAAATAGAGCATTAAGAGGTAATAACGGTAATACACATCTCAAATGAGGAAATAAAGAACAAGGTCTCCATTTTGGAGTCATCTTACCTCTGTGAATTATTTTCAAGTATTCTTTTAAGTGGTTAAGTGCTTTCACAGTCTGTAATGAAAACACATAGCAACTAAATTAATATAGAGAAATATGTACCCTTCCTGTCAAATTAATCCATGTAAATTTAATCAGTGTAAATTATGTAAGGAGAAAATGCATGAAAACTTACAGCTAATGTTATTTTGCCTAATATTTCCTCTGGAATCACATCATCTAAAACACAATATACATATTTGTAGAATTTGTCGAAGGAGGTAGACATAAGTTCCATACATATCCAACAGTCCCCCTGACAAAGAAAAGAATCATAAGACATAACATTACTGCGTGAAGACAATACACTGCTTATTGCTAACTACACAGAACGATTGATTGATTTCTCTATATAGGAAATGCATTGGATGTCAATCAACAAAACAGAAGTGAAAAACTTGCATGGTCACCTCTCTGAAAAGAGCCCCGTAAAACTGAACTATGTAGAGACAGTCACTACTCCTCATGACCACATCCAGGTCCATTAGCAGCTGCTTCTGTTCCTTCTCATCAACCGTTGACCTAATCCTCTGTGGGAGACACAAATTGTAATCAGATGCATGTTGCTTTCAATTGCGACCATGGTTGGAAGTCACAGGAGGTTGGTGGCACCGTAATTGGTGAGGACGGGCACGTGGTAAATGGCTGGAGTGGAATTAGTAGAAAGGTATCTACATCAAACACATGGTTTCCATTTGCTCTGTTACAGCCATTATTATAAGCCTTCCTCCCCTTACCATGAGCAACATGTTACCATACCCTGCAATGGGAGTCAGTTACACTTTGGTGATTCTGATGATTACTGAGTGTTCATTTCGCAATATAGCCTAAGATTGATGAGCAGGCATAAATCTCGCCCTGAACACTTCCTGTAGTTTAGTCAATAAGAGGTCAGTAAGGGGCAGTCACCTTGACAGCCATTATCTGGTTGCTGGGCTTGTGCACCATCTTGTTGACAGAGCCGTAAGCGCCCCGCCCAATCTCCCCCAGGTCCTTGAGGTCCTCAGCCGTGAAGTCACAATCGCCACCGGCGGTCTTCAACTTCCCTGATGACTCGATACTATGCGTACGCAGCCTCTCTCTGGCCACAGAAATAGGTGGGAGACAGATAAGAAACAATCTTTGTTAGTGGAGTTAATTTCACCTCAATCATATACTGAACTAAAATGTTAATGCAACATGAAACAATTTCAAAGATTTTGCTGTGTTACAGTTCATATAAAGGAAATCAGTCAGTTTAAATAAATTAGGCCCTAATCTATGGATTTCCTATAACTGGGCAGAGGTGCAGCCATGGGTGGGCCTGGGATGGCATAGGCTCCGACGATCCTGCAGGCAAAGAAGCCGAATGTGGATGTCCTAGGCTTGCGTGATTACACGTGGTCTGCGGTTGTGAGGCCATTTGGACGTACTGACATTTTTTTTTTTTTTTTATGCCGTTGGAGGCGGCTTATGGTAGAGAAATTAACATTAAATTATCTGGCAACAGAGCTGGTGAACATTCCTGCAGTAAGCATGCCAATTGCATGCTGCCTCAAAACTTGAGACATCTGTGGCATTGTGTTGTGACAAAATGGCACATTTGAGTGGCCTTTTATTGTCCACCGCACAAGGTTCACCTGTGTAATGATCATAACGTTTAATCAGCTTTTTGATTTGCCACACCTGTCAGGTGGATGGATTATCTCGATAAAGGATAAAGTGCTCATTAACAGGGATGTAAACAAATTTGTGCATAGAATTTGAGAGAAATAAGCTTTTTGTGCATGTGGAACATTTCTGGAATCTTTAATTTCAGCTCATGAAACATGAGACCAACACTTTACATTTTGCATTTATATTTTTGTTAAATATATATAATACTGCACCTGAAAAAGGATCGTTATTTGGCATCCGTTTGTTCAGTTTGCATTATCCAGCATCAGTCATTTGCTTGTCCAGGGTAACTTAGCAGGTTCATGTTATCATCTAATTACACAGCCAAGACACAGGGCTTATTCACATTCACTACAATGGTGTTGCCCAAATAGGTATTTGAGGCTACACTCAGTTACTGTCGGTTTTCCATGAGCAGGTAGAGATAGAAATACAACAACTGCTAATCATTCCAACCTCACTTAGCCTGTCTTTATTGTAACAGATTGCCTGGGTACCTATACAGTACTGAATGTTACATTGACAATGTGTGGCTTTGGAGATGAAAAGTCTCAGCAGACTGTAGACTAGAGTGCAGAGTCATATAACAATTCATTATGCAGGAGTTTGCATTGTGGCTAATGCAAATTCCGCTCCATGTACATCTTCAGAAAACCACATCCATGCAAAGTTCGGAGGTCAACTTACATGTGGGGGTTCTGGAATGGGGGTCCTGCTGTATTCAGAGTGAATCTGGTTGTTGGTTTGATCGGGGGATTGGCAAAATTTAACTTCAGTGCTTTGCGTTTACCTGATAGTGAAGAGGCAGAGTTTATGTCAGATTGCACACAAGACATCTATGGCAGGGGTAGAGCCAAGAACCAGAAAACAACATTTACACACTCAAAAACAAACAGTTACCATACCACAGAATGAGAGACCAGTAAAGCAATGGAGAGGTAAATTTAACAAGAGTATTCAGGTAAATTTACTGAAGTCATGCAATCCACATCTAGGGACGATGGATGTAAGAGTAATGACCTGCTTCTTACCAAAGGCATCCCTCTTTATATTTCTCTGTGAGAACATACATTTCTTCTATAGATGTTGCTTCTATAGATTTTGAGATTTTGGCTGATACTGAGCTATATGGGAGTCAACAAAACAGGTCTTGACCAAATTAAAATGAATCACGAGTAGGTCTAATAACAGGTTCTCAATCAAATGTGTGTATGCTACAGCCTCAGTGGCCAGGAACAGAAACCCCCTGGAGGTATTTTTACAAGACATGTCCTGGTTGTACCAGTGTCTCATTGCAGATGGTAGGTATATACTTTGACCAGTTAACTGAAGTTGATGCAGAGGCATACAGACACCTGCTCTAAACCATAGCCTAGTACTAGATCACATACCATGGCTATTCAGGCTGGAGGCTTAGCTAAAATCCAAAATCCATCACCTACCATGTTTCAGTAGGTTTTGCTTGGTAATTTAAGCAATAATGAGGGAATAGGTGAGAATTTAAATTAAAAACAGACCATTTTTCTTGATTTTTACATTTCTTTTTTTAAATTTTAGGCTACTACCCAGAGACTGTGAAACATGACAACATTGTGTCATGAAATTCTAACTGAACAAAAGCATTGATCTGACAGAACTGTATCTTTGATAATAGAAAATGTGACTTTTGGCTCATAACCATACATAAGAGTAAAATAGCCTACACTGCAGACTGGAAAATATTGCCAGAGGAGAAGGAGCTTCCCAAGTAAAACTGTTCTGAGTTCACCTTGAAATGAAGGATGCATTCTGTTCTCTCCACCCAAAACACCACAAGAATGTATGTACTCAAATTCCAATAAGATGGCACATGCCATTGGAAATTACACCAGTGTCTCCATGTCTCAACAGGCAAGTGTTTAAGTACAGCTCATGCCAAAAATCACTTACGTGTTCAAAACAAAACAGCTGCAAACTGGTTTGAAAAACAATGCGACAAAACCCCAAGCATTACTAGCTAGTGTTGCTTGTTAGTAGCAAGCTGACTAAAAGTACTCAAACTAAAAAGGTAATGTTTATTCAAAACACACCTAATAAATAAATACAAGCAAAAGGACTACACTTCTGTCAAGATAAAAAATACATTTCCAACACAGTGCTATTTTGTGTAGGTTATCAGTTCAGGCCAAACCAAACAGTGGTAAAGACCAGTTGAAAGCCAAAGTGTGAATCTATATACACCAATGCTAATGGAAGCTCTTAGCTCTATGCTTGTGCCGATGATGGATGATCAGAATATGGATTGGAACGTCTTGGTAAATGAACATTATGAAACTAAATAGTTTGGTGATATCTAATCGTAAGGTAAAAACATACAGGATGGTTAACACCAATTGTTGTTGTTTTTTTAAACTACAGAGAAGTTAAATCAATAAGACTCACAGTTGGACAAGTCTTTCATTCACTTGCTTTGCATCAGTAAAATATTATGACCTAATGTCTTAAATCATAGACCAACATAAGCTGCACTCTAACTCTAGGATAATCAATGTTTAGCCTCAACTATTAGCCTTAACTATCAAAACCGGCACAAGCCTACTAGACCCCAACAACTCTTCACTTGGATTAGTTGAGAAAAGAGGACAGACTCCCCCATACCAGACCATCAGGCGGAAGCAAAGGGTTGAGAACTGTTGGTACTGTAGCAAAAGAGGTTTGGCTTACTTGGGGGAGCTCCAGACAGGTTTATCTGAAACCCTAGAGGTGAGAAGAGAACATTTCTTTTTCATATTTCACCTTTATTTAGGCTACTGTTTGACCGATAAACAAAACAATCAAGTTCTATTAGGAAACGTGGTGAACAACAAACACTGTTCTTTTCAGCTTCAGTTTAGACCAGGGAACGATGCAGCACTGTTTCCCAACACCCGGCACCACCATGACTGACAGCTATTTGAAGTATCTCAAATCAACTTGATTTTGCTAAATGAGGCTTCATTCCTGGAAAGTTCAATGAATCACAGTTTGATGCCAAGTGTGAACAACTACTACACACACTAGAACATGACCAACTAGCCCAATTGAAGAAATGCTGACCGGAAATATTTTATCTGGGCCTAACCTACATGCAATACTTAACTAAATAATTAGGGTACTTATCAGATGTTACCAGCTGAAATGGCAGCAGCCTTGTTATCAATGTTGCATGTTAGAGTTAATAATCATAAATGTACTTAGTTTGAAGCAGTACAAGCTCCTTTGCGTAAGTCCCCCAAATTATACAATAAGAACACAGAGACAACTGGCTGAATAGGCACTGGTGCTAAGGAAGGCCTACTAAAAACATAGGCTTACCTCTTGCACTTGTCTTCTCTATGCTATGGATGGTACATTTCCCAGAGCCTATTGTATGTTGTATGCACTTTTCCAAAAGAAACCAACCAATAACTGGAGTTATAAACATGTATTATTCAAATCTGGAGGACCGTGTTCTGTTATTCTTTTTTTACTGTCAAATGTAACACTGCACTTTGAAATGTCCCTGTAAACAAGTGTGGCTATGGCCTCGTGACATACTCAAATTATTTTCTGCTGAGTGAACTAATGAACTTTTATAACTTGGCCTCACATCAGTGACATAACTGGTAAACGTTTACGCTGAGCATTCCACCACACAGAAAAATGTATTGCTAGGGGGAGATTAAACTACATGCACACACATATAGCAGGAAACAACCAAGATAACTTTGGTATGATTGAGGATTAGCTCAGGCAGATTCAGTGGAGATAAATTGGGGTAGACGTATAAAAACAACAACCTTCAAATGATTTTTTTTTTAATGGAGGGGTGTGAGATAGAAAATGAAATGCATCCACAAAAATGATCCTGGCAGGGAGAGACAATGACAATTGAAGAAACTATTCTTGGGACAGCTCACCATCGATCAGCATCAAGTCAGGAGGGTTATGGGAAGTTAGTAGCATTAAGGAAAGGGAAGAAAAACATCACAGAAATGTCGTTTCAATACTTTGACACTAACAGAAGCAGACCATAACATATGTTTCTTTCATTTACTACCTGTTACATATCAGATTGAGAACGGCATGCAAAAGTATAGAACCAGATCCAAAAGAAACAGTTATTGTTATTAAAGCATCAACAACAAAAGTGTAATATATATATATATATCTTTATAAAATGTGTAATTTTGACAGTAACGTTAGCTACCTGTTTCACTCTGACATCTCCAGCACGTGTTGGATTCTGTAAGTTAAGAAATATATAGTTTGTAAAAACATAGCTAGCTAATATGCATTGGGTGGACATTTAACAGATTTCTCCTGGTGGATGTAAGTTAACGTTATTTGAAATCTAAGAGATTCTCATGCACAAGTTTCACTGGGCTACCAATAACTGCCTGGCCTAGGATACTTCGAGATTTTAGTAATAGAGCCCTTTATCCACTTCACAGGAGTCAGATCAAATCATGGATAATATTTTTGTCTCTGCATCCAGTAGTTGACGTAGTTTCGCGAGCTAATACTAACTAGCGTTAGTGCAATGACTGGAATTATATGGTAACTGCTACAGTAGCATGTTAATAGATAATGAATTTCCCCAAAACACATCCCGACATGATCTTGTTATTTTTAGAACTGCAACAATATTGTAGTTAGCTAGTTAGAGGTAACCTGACATTGAAAGACAGTAATCAACACATGACCACATCCAGATAAATCATGACAGGCCTTCTTATATTCTAGCTAGCTAGCTAACGTTTAGGCTAGCTAGCAATGCCGCTTGTTAGCTAACGTTACCTAGCTAGCGAGTTAACTTACCAACTATTCACTAGTTAACGTAAGCTGTGGTTAGTTGTGGTTAGCTAACGTTGCTTTTGGTGTTAATTTTTTCTAACAAAACCCATTTTCAGAACCCGTTATTTGATTAGAAGACAATGTTTTGGGTGTGAGGGCAACTAATTTTGACAGTCGCTAGCTAACGTTAACTGTAGACACCAAACTAACTAACAAACTAGTAAGTGTGTGGATACAACTGAGGCAAGTTATCTGTTAGTAAGTAGATAGCTAGCTTGCCAGTATAGGTAGCTAGTTCGTTAGCATAGTCATTATGTTACTTCCGTTAACACCACTCACAAAAAAATATCTAGTTATTTACAAGCTGGTATTTTACAATCCTTACCTTGCATACTGCTCATTGTTGTTATGTGTTGCGACTGGGATTGGTGGTGATGTGAGCCTGCGTTATTGCTGTTGTGGCTGGTAGATGTTGTTGAGTTGTTGGGGCTGGGTGTCGCCATTGTGTGTTTGAATTCCATCAGCAGCACTAGGCTGCAATGCAGAGAGCAACTTCACCCTTACAAAACAAGACTGGAGAATAATCAAACTGACTTCTTCCACTCAAATGTGCGTAGTTGATGTAGAGAGCGCTACTGTACAAGACTGTAACTATCAACAAACAGTAAGAAATCGGGACAGTGTTAGACAGTCCAGTAACCACCTTTCCACATAGTCGAGACCAAAGATTGTGGATAAATAAAGATTATTCAGTCAGGCCTTTTACCATTGAAAAAAGGTCAGTTCCGGCTTACTTAACTGGGTGTGTCTCCCATAGACACCAATGCAATAGCAGCTTGGTCTGGTCTACTTAATTTAATTGAACCAGAAAAAAAACCAGACAAAATCAGTGAGTGGGGTGTCTCGCTTCCTCTTCCGTCTCTGGTCGAAACTCTGTCAGCTGACCAAATGTCACTTGCGAACGTGAACACCCACAGCTTCCAACGCGACGCTTCTGTGTTTGTGGGCCGAGTTCGCTGAACACAAATCTAGGCTCAGTTAACCATACCGCCAGCGTTAACTTAATTAAAGCAGTAGGTGGAAGACACATATCTGACCGTGTATCAGTGGGTAGGGGCGATTTCTAGCATTAGGCTATGAATTACCATACAGTGAACAGTAAAATGTCAGTTTACGTACATTAAAGTAGTGTGTAATACTGTCCAGAATTGTTTTTATTTTAAAGTAGCCAAATCAGTATTTAATGTAACAGTAACACATATGTACCTTTTAATCGTTTTCCTTAGTTATATATATTCAGAAAGCAGTTTCCATGATAAAACAATATAGAAAACAACGCGTCTTGGCGACTTTGCAATCGTGCCTATAAATGTAAAGTTGTCGAAACGTCATACCTCAAACCTCACTCTAAAAAATTAACGGATACGGATTCAACGCAAAGTTTATGGTTCAAAGTCCAGGAGGAAAATTTGCTGTCGAATTGCTGATTACTAGAAACTGGTTCTGTAGTTATAGACCGTGACAATGAACGAACCTAGTGAAGTTAAGTGCACAAAAACTAACTTTTCTCTGATCATTTGGAGAGTTTGCAATGTATTCATGTCATTGTTCTTTGCTCTAGCAAGTTATGTGCAGGCAAGTGATTCCCTTATTTGGTTGCATTGTTTGAGATACTTTGTATCTATAGCCTACCGTATTTGGCGTTAGCTGTGGGTATATCTGCTTCTGTTGATCTCATGGATTTAGCAGAGTCATTTAATGAGTGAACATGGTGTATGTCTGTCTGAATATTCGGCCCAACTGAGTAAATCTCATGTCTTATCCTTTGTCTTTTCTATTGGCATAGATTAACGATCCGGATGCAGTGTTATGGATGGTAGGATCACGCTTTTTTTAGTCGTTTAATGTTCTTATGAATTACTATAATCAAAGTGCTTTTTTATTTATTTTATTTACAGTAATCCACATACACACCTTTTCTATTTCCAGGTTGCCTATGCTATTCCAGCAAATCTGTGTTTATTGATTGCCATTAAACCACATGTAACAGGTATGTGGGCATTATGGATGAATAGAGATCCATTAATGACCTTTGCCTATTTTTCCTATTAAAATAACATTTCCATTTTAACATTTTTTGGCCAGTGAAAAAGGCCATTGACTGTTTAGTATCTTGTAGCTATATCATGTGTAGTTAAAGCTAGAAATATATATGCATGAGCCTGCACTACACCCTGAAT
Organism: Oncorhynchus kisutch; assembly: GCF_002021735.2. Lineage (NCBI taxonomy): Eukaryota > Metazoa > Chordata > Actinopteri > Salmoniformes > Salmonidae > Oncorhynchus > Oncorhynchus kisutch. The sequence continues at coordinate 64,408,222 of NC_034183.2, forward strand.
GTTTAGATGCTTGAGAGACTGTTTTTCAGAGACACTACTTTGGAGGAGAATTGCTAAACTTCATGTGCTTATTTCGACCGCTGTTGTTTCCATGATGGGATGGACTCTGTATAAAGAGCACATCACAAATATCTTCCAGCAAGAGGAGGGAAGGTATAGTCTCACAGTCAAAATATTTTTCTGTTTAGATGAGCATTGTGTACAATAATTATTTTTGGTCACAACTGTTTCACTCTATCCCCAGGGAATTCTCTGGTCTCATGTTGATACTTGTCTGGCTTCTCCTGTGTCAACACTCTGGATGGTAAGGACTTTCAACATAGATTTGGACCTTATCCCAACATGAAATACTTTATTTAAAAAAAGACTTAAACTCAGTACATCACTGATATCTGTACTGTCGTAACTATTTTCTATTAGTTCTATTGGGGCTCTCAGACTGTCTGTTGCTGTTGCCATCACAATCTTCCCCTTTGTGGCCTGGCTGTACTACTACATTAACAAGGAGCTGAGGACCAGCTGGCCCCCGCATTGTAAAACTGCACTGTAGATATCCATTCATTAAGATAGTCCAGTGATGAGTGAGCAACATATCTGCGGGTTGGAACATTTACAAGAGGATATGACCTAGCTACAGTGGCAGTATGGAAATCATGAATGCATTGTTTAAAAAGACACATGTAAAAAAGCACCCCTACTAAACCATACATCTAAATAAGTGACAATGTCATCAATTAGAATGTATATGATTGATACATTTTCCTTTTTTTACTGGAATCATACTTTTCTCTTTCTGAACATTTTTGTTGTTGTAGGCAACCCATTGCACTTGTGGTGATATCTGGTGTAATCACAGTAAAATAAAGCAATTTAATAAGAAATATAAATGGCTTTTTATTTTTCCATCAGAAATCGAAATTGAAAGAAATGCATGTACTGTAGCCTACTCAAGGCTCCAAATAATTAGGTATCTTTAAAAGTAATGTAGGCTATATTTAAATAAATGTAAATCAAACTCATTTTGTTTTTGGTGCTCCTAACTTGTTAAAGTTGGCAGGTAATGTAGGCTACTGCCAATGAAAAGTTAATTTTCTGTACTGTGTTTTACAATAGCTAGATGTCAGTAGCGCCCAGAGAACACAGTACAAAAATTGGACTCAGGTGCGTAATTTCCGGTTCTAACAGCCAGAAATAACTGTGTTCGCCGGCAGGTCCAGGGTCAGCTTAAAAGGTTGATATTGCGAGCCACTCGGTCAATGAGCATCGTTGTAAAATGTATACTGATCCGAGATCAGGAATTTGAATGCGTTTTTACTTTCACGATTCACGTTGTGTAAAATTCTGCCACCACTTCCGCATTGAGATCTTGACAAACTAGCTTATCATGGCAGTGGGCCTAATATCGTATCAGACGTTGAGTTGTCGAGTGTTAAACCGTATGATTTCGCACCAAAGCGTGAGCACAATCTGCAACTTTACACGCGCTTTATCGAGAAGGACTAGCTCTCCGTACACAGATCTCTCACCACGGACAGTCCACCGTCTGGTAGGTCATACATGGCTTACAACACTCAGGCTGGAATCAAATGTGTTCACGGTTTGAAGCGCGGAATGACTAACAGCTTGAAGACATATATCATTGTACCTAACCATCATGTTAACATATTGTGTGTACTCATGCACTGTGCAGGTAAATCTATGCTGTAGTTGGACGTGCCGGACATCACAGTGGTTGTCTTTTTACGACTCAAGATCATTCTCGTCTTTACCTCCACCGCCCCCTTCTGGTGATAAAACCAAAAAGACAGGGGTATGTAACGTAGCAATTCATTTCTGAGTGATATGTAAACAACTGTGGCTGGGCACCTGATAAAACCTGGTTTTAATGTCTATGGATAAAATAAAGCGCCGTGCCTTTTGCTTTGTCTTTAACTTTAACCTTGTTGCTCTGGCTGTCTCCATTCATCTATCCTCTGCAGCCAGTGACTTGGAAATCATTAGCAATAACATTTGCATTCGGGGGTGTTCTCCTTGCCGGAATGAAATATTTCAAGAAGGAAAAAGAAGAATGTAAGGACATTTCACCTCTTGGCATGCTCACCATCATGCAGTAGGCTACATCCAACAGTGGATTTACACAAATTAATTTATGTTCCGAACTGAACTGGAGTTAATCGTCAGTTTCTGTACATGTCGGTAACAATCTGTTTTACATTATGTTGTCTTTTTTACACATGCACTGCAGTGATTGAAAGAGAAAGGACAAAGTCAATGGGGAAACCAGCACTTGGGGGTCCATTCTCTCTTGTGGATCAGAATAATAAACCCTGTAAAAGTGAGGATTTCCTCAGCCAGTGGGTCCTTATCTACTTTGGGTTTACACACTGCCCTGACATCTGTCCTGATGAAATCGAGAAAATGATTGAGGTGGTCGATGAAATAGGTAAAGTGTTTCATTTTAAACGTCTCTTATAATGCATCATATTATTTATGAATGTCATGGAAATTAGATGGTTGAGTGAGTATCCAGTCAGTCACTCATATCATGTTTTCACAAAGCATAATGTTAATGCTACAACCCTGGGATGTACAGGAGATTTGTTGTGATCAACACCATGTCTTTCCATGTTTCCCAGACAGGATACAGTCTCTTCCAAACCTGACCCCCATCCTCATCACAATTGATCCTGACAGGGACACACCTGAGGCCATGGGGACATATGTGAAAGGTAAAGAGAACAAGCCATTAACTACTGTAGCTTCCATGTTATGGTAAAAGGGGGGCTTAGACTCACATTGGTGGAACAATAACATTCCCCCCTGTCCTCTATCCCCAGAGTTCTCCCCTAAGCTCATTGGCCTGACTGGGACAATGGCCCAAATTGACCAGGTCTCTCGAGCCTACAGAGTCTACTACAGCCAGGGACCAAAGGATGAAGACAATGACTACATTGTGAGTTCATTGTCTGATCCTGCCCTTATTCAGAACTCTCATTTGTTCATAGGAAAGTTCCCACTTTTCCCAGCTGAATTGATATCTAAATGAAACCTCCTTTATTCTTGACTGCAGGTTGATCACACAATCATAATGTACCTGGTTGGTCCGGACGGAGAGTTCAAAGAGTATTTTGGACAGAACAAGAGGAGCGCTGAGATCTCCTCTTCCATTGCATCACACATGAGGAAGTACAAGAAGGGGAATTAAGAGGTGAGATGAAGGAGAACTGGTCAAGTGTACTGTCTGTGTCTGGGAACACCTCTTGTGTGCCTCTCACAGCCTTCAGAGACCGTCAGCAGCCTAAGGCCCAGCAGCCTCTGGCCCAGCAGGACTGAACGCTGCCATATTATGTCAATGACATGGAATATTTATCTGCATTACAGCTTTTCATTGAATTCAGATGTCTACGACTTACCATTTCCTTGTTGCGGTTCACCATTTAACATGGTCGCTAATATCATATTTAAGTTTAAGATGATTTAAAGTGATTGTTTGCAAATGGGTGTGGACAACACTTAAGTGTGTATTTTTTTCTGCTTTGCCCATTATTTAAATCGATGTGAAATACAATTGTTTCGATGTAAAATATGAGCCAACCAGAAATACTTGATTTTAAGTACCTAAACAAATATAACTACCATAAAATGTAGGGGGAAAGTATTCCCTGGAAATCAATACTGAAGAACTAAAGGTTTCCAGTGTTTACCCTTGGACACTCCTAATGGAAAAAAAACATGAATAGTTGTCATTGTGCAGTTACAGTTCGGCTTTACTTCCTTTACACTAATTCTTCTGTTAAGTCTGGCCCAATACCTGGACTCGTCTCAGTGACACCAGAAACATTTCTGCACTGTAATAACTCTTTGGTTACTCGATTTGTACTATTCATAAATCAGTCATATTTCAACTGAATTTCCAAAGTAATGTTTAATTTATTAAACTTGAACTTACAATTATGTATGTCTGTCTGATTTTAATTAAATGTTTTACTGCCCTTGTAGTCGTAGGCTACCATGCAGGTTATCAGGGCTTCACTTTGTACAACCATATTGTAGACTAGCCTGTTCCTAGTGGCAAACACGTGCTGGTTAGAGTTTGTTGTTCGTAGGAGTTGTCAAGAGTAGAGTACTGTCCGAGATAATTAATTTAACAGCTTGATTTGTAATCATGTTGCTATTGATATGACCGCCAGGACAGTGTCTTGACTGGGCCCATTGTTCTGCAAATAAATGGTAATCACAGGAGCCTCTATTTCTGGTTATATCCATAGATGCATGATTGGCTCATAGTAACAAATCATTTTCAATGAATTTACACACACACACTCATGTTTGTGTTTTACAATACATACAAATTCTTTCTCAATATCCTTGCAAACTGAATATGCAGCTGATGACTATTTTAGGCAAGAACCTGTTGAGTTCCCCCTAGGTAACCTGAACTAGAGAGGGCACAGCAGTTGTTCAGCACTCTTCGGCAAAGCACTCCACTCATTATTATTTTGTATTTTCTTTCACCTTTATTTAACCAGGTAGGCTAGTTGAGAACAAGTTCTCATTTGCAACTGCGACCTGGCCAAGATAAAGCAAAGCAGTGTGACACAGACAACAACACAGAGTTACACATGGAGTAAACAATAAACAAGCCAATAACACAATAAACAAGTCAATGACACAGTAGAAAAAAGAAAGTGTATATATATAGTGTGTGCAAAAGGCATGAGGAGCGAACCATTACAATTTAGCAGATTAACACTGGAGTGACAAATGAGCAGATGATGATGTGCAAGTAGAGATACTGGTGTGCAAAAGAGCAGAAAAGTACATAAAATAAAAACAGTATGGGGATGAGGTAGGTAGATTGGGTGGGCTATTTACAGATGGACTATGTACAGCTGGAGCGAACGGTTAGCTGCTCAGATAGTTGGTGAGGGAAATAAAAGTCTCCAACTTCAGCGTTTTTTGCAATTCTTTCCAGTCACTGGCAGCAGAGAACTGTAAGGAAAGGCGGCCAAATGAGGTGTTGGCTTTGGGGATGATCAGTGAGATATACCTGCTGGAACGTGTGCTACGGGTGAGTGTTATCATGACCAGTGAACTGAAATAAGGCAGAGCTTTACCTAGCATAGACTTATAGATGACCTGGAGTCAGTGGGTCTGGCGACGAATATGCAGCGAGGGCCAGCCGACTAGAGCATACAGGTCGCAGTGGGTGGTATAAGGTGATTTGGTAACAAAACGGATGGCACTGTGATAGACTGCATCCAGTTTGCTGAGTGTTGGAAGCTATTTTGTAGACGACATCGCCAAAGTCGAGGTTCCAAGGTGGCATAGCAGTTCAGACGTCTTTTGTCCTCGTCTTGTCGTGTCCTGTATATATATATATATATATTTACAACTTTTTCACATACATTTTATTTTTATTTTCCATCAACTCATCTTCAAAACACTCTCCTGCAACCCGCCTCACCAATGTATATTTATAAAAAAGTATTATTTACCTCAGATCTGTAATCCTCCAAGAAGCTAGCCAGAAACTCCAAGAAGCTAGCCTGAAACTAGCTAGAAGCTAATCCAGAAGCTAGTTCAGAAGCTAGTTAGCTCCTTTACTGGCAAATCGTTAGTATTCAGCTAACCACGGTTTGTGGTCATCAGCTATCCTTTAGCTCGAAATCTATCGCCAGTTCTGTACGGCGCAGCACGGCTCGGAACGGAACATACCGGACCAATTTTTCTCTCCATGTCCCTGGATTTCGACTGCTCTCTGGACATTCATACCCGGATCTCACAGCTAGCTAGCTGCTATCCGTGTGACTATCGGCCTTCGTCGATTCCGGAGCAAACATCAATTATTCCGGAGCTAGCAAGCTCCGTCAATCACTCCTGAGTTCCATCAATCACACCTGGGCTGCAGTCACCTATCCGGACCCGTTTTACTGCCTTCGCGGAGCCCCACCGGGCCTTCACAACTGGACTGCCGACGTTATCTACCCGAAGGAGTTATTCGGCTGGCTCCTCCGTCGCGACGTTACCTGAACGCCCATCTGCGGCCTGCTAACCGTTAGCTGTCTTACCGGCTGCTATCTGAATAGACAATCGGACAATTTTTTTATTATTATTATTATTATGTTTTCTTCTTGGGCCTCTATAACTATATCTATTGTTTTTATTTTTGTTGTTGTTGTGTGATTTGGATTAATCCCCTCTACCACACGGAACCCCACTAATCTACTGACGGAACGCAAGAGGTGGCTAACAACAGACCTCCATCCTATGCTAGCTTGCTACCGATGCCCTGGCTAGCTGTCTAAATCACCAACCAACCTCTCCACTCACCGGACCCTTTTGATCACTCGACTAAGCATGCCTCTCCTTAATGTCAATATGTCTTGTCCATTGCTGTTCTGGTTAGTGTTTATTGGCTTATTTCACTGTAGAGCCTCTAGTCCTGCTCACTATACCTTATCCAACCTATTAGTTCCACCACCCACACATGCAATGACATCTCCTGGTTTCAATGATGTTTCTAGAGACAATATCTCTCTCTTCATCACTCAATACCTAGGTTTACCTCCACTGTATTCACATCCTACCATACATTTGTCTGTACATTATACCTTGATGCTATTTTATCGCCCCCAGAAACCTCCTTTTACTCTATGTTCCAGACGTTCTAGACGACCAATTCTCATAGCTTTTAGCCGTACCCTTATTCTACTCCTCCTATGTTCCTCTGACGATGTAGAGGTGAATCCAGGCCCTGCAGTGCCTAGCTCCACTCCTATTCCCCAGGCGCTCTCTTTTGACGACTTCTGTAACCGTAATAGCCTTGGTTTCATGCATGTTAACATTAGAAGCCTCCTCCCTAAGTTTGTTCTATTCACTGCTTTAGCACACTCTGCCAACCCGGATGTTCTAGCTGTGTCTGAATCCTGGCTTAGGAAGACCATCAAAAACTCAGACATTTTAATTCCAAACTACAACATTTTCAGACAAGATAGAACTGCCAAAGGGGGCGGTGTTGCAATCTACTGCAAAGATAGCCTGCAGAGTTCTGTCCTACTATCCAGGTCTGTACCCAAACAATTTGAACTTCTACTTTTAAAAATCCACCTCTCTAAAAACAAGTCTCTCACCGTTGCCGCCTGCTATAGACCACCCTCTGCCCCCAGCTGTGCTCTGGACACCATATGTGAACTGATTGCCCCCCATCTATCTTCAGAGTTCGTGCTGCTAGGCGACCTAAACTGGAACATGCTTAACACCCCAGCCATCCTACAATCTAAACTTGATGCCCTCAATCTCACACAAATTATCAATGAACCTACCAGGTACCTCCCCAAAGCCTTAAACACGGGCACCCTCATAGATATCATCCTAACCAACTTCCCCTCTAAATACACCTCTGCTGTCTTCAACCAAGATCTCAGCGATCACTGCCTCATTGCCTGCATCCGTAATGGGTCAGCGGTCAAACGACCTCCACTCATCACTGTAAAACGCTCCCTGAAACACTTCTGCGAGCAGGCCTTTCTAATCGACCTGGCCGGGGTATCCTGGAAGGATATTGATCTCATCCCGTCAGTAAAGGATGCCTGGTTATTTTTTTTAAATGCCTTCCTAACCATCTTAAATAAACATGCCCCATTCAAGAAATTTAGAACCAGGAACAGATATAGCCCTTGGTTCTCCCCAGACCTGACTGCCCTTAACCAACACAAAAACATCCTATGGCGTTCTGCATTAGCATCGAACAGCCCCCGTGATATGCAGCTGTTCAGGGAAGCTAGAAACCATTATACACAGGCAGTTAGAAAAGCCAAGGCTAGCTTTTTCAAGCAGAAATTTGCTTCCTGCAACACTAACTCAAAAAAGTTCTGGGACACTGTAAAGTCCATGGAGAATAAGAACACCTCCTCCCAGCTGCCCACTGCACTGAAGATAGGAAACACTGTCACCACTGATAAATCCACCATAATTGAGAATTTCAATAAGCATTTTTCTACGGCTGGCCATGCTTTCCACCTGGCTACTCCTACCCCGGACAACAGCACTGCACCCCCAACAGCAACTCGCCCAAGCCTTCCCCATTTCTCCTTCTCCCAAATCCATTCAGCTGATGTTCTGAAAGAGCTGCAAAATCTGGACCCCTACAAATCAGCCGGGCTAGACAATCTGGACCCTTTCTTTCTAAAATTATCTGCCGAAATTGTTGCCACCCCTATTACTAGCCTGTTCAACCTCTCTTTCGTGTCGTCTGAGATTCCCAAAGATTGGAAAGCAGCTGCGGTCATCCCCCTCTTCAAAGGGGGGGACACTCTTGACCCAAACTGCTACAGACCTATATCTATCCTACCGTGCCTTTCTAAGGTCTTCGAAAGCCAAGTCAACAAACAGATTACCGACCATTTCGAATCTCACCATACCTTCTCTGCTATGCAATCTGGTTTCAGAGCTGGTCATGGGTGCACCTCAGCCACGCTCAAGGTCCTAAACGATATCTTAACCGCCATCGATAAGAAACATTACTGTGCAGCCGTATTCATTGATCTGGCCAAGGCTTTCGACTCTGTCAATCACCATATCCTCATCGGCAGACTCGACAGCCTTGGTTTCTCAAATGATTGCCTCGCCTGGTTCACCAACTACTTCTCTGATAGAGTTCAGTGTGTCAAATCGGAGGGTCTGCTGTCCGGACCTCTGGCAGTCTCTATGGGGGTGCCACAGGGTTCAATTCTTGGACCGACTCTCTTCTCTGTATACATCAATGAGGTCGCTCTTGCTGCTGGTGAGTCCCTGATCCACCTCTACGCAGACGACACCATTCTGTATACTTCCGGCCCTTCTTTGGACACTGTGCTAACAACCCTCCAGGCAAGCTTCAATGCCATACAACTCTCCTTCCGTGGCCTCCAATTGCTCTTAAATACAAGTAAAACTAAATGCATGCTCTTCAACCGATCGCTACCTGCACCTACCCGCCTGTCCAACATCACTACTCTGGACGGCTCTGACTTAGAATACGTGGACAACTACAAATACTTAGGTGTCTGGTTAGACTGTAAACTCTCCTTCCAGACCCATATCAAACATCTCCAATCCAAAGTTAAATCTAGAATTGGCTTCCTATTTCGCAACAAAGCATCCTTCACTCATGCTGCCAAACATACCCTTGTAAAACTGACCATCCTACCAATCCTCGACTTTGGCGATGTCATTTACAAAATAGCCTCCAATACCCTACTCAACAAATTGGATGCAGTCTATCACAGTGCAATCCGTTTTATCACCAAAGCCCCATATACTACCCACCATTGCGACCTGTACGCTCTCGTTGGCTGGCCCTCGCTTCATACTCGTCGCCAAACCCACTGGCTCCATGTCATCTACAAGACCCTGCTAGGTAAAGTCCCCCCTTATCTCAGCTCGCTGGTCACCATAGCATCTCCCACCTGTAGCACACGCTCCAGCAGGTATATCTCTCTAGTCACCCCCAAAACCAATTCTTTCTTTGGCCGCCTCTCCTTCCAGTTCTCTGCTGCCAATGACTGGAACGAACTACAAAAATCTCTGAAACTGGAAACACTTATCTCCCTCACTAGCTTTAAGCACCAACTGTCAGAGCAGCTCACAGATTACTGCACCTGTACATAGCCCACCTATAATTTAGCCCAAACAACTACCTCTTTCCCAACTGTATTTAATTTTTATTTATTTATTTATTTTGCTCCTTTGCACCCCATTATTTTTTATTTCTACTTTGCTCATTCTTCCATTGCTAAACTACCATTCCAGTATTTTACTTGCTATATTGTATTTACTTTGCCATCATGGCCTTTTTTGCCTTTACCTCCCTTCTCACCTCATTTGCTCACATTGTATATAGACTTGTTTATACTGCATTATTGACTGTATGTTTGTTTTTACTCCATGTGTAACTCTGTGTCGTTTTATCTGTCGAACTGCTTTGCTTTATCTTGGCCAGGTCGCAATTGTAAATGAGAACTTGTTCTCAACTTGCCTACCTGGTTAAATAAAGGTAAAAAGTCGAGTATCGGTAGGATAGTCAGTTTTACTAGGGTAAGTTTGGTGGTGTGAGTGAAGGAGGCTTTGTTGTGAAATAGAAAGCCGATTCTAGATTTGATTTTGGATTGGAGATGTCTAATATGAGTCTGGAAGGAGAGTTTACAGTTTAGCCAGACACCTAGGTATTTATAGTTGTCCACATATTCTAGGTCGGAACCGTCCAGGGTGGTGATGCTAGTCGGGCGGGCAGGTGCGGGCAGTGAACGGTTGAAAAGCATGCATTTGGTTTTACTAGCGTTTAAGAGCAATTGGAGGCCACGGAAGGTGTGTTGTATGGCAGTGAAGCTCGTTTGGAGGTTAGTCAGCACAGTGTCCAAGGAAGGGCCAGAAGTATACAGAATGGTGTCGTCTGCGTAGAGGTGGATCAGGGAATCGCCCGCAGCAAGAGCAACATCATTGATATATACAGAGAAAAGAGTCTGCCTGAGAATTGAATCCTGTGGTACCCCCATCCGGACAACATGCCCTCCGATTTGACACACTGAATTCTGTCTGCAAAGTAGTTGGTGAACCAGGCGAGGCAGTCATTAGAAAAACCAAGGCTATTGAGTCTGCCGATAAGAATTCGGTGATTGACAGAGTCGAAAGCCTTGGCCAGGTCGATGAAGACGGCTGCACAGTACTGTCTTTTATCGATGGCGGTTATGATATCATTTAGTACCTTGAGAGTGGCTGAGGTGCACCCGTGACCGGTTCGGAAGCCGGATTGCACAGCGGAGAAGGTACGGTGGGATTCGAAATGGTCAGTAATCTATTTATTAACTTGGCTTTCAAAGACTTTAGATAGGCAGGGCAGGATGGATATATCTGTAACAGTTTGGGTCTAGGGTGTCACCCCCTTTGAAGAGGGGGATGACCGAGGCAGCTTTCCAATCTTTAGGGATCTCGGACGATACGAAAGAGAGGTTGAACAGGCTGGTAATAGGGGTTGCAACAATGGTGGCGGATAGTTTTAGAAAGAGAGGGTCCAGATTGTCTAGCCCAGCTGATTTGTACGGGCCCAGGTTTTGCAGCTCTTTCAGAACATCTACGGTCTGGATTTGGGTAAAGGAGAAGCTGGGGATGCTTGGGCGAGTAGCTGCGGGGGAGGCGGAGTTGTTTGCTGGGGTTGGAGTAGCCAGGAGGAAGGCATGACCAGCCGTTGAGGAATGCTTATTGAAATGTTCGATTATCATGGATTTATCAGTGGTGACTGATCAATGTTACCTAGCCTCAGTGCAGTGGGCAGCTGGGAGGAGGTGCTCTTGTTCTCTGTGGACTTTACAGTGTCCCAAAACTTTTTGGAGTTAGAGCTACAGGATGTGAATTTCTGCTTGAAAAAGCCAGCCTTTGCTTTCCTGACTGACTGCGTGTATTGGTTTCTGACTTCCCTGAACAGTTGCATATCGTGGGGACTATTCTATGCTATTGCATTCCGCCACAGGATGTTTTTGTGCTGGTCAAGGGCAGTCAGGTCTGCAGTGAACCAAGGGCTATATCTGTTCTTGGTTCTGCATTTTTTGTACGGGGCATGCTTATCTAAGATGGTGAGGAAATTACTTTTAAAGAATGACCAGGCATCCTCGACTGACGGGATGAGGTCAATATCCTTCCAGAATACCCGGGCCAGGTCAATTATAAAGGCCTGCTCGCAGAAGTGTTTTAGGGAGCGTTTGACAGTGATGAGGGGTGGTCGTTTGATCGCGGGCCCATAGCGGATACAGGCAATGAGGCAGTGATCCTTGAGATCCTGATTGAAAACAGCAGAGGTGTATTTGGAGGGCAAGTTGGTCAGGATAATGTCTATGAGGGTGCCCATGTTTATGGATTTAGGGTTGTGCCTGGTGGGTTCCTTGATGATTTGTGTGAGATTGAGGGAATCTAGTTTAGATTGTAAATTCCTGGCTGGTTGGTGGTTTGTGATGACTGTGAAGAAATACTCTTCTAGTTGAGAAGAGATCAGCTGTCAAAGTATCAAATCATCCTTTATGAGATTTTTTATATTGGATGCTCATGAATTCACCCACTGAACCATTTCATATCTTGAGTTGTTGTGTCCCACCTACAGTAAATGCCCATCTCTTTGCAAAATAGACAGGAGTCCCTTATTATGTGCCTTATTCAATGTACACTGTTGCCCTGGAGAGTTGAGTTTGATGATACGATCAGTGTCTTTCCCTGTGGATGTCTTGTCTGAGACAGTCCCCCTAAAACTGGGTGTTCTTTCAGACTAGAAGTGGTTATCAGCAGCTTTATTTTGTGGTCTCCTGTCCGTTGACCCTCTAATCTAAGGCAGATGCTCCCGTCCTCAGATCTATTTTCCACCTGGGACAGGCATCAGTCTGCCTCGGACAGAACCAGCCAACGGGGAATGTCTCCTTACTTCTTCTCTCGTTCGCACTGTGACTTCAAATTCCCACAATCTCGCAGTGTCCCTGACACTTTACTAATGCGCACTAACACCCTGGACCAGAGATAATATTGTGCTCAAAATGCACCACAGTATATCAGTCAATTTTGTTTTCAAAATAAGTTTGAATTTGAACCAGTAAAATGTTTATTTCATAGAATTTAGAATTGTTCTTGCACACGGCCATACGCACAAATAAACAGAACATAAACTAATTAAAAACATGTACAGCACTGTGAATGCATTGTATTGTTTGTCATTGCATTCTTGAAATGCCACCCGTATAGATGAAATAGATGACTTATTCAACAAAACATTATATGGCCCTTCCAAAGCCCTCTGTCAGCACAGGCATCACATGGGTGTGACATATGGTACACTTGAAACACATACTTGTGCTATATTGACAACTGAGGAACATTAATAGAAATCCACTCTGGATTTTGTATGGATCTGGAGAGCTTTATTGGATTCGTTGTTACCCCTGTCGTTTGGAATGCTCTCTCGGCCATGCTTAAACGGAGGCCTGGATTTGTTTGGATCCATGATGAGGCATGGGCTGCTTTTGTATGAGATGTATTCAGGTTGTCTGTAAAGCGTTTTACTACATGTGATGTCACAATTGGAAGCAGCTTAGATGTTTGTATTGTCAGAAGTCTTGTATTGCTTCAGCGTGCTTCATTACAGAGCTGACAAAGGCCTCTGGTATTCAGTTTAGTAGATCATTTTTGTTCAGAATTACTATGTCAAATGTGCTGTGTCAGTATGTTTTATCTTTATTGCACATTTGTGTATTGGTCACGGTGACTCAATCCAATCTCATAGAGCAACATTACCTCAGTAGCATTAGGTCAATAGTCTTGAAAGCAAAACTGAAAAGGTTTTTGATAACATCTCTTCGTCTCAGGTCTTTGAATGACAATGGAATACACAGCAGACGGACATGTCTCTGTCTGTCTGGAACGTGCTAACTGCCACCTGTCAACCCCAGCCCGTATTGGGCCATGCCCTCCCAGTGAGCCCTAAATGACCGTGATCCCAGTCGCCCAATGCCAGAATCTGAGCAATGCCCTAACAGACCTAATCTTCCCTGATCCCAGAAAATGAGGAATGTTGTGTCCGGACCCAAAGCCCTCTAAGCTGCCATCCTTAGCCATCATTGCTTTTTAATGGACAGTCTGCAGGGTTACAAATGAAAACATTTAAATGTGACACAATACAGCTATAGATAGACAGTTGAAAATACAAAATGGACATACTTTACTTTTCCACTGTGGCGTATGAGCCAGATTTGATTTTTATCCAAATATAGAGAAGCTATATAGGTTCATCAGATGTTGACCATGTTGATATTCAACATACAAAAGAAACCCATTTACTATACACCAGCCTGGAATTTGTACATTCGTAACATAACACAATTTGTGACATATCATAGAAATGGATGATGGACATCTGCAAATGAATACATACCATACGAAACATAACATTTACATTTACTATATTACGTCTACCCCTGAGTCCAGGTTGGATACACTGGTTACTTACTGTAAGAGCATCTTGTCTGTTTTAATATTAACATTTTAGGCTAACCTTGAGAAACTGTGCAGAACTCTTGAAGACCAAAGTAATGAGTACAAGAACAAATCTGACGAGGCCCAATGATTACACTGCCCTGAATGCTCGCTTGCAAACAGAATGGTAAATTTCAGGTAAATCCCATTTACATGAAGGACACCAAGGACTTGATGCATAGTTTGAGAACTACGCTGCTAGTGTGCTACTTTTACAATATCTCTTGAATAGGTGAGCTCAAACACCACCTTGAGGAGAAGGAGCTAACTGTGTCCCAGCTGAGCAGAGTGAAACTAGTGAGAAGTCAACAGATTGAAGAGCTGAAGAGACTTTTGGAGGAGGAAGTTAAGGTTAGACAAACTCTTGCCCATTGCAAGCCATAATTATTTCACAACGATGATATAAGCTAAGACTAACTTTATGAATTGTCTCTGGCTTTAGGCTAAGAATGCCCTGGCCCATGGTTTACAATCAACCCGCCATGACTGTAACCTGCTCCGGGAGCAATATGAGGAGGAGCAGGAGTCCAAGGCTGAGCTGCAGTGCAGCATGTCCAAGGCCAACAGTGAGGTAGCTCTGTGGAGAACCAAGTATGAGACTGATGCCATCCAGTGCACTGAGGAACTTGAGGATGCTAAGTTAGTGCACTGATGGGTAAAACATATATTATTTTGCAACATACATTCATTAATTAATCAAATTATTTACTACTGTTTGTTCCCCTTTTAGGAAGGAAGCTTGCAGGATTCTGAAGAGCAGACAGAGACAATGAATGCTAAGTGTGCCTCACTGGAGAAGACCAGGCAGAGACTACAAGTAGAGACTACCAGCAGAGACTACCAGCAGAGACTACCAGCAGAGACGACAAGCAGAGACGACAAGCAGAGACGACCAGCAGAGACTACCAGCAGAGACGACCAGCAGAGACGACAAGCAGAGACGACCAGCAGAGACTACCAGCAGAGACTACCAGCAGAGACTACCAGCAGAGACTACCAGCAGAGACTACCAGCAGAGACTACAAGCAGAGACTACCAGCAGAGACTACAAGCGGAGATGACAAGCAGAGACGACAAGCAGAGACTACCAGCAAGAGACTACAAGCGGAGACGACAAGCAGAGACGACAAGCAGAGACTACCAGCAGAGACTACCAGCAGAGACTACCAGCAGAGACTACCAGCAGAGACTACCAGCAGAGACTACCAGCAGAGACTACCAGCGGAGATGACAAGCAGAGACGACAAGCAGAGACTACCAGCGGAAACGACAAGCAGAGACTACCAGCAGAGACTACCAGCAGAGACTACCAGCAGAGACTACCAGCAGAGACTACCAGCAGAGACTACAAGCAGAGACCACCAGCAGAGACTACAAGCAGAGACTACCAGCAGAGAGAACACTTAGAGAACATGAAGAGAGAGAATAAGAACCTTCACCCTCGGAAATCATAACAACATATCCTCATAGAATTTATGTACGAGTTTTAGCTTATAGGTCTGCATGTAACAAACATATTGCTTTGTCAATTTTCAGAGGAAATAACAGATAACACTGAGCAAGTGGGATAGTCTGCAAAGACCTTCCATGAACTGGAAAAGGCAGCGAAACAAGTTGAACAGGACAAGATGGACACCCAAACAACTCTTGAAGAAGCTGAGGTTCGCCATTTTTTGCACATATTGTGCATTCCCCTACATGTATTATTTGAATATGACTGCAAATGTTTCTGTTCTGTGCACTTGTGTCTTCTTCTAGTCCTCCCTTGAACATGAAGAGGCCAAGATGCTCCACCTTCAACTGGAGTTGAACCCGATCAAGTCAGAGGTTGACAGAAAAGTGGCAGAGAAAGATAAGGAAATAGACCGTCTGACAAAGGATCCATCATGAGGACTGTGGACACCCTGCAGAGTGCTCTAGATTCTGAGACCCACAGCAGAAACGATGACATTCGAGTCAAGAAGAATATGGAAGGGGACCTGAATGAGATGGAGATTCAGCTGGGCCATGTCAACCACCAAGCAGCTCAGAAACATCCAGGGCCAGATCAAAGTTAGTGTTTGATTCCAGAAACCCATTTTTTTTCAACCATAACACTCACCATCTCTATCAAAGTTCTAGTCAGTGGATTTTGGACTTATTCATGACCTTTCTGTTTCAGGACACTCAGGTCCATTTGGATAATGCCCTCCATGGGCAGGAGGACTTGAAGGAGCAGCTGGCCATTGTAGAACGCCGCAATACACTGATGATGGCAGAGATTGAGGAGATGAGGGCAACACTAGAGCAGTCAGAGAGGTGCCGTAAACTGGCCGAGCAGGAGCTGGTCGACGTGAGCGAGAGGATGTTCCTGTTGCACTCTCAGGTGAGGCCCCATAAACAATTCAGAACTTTGGCCTTAAGTGAAATGTATCAATTTAACTTATTGTGTTACCTTATCTCTTTACTCATTTAACAGAACACTGGTCTCATCAGCACGAAAAAGAAGATGGAGTCTGACATAACTCAGCTGCAATCAGAGGTGGAAGATGCAGTCCAAGAAGCAGAAATGCAGATGAGAAAGCTAAAAATGCTATTATAGATGTAGGTCCAAACTCAGTGTAAATCTCAGCCCAAATGAAGTCTGCTCAAACAATGTCTTGATCGATTACAAATTCTGTATCGATAGGCTGCCATGATGGCTGAGGAGCTGAAAAAGGTGGCTGAGGAGCTGCCATGATGGCTGAGGAGCTGAAGAAGGTGGCTGAGGAGCTGCCATGATGGCTGAGGAGCTGAAGAAGGTGGCTGAGGAGCTGCCATGATGGCTGAGGAGCTGAAGAAGGTGGCTGAGGAGCTGCCATGATGGCAGAGGAGCTGAAGAAGGAGCAGGACACCAGTGCTCACATGGAGAGGATGAAGAAGAACCTGGAGGTCTCTGTTAAAGACTTGCAGCAGCGTCTGGATGAGGCTGAGCAGTTAGCCCTGAAAGGTGGAAAAAAAGAGCTCCAGAAACTAGAGAGCAGAGTAAGGATAAAGATAAACGTTTTATTTCCAGTTCACACTCTCTTAGTTTGTGATTATTTTGTAATACATTATTTACACTCAAGGTTAGAGAGCTGGAGAATGAACTGGAGGCAGAGCAGAAACTTGGTATGGAAGCCATGAAGGATGTGCGAAAGTCAAGGAGCTCACATATCAGGTAAAATATGTTTGGTTGCTTATTCCTGACTTTCACCAAATCATGATAAAATATGTGAGTAATTAATAACACTGGGTTTTTAGGGTGAGGAAGATAAGAATGTAGGCAGACTGCAGGAGTTGGTCGACAAGCTGCAGATGAGGGTGAAAGCTTACAAAAGGCAGAGTGAGGAGGCGGTGAGTACAATATATTATTGGCAACAACTGTGCAGAGTATTATTAGATGAATAAGACAACAGTTCACAACTTCTAACTTATTCATATCTATCTATTTTCTGTGAACCACAGGAGGAGCAGACCAGTATCAATTTGGCTAAATTCAGGAAGGTGCAACATGAGCTTGATGAAGCTGAGGAGCGGGCAGACATAGCAGAATGCCAAGTGAACAAATTAAGAGCTAAGAGTCTTGATGTTGGTGTCAAGGGAGAAGAATAGCGATATGGGCATCTTCTGCTGATAGTGCTGTAATTCATGTTTAGAATTACAGTAACTCAGACACCGAATGTAGATCCAGTATACAATAATTAATGTTGCAAAGATGCATGCATGCTAACACCGTTGTACGTACACCTGTATGTTAGCATTCCTCTGTGCTATAGTTTCACTGCCATGCTCAGATGTTCTACTTAAAAGCAGACAATGAAATACAGTACATATTAATGTAACTTATACAATTATAATTAAATACTACCAAGCAGTATCATACTGGTCTATTGTCTTTGTGTCATTAAATGTGAGGTAACACTTTTAGCATAGACTAAGGGTTCCCAAATATTTTGCTTCGTGAACCACCAATTGAGGTGTCTTGAGTAGCAAACCACCATAAAGGTTGAGCGATGAAAAAAAAACATACAAAGAATAATTAGGAATTGATGAATAAAACCCTCTTCTTCAAGTCATTTAACTGAATGTAGATTTGATTATGGGCTCTTCAAATAACATTTTATTGGTCACATACACATATTTATCAGATGTTATTGCGGGTGTAGCGAAATGCTTGTTTCTAGCTCCAACAGTGCAGTAGTATCTAACAGTTCACAACAATACACACTAATCTAAAAGTAAAAGAATGGAATTAAGAAATATATAAATATTAGATTGAGCAACGTCGGAGTGGCATTGACTAAAATACAGAATAGAATACAGTATATGTCTTGTGACCAATTGCATAGACTATAAAAATAACAGTTATGTTAGTTCTTATTTTCAAATATATGGACATGTTAAGGCACCATAGTTTAACAATAGTTTAAAAGCAAAATTAAACAAACAACCATTTAATACCTGAGCAGTGATATTTTTGGGCGGCATGGTTGTTGTGAAAACCTAGGAAACCCATCACAGTATGTACCCATAAATAACTTCTCATAGCCATTCTTCAGTGTATGTTAGAGACAGCTCTGGATTCAACTTTGAGTGAATCCAGACAGATTCCAAGGATAGCTGTCAACAGTTTGGCCTCACTGACCTAGACTTTAGGAGACATACAGCTTGATTCTAGACGAGACTGAATGCAGAAAAATTAAATCCAAAAGCATTTGATTAAAAAGCCAGGCATTATGGGAGAAACATTCATACTCCAGGAGATTAGCTTCCCCTCATACAGGGTTATGTCAGAGGTGTCCACTCATCTCTCATTTATCAAAGAGACATCTGTCAGGAGCTTCAGTACATCAGAATCATCCACTGCTTTCATCAGGAACGATCATGAATACACAATGACTTTCGAAGATGAAATGATATGAGGACAAGTTGAGAATGCAAACACATTGTCCACTTATTCTCCACGTAAAGATCACTGTGTGAATTCCCGAACCTCTCCCCCAGCTCACTCTAATCATAAAATGCATCTCATTAAAGCATCCAAACTCAGAGCTTACTAATGGAAGAAAAAAACATTGTGTGAAGCATAGAGATCAAGGAACACTGTCTGGTTAATCTGACAGGCATGCTGTTAATATGAGATCCTTAAGGATGGAGCTCGTGACAGATATTCATATGACTGCAAGAAGAGTTGCTAACTGCTAGCATTGGCTCCATTGTTGTAGTATTGTTCAACGACCAATAGATGGAGACACTTCCTGTGTCTTCAACACGCCCACCCAACACACACCCCTACACAGTGGGAGACGGAGAAAGAGTGAACGTGTGATAAAGGGACATCAAGTTACAATAATCAAGCTATACTTTAATGTGGCAGGCAACAAGCAATCATGCTTATTGTAATCACACCAACGTATTACTCATTGCTATGTAACCTATTGCTGCACACACATCTTCTTGGAAGTTAATGCAACAGTAACACCTGCAGATAGGTTATAATGTATATGATATGTAGCAGTGGAGGAATACAAATATAATTTTGTGACCTATTTACTGGTGGTTGGTCAACTGGCCACTTCAGTGTACACAAACAGTATCTTCCTGTTACACGGATGCTTCTCCTTCTCTGCAGTTGAACACAAACAATACAACACTACTTCACATCCCTGCAAATGAGTGTTGTTGGATTATGATAAAGTAATAAACATAGACATCCTATAATTACATTTGAATTAGGATCGTATATTGTGTTATAGCATAAGATCTGTAATTCTAAGCCATATTCTTTTTTTTTAAACACACAGAAATGGAAATGAGAAGTAAACAGCTGCACAGTGCACCTATAAGGAATGAGCAAGAGGAAACTCTCAAGTACCTCACTAACGCACAGATGATGATTCCGCATGATGGGGATGCTCTGTATTTGAGGACCTGGACACTCAGTTCAGACAGGTGCTTAGCAGCACTAAATGACAGCTGCAGTGTCTTAATTCCGGACATAACACAATGCACTCAAGGTTTCCGTTAGTGAATTTGATTTTATATTAGAAAATAATATGCTATGTAAACATCATTGATATCAATTTGCCCAGGTGGCAGGTAGCCTAGTGGTTAGAGTGTGGGGCAGTAACTGAAAGGTTGCTGGATCAAATCCCTGAGCTGACAAGGTAAAAATCTGTTGCTCTGCCCCTTGAACAAGGCAGTTAACCCACTATTCCCCGGTAGGCTGTCATTGTAAATAAGAAATTGTTTTTAACTGACTGGCCTAGTTAAATAAAAGGTTAAATATAAAAATGTGTATCCTTTCCTAAATCAGTGTTCACATTCTAGGCCTAAGCTGGCTTGATTTAATAGAACGTCTATGGAAGGGATGAACAATTTTCTCTCCGCCCAGATATAAGATAGTCTCTGATCAAAAGACGAGGACGAAAACCATCACACACTACTGGAGTTGTGCATCCCTGCCCTCTGGCCATAGCAGAATGCTGTGAACTAGTTAGCAGGAGCACCCCCGAGACATAAGCATGGTCATATTTCTCCACAAGGACCTAAGGTCAAACTCATCATGTAATGGGTCTGGCTCTTTATAATTGACACCAAAAGAGCTACTGTGAGTGTGTAATCATTCAACTATCTTAAAATAAAATAAAATGCTGTTTTGTGTTTTCAAACTGTCACTCATCAGTCCGCCCTTCGTACTCCTTACTTAGCACCGTGAGACTCCCCATGCGTATTATAAATGTTCCGTTAATGTATCTCAGCAACCTTGAATATGGACATCTAGAAGCTTGATACCATAATGTGTTCATCTGAAAACCAGCTAGATGTAGGATGTTAATTTGAGCTTGTTTGCTACAGTAGGAACATT
Source organism: Oncorhynchus kisutch (assembly GCF_002021735.2). Classification (NCBI taxonomy): domain Eukaryota; kingdom Metazoa; phylum Chordata; class Actinopteri; order Salmoniformes; family Salmonidae; genus Oncorhynchus; species Oncorhynchus kisutch. The sequence goes on from NC_034183.2 coordinate 64,429,136, forward strand.
TTCCAGCAGCAATAAAAAATGTGAATTACACTAAATATACAAAAGTATGTGGACCCCTTCAAATGAGTGGATTCATCTATCTCAGCCACACCCGTTGCTGAGAGGTATATAAAAATTCAAGCACACAGCCATGCAATCTCCAAAAGATAAACATTGGCAGTAGAATGGCCTTACTGAAGAGCTCAGTGACTTTCAACCTGGCACCGTGATAGGATGCCACCTTTCCAACAAGTCAGTTTGTTAAATGTCTGCCCTGCTAGAGCTGCCCTGGTTAACTGTAAGTGCTGTTATTGTGAAGTGGAAACGTCTAGGAGCAACTCCCGCAAAGTGGTAGGCCACAAAGAAAGGGACCGCCAAGTGCTGAAGCAAGTAAACATTGTCTGTCCTCGGTTGCAACACTCACTACTTAGTTCCAAACTGCCTCTGGAAGTAATTTCAGCACAACAACAGTTTGCCATAGACAAGCCTAAGATCACCATGTGCAATGCCAAGCGCCAGCTGGAATGGTGTAAAGCTTGCTGCCATTGGACTCTGTGGAAACGTGTTCTCTGGAGTGATGAATCTCACTTCACCATCTGGCAGTCCAACGGACTAATCTGGGTTTGGCGGATGCCAGGGGAACGCTACCTGCCCCAATGCATAGTGCCAACTGTAAAGTTTGGTGGAGGAGGAATAATGGTCTAGGGCTGTTTTCATGGTTCAGGATAGGCCCTTAGTTCAAATGAAGGGAAATCTTCACACTACAGCATACAATGCCATTCTAGACAATTCTGCGCTTCCAACTTTGTGGCAACAGTTTGGGGAAGGCCCTTTCCTGTTTCAGCATGACAATGCCTCTGTGCACAAAGCGATGTCCATACAGAAATGGTTTGTCGTGATTGGTGTGGAAGAACTTGACTGGCCTGCACAGAGCCCTGACCCCAACCCCATCAAACACCTTTGGGATGAATTGGAACGCCGACTGCGAGCCAGGCCTAATCGGCCAACATCAGTGCCTGACCTCACTAATGCTCTTGTGGGCCCAAATGAAAGCAAGTCTCCGCAGTAATGTTCCAACATCTAGTGGAAAGCCTTCCCAGCAGAGTGGAGACTGTTATAACAGCAAAGAGGGGACAAACTCCATATTAATGCCCATGATTTTGGAATAAGATGTTGGACAAACAGGTGTCCACATACTTTTGTTTATGTAGTGTTTTATGTGGATTATAATTCATGGACATTATTGTAGGAGTTAATAATTTTTTTGTAAGGGACATTTTTCTAAATGGTTATTACAAACTTAAGAAGCCTTTTTAAACCTCACATACACTAGAAGTTTTAAATGTCATGCATTGCAGGAACTTATCCTGCAACCAGGTGATCAAATTAAGATCCTACATCTGTAGCAGTAAACAACCTACAGTGTCCTCCACAGAAGATGTAGAATGTCAAACCAAGCTTCTTCCAGCTTATCACGATTCAAACATTTGACATTATGTCAAGAGAGCTTTGACAGTGATATACTGGTCTAGGAGAAACAGTTTGGATAAGTGACCAGCCACAGAAAATACCGGCTGGGAGCCACATCTGCCCCCTCCAACGGAAGCAGCTGATGGAGAAGGATTTGTGTGAATCCCCTCTCAAGCCATAGGACACTGCTGTAACAAAGGTTCACTACAGTTTTCACGCATAAATCAGATGTAATTGAATAAAGATGAGTTGATTTAATTAGTGACACAGATGGTTGAGTGATTTGAGTTTACTCAAACTAATAAACATTTTGTGAAATTACTTCAGGAACCCACAGGTATCCAAGTTGCAGAACTTGAAGGTTGCCTAAAGGTCATCTGTTCCTCAAGGATATACGACTAGGTGAAGAGGGATTTTGAAGTCACTACCCACTGGGCACAGACGTCAATTCACTGTCAATTCCACGTTGGTTCACGTGGCGTGGAAACAATGTTGATTCAACCAGTGTGTACCCAGTGGGTAGTGGTGATTAAGTGATGTAAGGTACACCTTTTACAGCCGGAAATACACACAATGACACCTTCACCCTCCAAATCAACACTGCTAATAACACAGTGTATTCAAATGTTTTACGACTGTCACCGAATAACAGAAATGCTGTAACCTAAAATTGAGATACAGTACAGAAGGATAATTAATGCATGTTAATAGCTAACAGCATGGTTTAACAGGATCGAAGGCATGTAAAAATAGAGATTGAGGAACATCACCTGTTGCTGGTGACACGTCCCCATTACCACTTGAAGATCCTGCTCCATATGTAAGTTGAGCAGAAATTGATCATGTGACTTGAGATTTGGATAGAATTACATGGCCAAATTCAGAGGGCCATTTTTTGTCCGACCAGCACATTCATCTTCATAAAAGGACCACAACTGCACCGTGTTCTTCACTGAGAGGCCTGGCATCTAGTAGGCTAACCAGCAGTAAGAGCCTATGCATTTCCCTTCTCAGCCTGTCTTCAATCCAAAGTTAGGTTCAGGGAGCAGAGTCCTGCACTTCGTTTAACTGGGATCAAGCATCAGGACCATGGAGTAAATGGATAAAGACACTAGCCACTTATTCGCCTATACTAACACTCTGATGATAGCGCTTTTTGTGTTTCTTTTGCAGAATGGAGGCACACTGTACATTATATTGGGGTGTGAGGACGGTAAGTTAAGGCAGAAAGACATTTGACGACAATATGACGACAATATGATGATATGATATTACATGAAAACATTTTTCACACAATTTTACAATTTGACCTACCTCAACGAGCCCTCTGTGCTGTATAACCTCAAATATTGTTATTCAGCATTGATGTTCTATGTACGTAGGGCTTTTGTTTGTTTAGGACTCTCTTGAAAAAGCAATAATAAAGCAATAATTAGGCCATAGTGGCGAAGTAAATTACAATTTAGCAATTAAACACTGGTATGGTAGATGTGCAGAAGATGAATGTGCAAGTAGAGATACTGGGGTGCAAATAAATACAGTACGGGGATGAGGTAGTTGAATGGGCTGTTTACAGATGGGCTATGTACAGGTGCAGTGATTTGTGAGCTGCTCTGACAGCTGGTGCTTAAAGCTAGTTTGGGAGATATGAGTCTCCAGCTTCAGTGATTTTTGCAGTTCTTTCCAGTCATTGGCAGCAGAGAACTGGAAGGAAAGGCGGCCAAAGGAGGAATTGGCTTTGGGGGTGACCAGTGAGATATACCTGCTGGAGCACATGCTACGAGTGGGTGCTGCTATGGTGACCAGTGAGTTAAGATAAGGTGGGGCTTTACCTAGCAGAGACTTGTAGATGACCTGGAGCCAGTGGGTTTGGCGAAGAGTATGAAGCGAGGGCCAGCCAACAAGAGCGTACAGGTCACAGTGGTGGGTAGTATATGGGGCTTTGGTGACAAAACGGATGGCACTGTGATAGACTGCATGCAATTTGTTGAGTAGAGTGTTGGAGGCTATTTTATAAATGACATCGCCAATGTCAAGGATCAGTAGGATGGTCAGTTTTACGAGGGTATGTTTGGCAGCATGAGTGAAGGATGCTTTGTTGCGAAAAAGGAAGCCGATTCTAGATTTTATTTTGCATTGGAGATGCTTAATGTGAGTCAGGAAGGAGAGTTTACAGTTTAACCAGACACCTAGGTATTTGTAGTTGCCCACGTATTCTAAGTCAGAACCGTCCAGAGTAGTGATGCTGGACGGGCGGGCAGGTACGGGCAGTGATCGATTGAAGAGCATGAATTTAGTTTTACTTGTATTTAAGAGCAGTTGGAGGCCACGGAAGGAGAGTTGTATGGCATTGAAGCTCGTCTGGAGGTTAGTTAACACAGTGTCCAAGGAGGGGCCAGAAGTATACAGAATGGTGTTGTCTGCGTAGAGGTGGATCAGAGAATCACCAGCAGCGAGAGCGACATCATTGATGTATACAGAGAAGAGAGTCGGCCAGAGAATTGAACCCTGTGGCACCCCCATAGAGACTGCCAGAGATCCGGACAACAGGCCCTCCGATTTGACACACTGAAGTCTATCAGAGAAGTAGTTGTTGAACCAGTCAAGGCCGTCATTAGAGAAACCAAGACTTGAGTCTGCCAATAAGAATGTGGTGATTGACAGAGTCGAAAGCCTTGGCCAGGTGTGTGATGTTTTTCATTAACTTCTATCGAATACAGGTATTATGGATAATCATCTGGTTATTCATCAGCTGCGCTGTAACTGTGTGCTGGAGGGTATCAGGATCTGTGTCAATGGCGTGTGTACTGGGAGCAGAGTCAGGTGCAGGAGAGCAGAGAGTTGTGAACAGGCGCACACTTTATTTAGGCAGGAGAAACCAACAGACGGACGCCACTGCGTCGAAACCACCAGCCAATGCAAAAGTGCAAACGCGCAAACAGTCACAGTAATATTGTATAAACACAATAACATACCTCGTGAAAGAAAACACAGAATAAACGCATACCAGTAAAGCGCATCAACATATACATGTAACACAAAACAATCTCACACAAAGACATGAGGGGAACAGAGGAAAAAAATGCATGTAGTGTGATTGGGGAATGAAAACCAGGTGTGCAGGGAACAAGACAAAACAAATGGATAAATGAAAAATGGAACGGCGATGGCTAGAAAGCCGGTGATAGGAGAGGGGCCAACATCAGCAGAAGTCATGGCAATCTGCAGGAAGGGGTTCCCAAGCAGGATTATACATGTTGACTTCAAGCAGAGGTAAACCTTTATTCTCATCATTTAACTACCACAAGATTCATTTGGGATTTAAATAATCTCTTATGCCTGACAGACACAGAATATTGAATGCCAGTGCTATCCCAGAAGGACAGTTCATCGATGGCAAGAAAGCTTCTTGGATCAATTGATCCTGATCACACACAATATAAGTTTGGACACACCAAGTTGATGATCCAATAACATTATAAACATGCTCTTGTTAGCAAAACCACATAGCAGTTAATCTCTTCTGATTTTCACATGGTGTTTATACAGTGCCCTACGTAATTTCTGGGACAGTGAAGCATTTTCTTATTTTGGCTCTATACTCAAAAACTCTCGATTTGAAATAATTGAGAAATTACATCACTCCCCTATGTCAGGGGACCAAAAGTATTGGGACAAATTGTTACGGCTTTCTTCCGTTGAAGGAGAGTCGGACCAAAATGCAGCGTGGTTAGTTCGATACATGTTTAATGAAAACGAACAATACAAAAACAACAAACGGAAAATGTGAAAACCTATACAGCCTGTCTGGTGAATACAAACACACTGAGACAGGAACAATCACCCACAAACACAGTGAAACCCAGGCTACCTAAATATGGTTCCCAATCAGAGACAACGAGAATCACCTGACTCTGATTGAGAACCTCAGGCAGCCATAGACTATGCTAGACACCCCTACTCAGCCACAATCCCAATTCCTACTAAAAACCCCCAATAAAACCCCCAATACAACACAAAATAACCCCATGTCACACCCTGGCCTGACCAAATAAATATATAAACACAAAATACTAAGACCAGGGCGTGACAGAACCCCCCCCCCCAAGGTGCGGACTCCCGGCCGCACACTAAAACCCATAGGGGAGGGTCCGGGTGGGCGTCTGTCCACGGTGGCGGCTCCGGCTCGGGACGTGGACCCCACTCCAACCAAGTCTTAGTCCCCCTGTAACGCGTCCTTTGATTGGCGACCCTCGCCGCCGACCTAGGCCTAATAACCCTCACCAAGGACCCCACTGGACTGAGGGGCAGCTCGGGACTGAGGTAGAAGCTCGGGACTGAGGTAGAAGCTCGGGACTGAGGTAGAAGCTCGGGACTGAGGGGGAAGCTCGGGACTGAGGGGAAGCTCGGGACTGAGGGGAAGCTCGGGACTGAGGGGAAGCTCGGGACTGAGGGGAGGCTCGGCACTGAGGGGAGGCTCGGCACTGAGGGGAAGCCCGGCACTGAGGGGAAGCCCGGCACTGAGGGGAAGCCCAGCACTGAGGGGAAGCCCGGCACTGAGGGGAAGCCCAGCACTGAGGGGAAGCCCAGCACTGAGAGGAAGCCCAGCACTGAGAGGAAGCTCAGCACTGAGAGGAAGCTCAGGCAGGTAGTTTGCTCTGGCAGATCCTGGCTGGCTGGCGGATCTGGAAGAGTCTGGTTGACTGGCAGATCTGGAAGAGTCTGGTTGACTGGCAGATCTGGAAGAGTCTGGTTGACTGGCAGATCTGGAAGAGTCTGGTTGACTGGCAGATCTGGAAGAGTCTGGTTGACTGGCAGATCTGGAAGAGTCTGGCTGACTGGCGGATCTGGAAGAGTCTGGCTGACTGGCGGATCTGGAAGAGTCTGGCTGACTGGCGGATCTGGAAGAGTCTGGCGGATCTGGAAGAGTCTGGCTGACTGGCGGATCTGGCTGCTCCATGCAGACTGGCGGATCTGGCTGCTCCATGCAGACTGGCGACTCTGGCTGCTCCATACAGACTGGCGAATCTGGCTGCTCCATGCAGACTGGCAGCTCCATGCAGACTGGCAGCTCCATGCAGACTGACATCTCAGGCTGCTCCATGCAGGCTGGCAGCTCTGGCTGCTCCATGCAGGCTGGCAGCTCTGGCTGCTCCGTGCAGGCTGGCAGCTCTGGCTGCTCCGTGCAGGCTGGCAGCTCTGGCTGCTCCGTGCAGGCTGGCAGCTCTGGCTGCTCCGTGCAGGCTGGCAGCTCTGGCTGCTCCGTGCAGGCTGGCAGCTCTGGCTGCTCCGTGCAGGCTGGCAGCTCTGGCTGCGCTAAACAGGCGGGAGACTCCAGCAGCGCTGTAGAGGAGGAAGGCTCTGGCAGCGCTGAACAGGCGGGAGAGTCCGGCAGCGCCGTAGAGGAGGAAAGCTCTGGCTGCGCTGAACAGGCGGGAGGCTCCAGCAGCGCTAAACAGGTGGGAGACTCCGACAGCACTGGAGAGAAGGAAGGCTCTGGCAGCGCTGAACAGGCGGGAGACTCCGGCAGCGCTGGAGAGGAGGAAGACTCTGATAGCGCTAGACAGGCGGGAGACTCCGGCAGCGCTGTAGAGGAGGAAGGTTCTGGCTGCGCTGAACAGGGGGGAGACTCCGGCAGCGCTGGAGAGGAGGAAGGCTCTGGCTGCGCTGAACAGGCGAGGCGCACAGGAAGCCTGGTGCGGGGAGCTGCCACCGGAGAACTAGTGTGTGAAGGTGGCACAGGATGGACCGGACCGTGAAGGTGTACTGGAGAGCCTGAGAGCAGGACTGGCACAGGACGTGCAAGGCTAGGTAGGTACACAGGAGGCCTAGTGCGTGAGGCTGGCACACTCTTCACCAGCCGACTAACACGCACCTCAGGACGAGTATGGAGCGCTGACCCAGGTGCCATCAAATCCCCGACACGCTCCGTCGGACGAATATCATACCTAAAGCACCAAACTAGCAACTCCCTCATAACTCTCTCCTCCACTTTCCCCATTAACTCCTTCACAGTCTCTGCTTCACTCACCTCCAACACCGGCTCTGGTTCTGGTCTCCTCCTTGGCTCCTCACGATAAACAGGGGGAGTTGGCTCAGGTCTGAACCCTGACTCTGCCACACTCTCCCTGAGCCCCACCCCCAATACAATTTTGGGGCGGACTCTCGGGCTTCCATCCGCGTCGCCGTGCTGCCTCTTCATACCAGCGCCTCTCCGCTTTCGCCGCCTCCAGTTCTTCTTTGGGGCGTCGATATTCACCAGGCTGTGCCCAGGGTCCCTTTCCGTCCAATATTTCCTCCCAAGTCCAGAAGTCCTTCGATCGCTGCTCCTCACGATAAATGGGGGGAGTTGGCTCAGGTCTGAACCCTGACTCTGCCACACTCTCCCCCCCCCCCCCCCAAGAAATTTTTGGGGCTGACTTTCGGGTTTCCTTGCCAACCGTGTTCCCTCGTATCGTCGGCTCCTATCTCCGGCTGCCTCTGCTCTCCTAAGTGCCTCCACCTGTTCCCATGGGAGGCGATCTCTTCCAGCCAGTATCTTCTCCCAAGTGTAACAACCTTTGCCATCCAAAACGTCTTCCCATGTCCATTCCTCCTTTCGCTGTTTCTGCTGTCGATGCCTGTTACCACGCCACTTGGTCCGGGTGTGGTGGGTGAATCTGTTACGGCTTTCTTCCGTTGAAGGAGAGTTGGACCAAAATGCAGCGTGGTTAGTTCGATACATGTTTAATGAAAACGAAAAATACAAAAACAACAAACGGAAAATGTGAAAACCTATACAGCCTGTCTGGTGAATACAAACACACTGAGACAGGAACAATCACCCACAAACACCCAGTGAAACCCAGGCTACCTAAATATGGTTCCCAATCAGAGACAACGAGAATCACCTGACTCTGATTGAGAACCTCAGGCAGCCATAGACTATGCTAGACACCCCTACTCAGCCACAATCCCAATACCCCAGTAAAACCCCCAATACCACAACACAACACAAAATAACCCCATGTTACACCCTGGCCTGACCAAATAAATATATAAACACAAAATACTAAGACCAGGGCGTGACACAAATTCACTTATACGTGTATTAAAGTAGTCAAAAGTGTTGTATTTGGTCCCATGTTTCTAGCACGCAATGACTACATCAAGCTTGTGACTGTACAATTTGTTGGATACATTTGCTGTTTGTTTTGGTTGTGTTTCAGATTATTTTGTGCCCAATATAAATAAATGGTAAATAATGTATTATGTAATTTTGGAGTCACTTCTACTGTAAATAAGAATATAATATGTTTCTTAACACTTAAGAAAAAGTGTCACTGTCCCAATAATTACAGAGGGCATTGTATATACACATATAGTATATCAACAACATATGTTTCTCAGTAAGCCATGTTATTGCAGGTCTTTTTTAAAGCCGGTCTGCTGGGCACTCTTGAGGAGTTGCGAGATGAAAAACTGGCCTCTCTGGTGACAGGCACTCAAGCACTGTGCCGTGGGTACCTCATGAGAAAATCATTTTCTCAGCTGGCTATAAAGAAGTAAGACAACCCATCAATTGAAATATTTGTATCCTTTTCTTTAAAAGAAAGTACATGCTTAGAACATTAGAACTGGTCAATAATATGGCATTACAATTACCTCTTTTTCAGAGACTGTGTTCATTCTGCAATACAACCACCGCTTATTCATGAATGTGAAACACTGGCCATGGATGAAGCTGTACTACAAGATCAAGCCCCTTCTGAAGAGTGCAGATGGTGAAAAGGAGGTGGAGAAGATGAAGGAGGACTTCATCACATGTAAGGAGGACCTGGCAGTGGCCAAGAGAAAGGAACTGGAGGAGAAGATGTTTCTCTGTTCGTGGAGAAACAAAACCTCATGTCACAAGTTCAATCTGTAAGTGCTATTAGAATTGTCAACATGAACTATCATTGCTTTTAAACATATCGGGTGTAGTGTAGTGTTTAAGAAGTGTTCCATTAGGCAATCGGTTTTCCTGGGATTCCGAAACTCTTTTGGATGCAGAGGAGAGATGTGGAGAGGAGAGATGTGCAGAGGAGAGATGTGAGATATGAGGCTTTCTTTAAAAGCAAAATACAGCTTGAAGCCAAACTGAAGAGTTGACCGAGAGACTGGATGATGAAGACTAAATCAATCCTGAGCTGACTGCCAATAAGAGGAAGCTGGAGGATGAGTGCTCTGAGCTGAAGAAAGATATTGATAGAGCTCACCTTGGCCAAAGTGGAGAAGGAGAAGCATGCCACTGAAAACAAGGTTTGCATTTTTCTATGAAGTTGCAGTATCCATCATCCTCTTTGCAGGTATTTTACTAACATCACTATGCCATTGCAGGTTAAAAACCTAACAGAGGAGATGTTTGGTCAGGATGAGAGACATTCCAAGTTGACCAAGGAGAAGAAAGGCCTCCAAGAGACACATCAGCAGACCCTTGATGATCTCCAGGCAGAAGAGGACAAAGTCAACACTGACAAAAGCAAAAGCTATGCTTGAACAACAAGTGGATGATGTGAGTAACACCTTAATAGTAGAAAAAAGGATTGCATTGTAATGATTTAACTTAATTATATTTCTACTTGTAAAACATTAAATATCTTTCAAGTTATTAGCTCAAACGTCTTTGGTTTAAAATGGTGTGTTTTCTCTCAAGACTCGTATTGAGGAACTCGAATAAGAAATTGAGGCTGAGCACTCTGCTTGTGTCAAGATAGAGAGGCAGAGGTCTGATCTCTCAGGGAACTTGAGGAGATCAGTGAGAGGCTTGAAGAGGCTGGTGGAGCCACTGCTTCTCAAATTGAGAGGAACAAGAAGTGTGAGGCTGAGTTTCAGAAGCTGTGTCGAGGCCTGGAGGAGTCCACCTTGCATTACGAGTCCATCGCTGCCACTCTTCTCAAGAAGCAGACAGACAGTATGGCAGAACTGGGAGAACAAATTGACAACCTCCAGAGAGTTAAGCAGAAACTGGAGAAGGAGAAGAGTGAATACAAGATGGAAATAGATGACTCGGCCAGCAACATGGAAGCTGTGGCCAAATCCAAGGTATCATAAAAAGTACAAATAGCATCAAATTGTAACCTATGCTTTCATGGTTAATTTGACAAAATCTCAATATTATTACAATACAGGTTAACCTTGAAAAAATGTGCCTCTCTCTTGAGGGTAAGCTAATCAAGTTAAAGACCAAGACAGAGGAGAATGTACGTCATCTCAATGATATCAGTAATCAAAAGGCCCGTCTCCAAACTGGAGAATGGTAATTTTAATCATTAAACATTCTTCTATTTTAAATGTGGAGGAGAAACAAACATAAAAACTACCTTAACACGTATTCTAATTTTATCTTGTAGGGGAATTTAATCAGACAATGGAGGAGAAGGAACATCTAATTTCACAACTGACAAGAGCCAAGCATGGGTTCACATCAAATCAAAGTTTATTTGTCACGTGCGCCGAATACAACAGGTGTAGACCTTACAGTGAAATGCTTACTTACAACACAAATTGATGACCTGAAGAGACATTTTGATGAGGTAAAGAAAGTAAGATCACCTAATATTGTTACCATACTACATTGAATACATTGAAAATCTTACTATAATCAAGACCTACTTTAGACTTGAGTATCCCAAACATTAGGAACACCTTCCTAATATTGAGTTGCAGCCCCTGCTTTTTCCCTCAGGACAGCCTGGTACCTACTACCATACCCCGGTTCAAAGGCACTTAAATATTTTGTCTTGCCCATTCACCCTCTGAATGGCACACATACACAATCCATGTCTCAATTGTCTCAAGGCTTAAAAATCCTTCTTTAACCTGTCTCGTCCACTTCCTCTACACTGATTGAAGAGGATTTAACAAGTGACATCAATAAATGATCATAGTTTTCACCAGGGATTCACCTGGTCAGTCTATGTCATGGAAAGAAATGTTTTGTACACTCAATGTATGTTGTTTACATCCCAAGGCTAAGAATGCCCTGGCCCATAGTTTACAATCAGCACGTCATGACTGTGACCTCCTCCGAGGACAATTTGAGGAAGAACAGGAGTCCAAGGCTGTGCTGCAGCGTAGCATGTCCAAGGCCAACAGTGAGGTAGCTCTGTGGAGAACCAAGTATGAGACTGATGCCATCCAGCACACTGAGGAACTTGAAGAGGCCAAGTAATTGCCAACTTTTTATAGATGTTCTACTTGTTTGTCATAAGTTACCCTATGCATGATAATGAAAAAGGGTCTCACTTTCCGCAGGAAAAAGCTTGCCCAACGTCTCCAAGAGGCTGAGGAACAAATTGAGGCGGTGAACATAAAATGTGCTTCATTGGAAAAGACTAAGCAGAGACTGCAGAGTGAAATGGAGGATCTCATGGTTGATAAGAAACAGAGAAACTTTGACAAGGTAGCTGCGGGATCGGGGCACCACCAGTACAGAGCTTTCTCAGGAATGGCAGCAGGCAGTGCATCTGCATGCACAGTGAGGCGAAGACGTTTGGAGGATGGCCTGGTGTCAAGAAGGGCAGCAAAGAAGCCACTTCTCTCCAAGAAAAACATCAGGGACAGACTGATATTCTGCAAAAGGTAGAGGGATTGGACTGCTGAGGACTGGGGTAAAGTCATTTTCTCAGATGAATCTCCTTAACGATTGTTTGGGGCATCTGGAAAAAAAAACTTGTCCGGAGAAGACAAGGTGAGCACTACCATCAGTCCTGTGTGATGCCAACCATAAAGCATCCTGAGACCATTCATCTCAGCCAAGGGAGTGGGCTCACTCACAATTTTGTCTAAGAACACAGCCATGAATAAAGAATGGTACTAACACATCATCCAAGAGCAACTTCTCCAAACCATCCAGGAACAGTTTGGTGACGAACAATGCCTTTTCCAGCATGATGGAGCACCTTGCCATAAGGCAAAAGTGATAGCTAAGTGGCTTGGGGAACAAAACATCGATATTTTGGGTCCATGGCCAGGAAACTCCCCAGACCTTAATCCCATTGAGAACTTGTGGTTAATCCTCAAGAAGCGGGTGGACAAAAACAAAACACACATTCTGACAAACTCCAAGCATTGATTATGCAAGAATGGGCTGCCATCAGTCAGGATGTGGTCCAGAAGTTAATTGACAGCATGCCAGGGCGGATTGCAGAGGTCTTGAAAAAGAAGGGTCAACACTGCAAATATTGACTCTTTGCATCAACTTCATGTAATTCTCAATAAAAGCCTTTGACACTTATGAAATGCTTGTAATTATACTTCAGTATTCCATAGTAACATCTGACAAAAATATCTAAAGACACTGAGGCAGCAGACTTTGTGAAAGTTAATATTTGTGTCATTCTCAAAAAACTTTGGCCACGACTGTATATTTGTTTGCGTTTACAACCAAACACAATTCAATATCACTAAATATTATTACATTTGAAATCAAACAGAACTTGAATCCGAAGTCCTATATGTATTGTCTATTTTTAGTTGAATCGAGGCTTGAATTGAAACAATAGCTGTTGACTGTGCGTATGCTATATAGGCCTAAATGATATATGATATATGTTGCACCTACCCGTTTTTAAGTGGAGATCTCTAAACAATCATTCTCATGATAGCACAGCTAATAATAAGTGACAAATATCAAAGCCAAGCAGTGTTGGGCTTGGTTAAAACCCTGGATAGGAGACCAAAGGGTAGCAGTAGGTAGATCAAATCAAATCAAATTTTATTTGTCACATGCGCCAGATACAACAAGTACCTTACAGTGAAATGCTTACTTACATTTGATTAGCTGTTCAGGAGTCTTATGGCTTGTGGTTAGACGCTGTTTAGAAGCCTCTTGGACCTAGACTTGGCGCTCCGGTACCGCTTGCCGTGTGGTAGCAGAGTGAACAGTCCAGTAGGAGGTGCTGCCCAGCCTATGTAACGTAGATATAACATAGATATCTGACATTGTTTTCAAGGTACATATTCAACATATTTGTCTATGTAGAAATTTGGTTACCATGATGACATGGTCTATGTGGTTGAAATATCACCCTCAAAACAGTTGACGTTGTTTTCAAATTCAATGTATTTTCCACATATATTCAACATACATTGTGTCACTATACAACCAGTTTGTGCCCAGTGGGTAGTAATTATGTAGTCATGCTAGGCCAGGTTATTAGTCCACCAAATCATTAATAATTGGATCAGTGTTGGATTTATTAAGGGATTATTTTTAGTTTATTTTTCAGCAATAGGAATTCCATTAAGATACTGCAATGCTATGGGTGGAAGTTGAGGGCAGAATGTGAAAGAAAAAACGTTTCTATAGAGACATTTTTACATGTTTTTTTGAGCTGAATGCCCGGTAAGCCACCCTGTCTGCAAATGGAATGCAAGACCTAGGTTTGTCAACTGTGAACCTGTTCTGTGTAAGGTAGGCCCTAATGTTGAGTGGATTTTGCGCCATTCAAAATGGGATAAAGCAGTAATAAATACTAGGCTATTATTTTGTATATTTTTTTACTACTGATTTTGTCAAATAGCATTAGCTAACTTTTGTGTATCCAGACAATGAATCAATAAACACAAATCATGTTGAAAGTGTATTATTATAGGGCAACATACATCCACTACTGCAAACCAAAAATAATACATCTACAACTTCTACATTTCACCTCTTGACCATTTTCTTACAGTTCTCATCAATGTCTATTAGACTAAACTAACAAGGTATTTGGAAGTTGGTTGCTTAATGTTGCAGGCATTGCCCACGTTTTCTTCAGAATGCCAGCCATCTGCTACTCTTCACTGACTTTTCCCTGTAAAATAAGGAAATAGTAAGGAATATATTGTATGCCACTTCAGTATATCAGGAATGGTTAGTCAGATTTATTGTATGAACAAAATACAATGCAGTAAGTTTGCTATCCCATCAACTCACCTTGCCCATGTCATGATTCTTGATCCGCATCTGTTGACCTGGGTCTCAACAATGTCAGCACGCTCTTCAGCCTCCAACTCATGCTGCACCTTCCTGAACTTGGTCAGGTGGGAATTGGCTTGCTCCTCCTATAAAATGTAATTGGATCAAGTATCAACATTTTTAAGGGAGGTTCCAAACCATGTGTAAACTGGTCTGGATTGAGTTGTACTCACAGCCTCCTCCACCTGTCTCTTGTAGGCTTTAACCTTCAGCTGTAACTTGTCCACCAGTTCTTGAAGTCTAATGATGTTATTTTTATCTTCCTCAGATTGTTTAAAAAAAAGTGTTCTTAGAACGCACCAAAGAACTGTGGTGATGAGGAAATCAATGGTGAAGTTTTGCATGCAGTGTATCCATCCAGCTGACATTTACCTGATAGGTGAGCTCCTTGATTCTGCGCTCATACTTGCGTATGCCATTGACAGCATCTGAGATGTGTTTCTGCTCTGACTCTAGCTCATTCTCCAGCTCTCTCACCTGATTGAAACCAACAACTATTACCACCACACTATAACAGCATAACATTGTCATCTGCATCTCCAATTGTAGTCAAGGTTGTATTATAATATTAACTATAAAAACACTACCCTTGTCTCCAGTTTCTGGAGTTGCTTCTTTCCACCGTTCATGGCAATATTCTCTGCCTCATCCAGACGCTGCTGCAGGTCCTTGAAGGTGATCTCCAGATTCTTCTTCATCCTCTCCAGGTGACCACTTGTGTCCTGCTCCTTCTTCAGCTCCTCTGCCATCATGACAGCCTGAACATGCAATAAAAACAGTTTAGCACATTGATAACAATAAAAACAGTTTAGCCCATTGATAACAATAAAAACAGTTTAGCACATTGATAACAATAAAAACAGTTTTGCCCATTGATAACCATAAAAACAGTTTACCCCATTGATAACCATAAAAACAGTTTAGCACATTGATAACCATAAAAACAGTTTAGCACATTGATAACCACAAAAACAGTTTAGCACATTGATAACCATAAAAACAGTTTAGCCCATTGATAACCATAAAAACAGTTTAGCCCATTGATAACCATAAAAACAGTTTAGCCCATTGATAACCATAAAAACAGTTTAGCACATTGATAACCATAAAAACAGTTTAGCACATTGATAACCATAAAAACAGTTTAGCCCATTGATAACCATAAAAACAGTTTAGCCCATTGATAACCATAAAAACAGTTAAGCACATTGATAACCATAAAAACAGTTTAGCACATTGATAACCATAAAAACAGGTTAGCACATTGATAACCATAAAAACAGTTTAGCACATTGATAACCATAAAAACAGTTTAGCACATTGATAACCATAAAAACAGTTTAGCACATTGATAACCATAAAAACAGTTTAGCACATTGATAACCATAAAAACAGTTTAGCCCATTGATAACCATAAAAACAGTTTAGCCCATTGATAACCATAAAAACAGTTTAGCACATTGATAACCATAAAAGGGACACTGACAGTAAATAAGGCGGAATATAAACTTACATCAGTGATAGCCTTTTTGGCCTTCTCAGCATTTCTGGCCTCCTGAATACTGTCTTCCAACTCACCCTGAATTGAGATGAGATCAGTCTCAGGTTTCTTGAAACTGTTGATCAGGCTTGTAATGTAATTCAGCAAATTACAATGGGGACATTTTGTATTTTTATATTAAATTAGTTTTTACTTTAGGACTTAGGTGATTAAGAAAGTGGAGTACTGTACCTGTGAGTGCAATAGCTGCACTCTCTCACTAGCACCCACTAGTTCTTGCTCAGCTGTTTTACGGCTTCTCTCAGTATACTCCAGAGTACCCCTCATCTCCTCAATTTCATCCTGCGACAGGTTGCTCCTGCGCTCAGACATGGCAACCTGCTCCTTCATATCCTCCTGTCCTCTAATAGCATCATCAAGGTGGAGTTGTGCTTCCTATGGGGGAATGAATTGATCAAAGTAGGAGGAAATGGTGAAGTCTCTCCTATAACTGCAAGACATACAGGATATTCCATGTAACCTTGAGCTGAACTTGTATAAATCTCAGCTGTTTCTGTGACTCACTGGCCTGTCTATTAGCATGGCTCAGCTGAATCTCCATCTCATTGAGGTCTCCCTCCATCTTCTTCTTAACTCGCAGGGTATCATTCCTGCTCCTGACCTCAGAGTCCAGATTGGTTTGCATGGAATCAATAACTCTCTGTCTGTTTCTCTTCAGCTGGTCAATCTCCTCCTCCTTTTCAGAAATCTTTCTGTCCACTTCAGACTTCACCTGGTTCAACTCCAGCTGTACACGGAGGAGCTTAGATTCCTTATGCTCCAGAGATGCCTGAATGGGAGTTAACATGCAGTCACAATAGACAGGAAGGTATTGTAGTTGGGAATCCGGCATAAATATGAGGTACTCATCTTTACACATTTTACTATTACCTCTGCCTCCTCCAGGGCAGTCTGAACCTCTGTCTTCTCCTGTTGTCTTCTCTGTCTTCTCCTGTGTTTCTTTGACTTTTCATTCATGGTTTTTCCTGTTTCCCCTAGCTGTTCAGTAAGATCCATAATTTCCTCTAGAATAGAAAAAAAATCAGTAAGCATAATTATTTCTATACTTAAAGATTGTGCGTGGCATGAGAGCATTTACTTAATAAAGAACCTTGACATATGTTGCAGGTTTTTGTTTTCGCGTTTGAGTGTTTTGAGATGTTCAAGAGATTCTTCATAGCCATTCTTCCTTTTGAAGTTCTCAGTGCCCATAGAGCGAACCTCTTTCAACGATGCCTCCAGCTCTGCCTGACACTCCTCAAATTTCTGCTTCCACTCTGCCAATGACAAAATATTACTTATTATAGACAGGCTATATTTGTCATATAAATAAACACATGTTAAAGCATCATAAACATTTATTTCTAAAATAGTAGGTATGCTATCTTGCACCTTATCAACATATCTTTGCTTCTTGTCCAAAGAGACAGCAGCGGAGTTGGCTTTCTCAACGTCCATCATCAGATACTCCACCTCCCCTTGCAGCCTCTGCTTGGTCTTCTCCAATGAGGAGCACTTGGAGTTGGTTGCCTCAACAGCTTCCTCTGCTTCCTGAAGACATAGGGCTAGCTTTTTCCTGTAGTGGGAAACATGGAATTCCATAATACCTTTCCCTTTGGTTGAAGCGATCACATGGAGAAAATAGATCAGTTATGTTGGATCTTACTTGGCCTCTTCAAGTTCCTCAGTGTGCTGGATGGCATCAGTCTCATACTTGGTTCTCCACAGAGCTACCTCACTGTTGGCCTTGGACATGCTGCGCTGCAGCTCAGCCTTGGACTCCTGCTCCTCCTCATACTGCTCCCGGGACATGGGCCAGGGCTTTCTTATCCTAATATGGAAAGCAAATGTCATGGGCTTTTTATTCACAAACATAACATTTTAGTAGCATATATTATGTTGACCTTAACATCCTCCTCATTCTGCCTTTTCAGCTCTTCAATTAGTTGGACATAGGCTTGTTTGCCACGGGTTAGGTGTGACATTAAGGAATCCTTCTCCTCAAGCAGTCATGACATCTCCCCTGAAAATGATCAAAATAGAAGTTCAGAAATATGTAGATGTGAACATTGGACGTTAAGTTTTCACTATTTTCTGTCTGGAGTCGAGCCTTTTGGCTTGAAAGGTCATTGATCTCTGATGTTCTTCCTCTTTAGTATTCACTTCACTCAGATGATCTTCAAGAGAACAGCACAGTTTTTCCAAATTGATCTGCAAAATTGTAGATTTCACAAATTAAAAAGCTGTAGCTTTTTCAATATATATTTCAAAAACAAAAACAAACATTAACAAATATTTGTTAACTTACCTTTGCTTTAGCAATAGCCTGCATGTTGCTTGACAGGTCATCCACCTCCAGTTTTAGCTCACTTTTCTCTTTTTCCAGATTCTGCTTAATTCTCTGGAGGTTGTCAATCTGCTCTCCCAGTTCTGCCACACTGTCGGCATGTTTTTTTACGCAGAGTAGAAGAGGTAGCGTCACGCTGTAGAGACGCAGCTTCTGAAACTCAGCCTCATGCTTCTTGTTCATCTCAACCTAAGTAGCAGTGGCTCCACCAGCCTCCTCAAGTCTTTCACTGATCTCCTCAAGTTCCCTGGAGAGGTCAGCCCTCTGCTTCTCTAGCTTGGCCCGAACAGCACGATCAGCCTCAGTTTCCTCCTCAAGTTCCTCAACACGACCCTACAGGTTAACAAACTATGTTCAGTTTGCCTAACACACCCATAGTGCATTTATCCATAACAGATAACAGATCCTCAAGTTAATTAACCCATTAGACAAATACAGTAAGAATTTCTTCACCTGAAGCTCTTTGGTTTTCTTCTGAAGTTGTGCAGAAATAGACTGTTCCTCCTCAACCTTACCCAGCAGCTGTGACACCTCAAAGTATTTCCTGTTCAATGCAACATTAGACAATGTCAAACTACTGTGAGGTTCATACAATATTGGTGTAGTTTTATGTTAAAGGTTTAATCCTGTTTTGTGCATGTGTTTGGGGGAAAATTAATCATACATCTTGAGCTTCTCATTCAGCTGCTGCTTCTCATTCTCCAGGTCCATTAAGGTCTCCTGAGACAGCTTCAGGTCACCCTCCAGCTTTCTCTTGGCTCTCTCGAGGTCCATATGAACCTTCTTCTCTTGTTCCAGGGAACCTTCAAGCTACATTCATACAAATCAAATACAGAGTTCTGTACATGTACCTTATTTTACATTTCACACATTATCACACCCATGTTCATTTAATAAACTAACTCACATCATCAACTTGCTGTTCCAGCTTGGATTTGGCTTTGTTCAGAGTGTTGGCTTTGTCCCCCTCTGATTGCAGGTCATCTAGTGTTTGTTGGTGGGCCTCTTGGAGGGTTTTCTTCTCTTTGGTCAGTTTAACGACATTCTCTTGTTTCAAATATGTTTTATTAAACACACACAAGAATGGTGTATAATGGAATAATGCAAGACAGGTATACAATTCTTATCTAAACATAAAAGAGCATACAGGAACAACAAGACCCAGAGTTCTGGGTGCAGAACAAATAATACAAAACACGACATACAAAACAAGGACACGTAGAAAGAAAGAGGGAAGATGTCCCCCCCCCCCCCCCCAACTGCTCGGGTGGCAGGGCCAGCACATGCTGCCCAAAGGTAGATTAAAGTATTACAATTGAGAGTGCGTTAATAAGTACAAATTCACAGCACCGACTCGTCCAAGTAGGAGAGGAAAGGCTGCCAGATTTGATCAAATGTTGATCATTTATTGTTCAGAATATACCTAATTCTTTCTAAGTGTACAGTGTTTGCCAATTCACTGAGCCATAATTTAACGACATTCTCACCTTGGGACCTGAAATAATAATGTTGTTGTGAAACTGTTGAAATGGTTTAAACCCTGAGAAAGCCTAATGGGAGTAGGTGGATTGCCTTGTTCTCTATGGCATGTTTCTCCTTCTCCACTTTGGCTAAGGTGAGTTCTAAGTCATCCATATCTATCTTGAGCTCAGAGCACTCATCCTCCAGCTTCCTCTTCTTTGCAGTCAGCTCAGCATTCCCATCCTCCTCATCCTCCAGTCTTTCTGTTACCTCAAGTTTTTGTTCCATCTGGGTCTTGCTTTTGATTAGGCCCTCACATCTCTCTTCAGCATCCAGCAGATAATCGGATTCCTAATTAGTCAGAAATAACAACATTTTGTTGATGAAATAACAACTACTAAAGTGTTATAATGTTAGTTGATGTATTTCACTATTTATTCAACTATTTTGGGAGTACTTACACCCTGAACTTGAAGGAGAAGGTCATTCTTCTCTTGGACAATAGAGACCATCTTCTCCTCAAGCTACTTTCTCCTGCTTTCTGATGTGGCCAGTTTCTCGTTGCACTTAGTGAAGTCCACCTTTATTTGGTTCATCTCTTTTTCCAATTCTGCACTCTTCAGAAGAGGCTTGAGGTTAAAATATAGTTTCATCCATGGCCAGTGTTTCACGTTCATGAATGAGCAGAAATGATATTGTATGGTGTAAATAGACTCCCTATCAAAGTAAAGTCAAGAATATTCTGTTTGTTTTCATTCAAAATGGACTTAAATGATATCCCAGGGTTCACAGTGTTGATATTGCAAAATACCCGTGTTTCCATACCTTCTGGCCTTCTGGCCATCAGTCCCCATAAAGGATTCTGCTTGGGAATCCCTTCCTGCAGATTCTGATACACTCCAACACACCATTGCAGCGCAGCTGGTGGATAACCAATTGGTTTTCCATTGCGCCTATGATGAAAGCATAAAATGACATTTAGCAGTATCTCAAGGCAGTAAAGTTCAATGGAGTTGATATTGAGCAGATTATCCTGAGTACCTGGTGTTTTGGTCTCATTTGGAATCAAACACTGCACAAAGTGAGGATGGGTTGTTCTCAAGTATGTCATGCGCTTGCCAAGTTTCTCCTGAAAATATGTAACGTAAAAATGCATCAGGAAGTGTAGGTATATAGACTATATACAATAGCTCATGTGGGGAGAGAATGATGTCTTATTTTGTCTATGCAGCACTGCACATTGATCAACACCTTACTCTGAACAGAGCGGAAACTGTTTGGAACGATGCTCCCTTCTTCTTAGCAACTTAGCACCACCTGCCGCAGGCTCTGAAGAAAAAATGTTGAAATAATTATCAATACTGCATGGCCTGTTATTTTAGCTATGTGAGATGAATGAAGATGGTCTTCATAGTCAGTTGATCTAATTTGATCAGGTAATATAAACAGAAAATGCATGGTTACCGTCTGTTGCAGAGAAGGTTGCGTGTAGCATACACAGTATTTTGACAGATGACTTCTGGTACACCTGCAGAACACACTCATTCAACGGGTCCTTGTTCTTCTCTAGCCAGCCAGTGATACTGTAGTCCACAGTACCAGCATAGTGCACCAGAGACAAGTGGGCTAAAGGTTTGCCTTTGACAATCTTTGGCTTTTGGAAAGCTTGGTTCTTTCCAAGATGCTGGTCATAGAGTTTGTTCTTGAAAGAAGTGTCTGTTGACTTAGGGAACATCATCTTCAAGGATGGAGAAGATGCCCATTGGCTGGTGGACAAGATATTATTAATTACTGAGAATAACTAGTCAAATGCAGGGCATTAAACATGATTAAATCAATGTATATGGTTTTTGACAATACCTTCTCACTAAGCTCAATACAGGCAGCCAAGTCCATACCAAAGTCAATGAACTCCCAGTCTATTCCTTCCTTCTTGTATTCCTCTTGTTCCAACACAAACATGTGGTGATTGTTGCAGTTTCTCATTAGTGAAGTTGATGCAGAGCTATTCCAGTGTGTTGTACTGAGGGAATATGAAAGTATCATGCAAATGAATGCCTGAGGATCAATGTATGCTTGTTTCATTTCACAAAACATTAGTATGTAGTATGTACGCCTATGAAAGATATCAATATGTTGGAACCATACTTCAAAGATCTCAAATCCAGCAATATCCAGAACACCAATGAAATGTTGTCTGGACTGCTTTGTATCGTTGATCCTTAAGACCATCCAAAAGAACATCTTCTCATAGACTGATTTGGCAGGGGCTCCAATGGAGTTACACACTTATAATGTATAGAACATATCCTCTAAGTTGACCATTGCTTAGTCTAAAGACATGTATTGTCCATGTCTTATTGCCTTACTTGCTGAACGCTTTGTCCTTTAGTGGTATACTCATTCCCAACCTTTACTCTGGGATAACAGAGATTTTTGAGCAGGTCAGCAGAGTTCAAGCCCATCAGGTATGCTGCTTTATCAGCCTCTGTATAGAGAACACAACAATACTTTACAAACAGAGCAGACAACTGTCAATTTATGACATTACATTTTACATTTTGTTTTGTTAATACCTGTTCTCTATGACAAAGATTGATGACTACCTGATTACTTGTATTTGATTCAGTTATGATATACACAATCATGTGATGAAGGGTTTTTAGAGTGTTCCCCCTCACACTCGGTGCCATCAAGTTCCGGTCTGTTCCTCACGCTGCTTCTGCTTGAACTTCATGTTCCCATGATGCATTATGGCTCCAGTCAGCTTGTAGATGCCCACTTTTTCATCAGCAATAAAATCCAGGATATCAATAGCTTCCTGTGCCATATAAGAGGGACATCAAATGAAAGCTATCTGAAAAGAAACCATGAGTGTTTGATCCCCTTAACTCAACTCACATCAGTAGCTATCAATTCATCTGCATCATCTATGCTCTTCACAGTGATTTCTCCTTGACTTATAAAGGCAAAGTCATAGGAGTTGGGGGTGATGAGAAGCATATCTGAAAGGGGGAAATTCAATTAGACTGGGGTCCCCAATTTATTTATTTTTTAAGTCCAGTTTTCCCAATGTTTTTATGAATATCGCTAGCAGCAACAGAATAGACAAGTTTAGAATGACATACAGTACCTACAGTAGAAAAGAGGACAATATCTTCGTTCTAACTTTATTTCTCAACTCCTAATTTTGAGCAAATTACACTCACCGGAGCCAGTTACACTAACTGGAGTATCTGACATACGTAGACTTTGAAAAGCACCCACAAACAGGATACTGTACCAGTGCATTTTATCTCAATATCAAATCATTTCTGTGTAATTAAGTGCCTTACCGTTATTTGTTTTCAATTAAAATGGTCAAAAAGAAACAAAAGTAGCTTCTTAGCAAAGAGCAATTTCTCAAGCAAGAATTTTGCTAGGACTGTCTGGGAGAGGTCTGATTGGGGAGGGGAAAATGGAACATTTGCTGTTATTGGCAGAGAGGTTTGTAACTCTCTTTCTTATTGGTTTATTAATGAATAAATGATGTCACCATGGAGTGATGTCGCCATAGAAGGCCAAAACTCCATACCACCAAAACAGGCTGACATTTTTACACTAAAAGAACATTATCATAAGTTTCACAATTTCACAGTATTATTCAAACCTTGTGGTGTGGAAATATATATACTGTATATAAAATATGCTCTTAGCGAAAATGTGTTTGTAGTTATGATTCACCTGATGACAAGACATGCTAACGTATGATGGGGGTCCCGTATGATGGGGGTCCCATATTATTTGCTAGTTTGTGTGTGTGTGTGTGTTTGTGTGAGAGAGGCTTAGTAAGAGAGATACTGCAGTATGTCAAGATTCTACATACCAATAAGCTCTGGCTTCTTGTTGCAAGTTAGCTGGTAGAATATATGGTAGCTCCTCTCAGCACCCAATTGAAATGTCCCTCAAGGTTTTTCCAGCAGATCTTTCAGTAAAAAGCAGAATTCATTCAACATCACTCATACAGTATATGGATAAAGTCAGGAAATGCATTTTTAGCAACAAAACAAAT
Organism: Oncorhynchus kisutch; assembly: GCF_002021735.2. NCBI lineage: Eukaryota > Metazoa > Chordata > Actinopteri > Salmoniformes > Salmonidae > Oncorhynchus > Oncorhynchus kisutch. The sequence goes on from NC_034183.2 coordinate 64,452,969, forward strand.
GTTGTACTTACAAACTTCAATATCTGCTGAGGCCAGTTTACCCATTGCACTAAAGTGTATTCTAATGAATTTGCCCTTTTTGAGAAAAAAAAAAACGTCTTACTGTAAGTTTAACGTTGTTCAGCTCTTATTGCTACGCTTCTGCGTAAAAAACAATTCCGTTGGATTCTGGTTTGACTCACAAAGCGAGAGGAGTTGTCATTCCTCACCGTCTTGGCATTCCCAAAAGCCTCCAGCAGAGGGTTGGCCTGGATGATCCTCCAGGGTTCCCTGCCACAAGAAAGGAAATGTATCTGACATCCATTCATGTACATCACCAGTCAAAGCCCATTCCTGTACATCACCAGTCAAAGCCCATTCCTGTACATCACCAGTCAAAGCCCATTCCTGTACATCACCAGTCAAAGCCCATTCCTGTACATCACCAGTCAAAGCCCATTCCTGTACATCACCAGTCAAAGCCCATTCCTGTACATCACCAGACAAAGCCCATTTATGTACATCACCAGTCAAATCCCATTCCTGTACATCACCAGTCAAAGCCCATTCCTGTACATCACCAGTCAAAGCCCATTCCTGTACATCACCAGACAAATACCATTTCTGTACAGCACCTGTCAAAGCCACTGCACTACAAAAGGTATAAACTTACCTTCATCTTGCTGACTGGTTCTTTTTTCTGGTCCGCAGACACTGCGATTGTCGCAAAGTACTGGATGACACGTTTGGTGTTTACAGTCTTGCCTGCACCGGATTCTCCACTGTTGAAGAACAGTATCTGATTTTTGTGTAATTCCAATATACTTAACTGGCAACTACTATATCTGCATCAATTAAAAAAAGAAAAACATATGATGCTCATGTGATTAGGATAGACTGATGTTCCCGATCTAAAGAAAAACACATGATGCTCATGTGATTAGGATAGACTGATGTTCCCGATCTAAAGAAAAACACATGATGCTCATGTGATTAGGATAGACTGATGTTCCCGATCTAAAGAAAAACACATGATACTCATGTGATTAGGATAGACTGATGTTCCCGATCTAAAGAAAAACACATGATGCTCATGTGATTAGGATAGACTGATGTTCCCGATCTAAAGAAAAACACATGATACTCATGTGATTAGGATAGACTGATGTTCCCGATCTAAAGAAAAACACATGATGCTCATGTGATTAGGATAGACTGATGTTCCCGATCTAAAGAAAAACACATGATGCTCATGTGATTAGGATAGACTGATGTTCCCGATCTAAAGAAAAACACATGATGCTCATGTGATTAGGATAGACTGATGTTCCCGATCTAAAGAAAAATAAACACAATATGTAATGAATAGACATTTAAAGCAGTGGGTGACATACCTGTTAGCATGAGCTGATAGGCATTATCAGAGAGGGCGAAAATAGGAGGTGGAACCTCCATCCTCTTCTTCCCTCTGTAGGCGCTCACCTCTGGGTTACAGACCGGGAGCCACTTATAGGGGTTCACAGTCACACAGAACAGACCAGAGTAGGTCTGTCAATACAAAAGAAACATATATACCCTTGTTAGATACTTTTAACAATGAGATTATCAATTTAAAAAAAATGTGTATCAGTGTAAAAGACCTGCATAGATCATCCATGCTGCGTAACGCTCTTTGAGGTTATACAGCACAGAGGGCTCATTGAGGTGGGTCATCATAACCATGTCCTCCATTTTATCGAACCTGGGAGGGTTCATTGGAGAGACTTGGTCCTCCTCGACTGTTACAGTCTGGAAAATAGAAACAAAATACAGCAGGGTTCTGAAAGCTGCTGAAGGCCAAGCCTCCAATCTGGCACATTGAATGGAAATGAGCCCATGTTGCCACTACAACATTGGTTCCACCGTGGACCTACTCTGTGGACCAGGGTCTGGACGGTGACTTTGTCGCCGTCTTTGTTCTGGACGAGCCCCTTCACATATAGCTCTTTGTCATCACTGACGTAACAGGCTGTTTTGGCATCAAAGGGCGAAGACTGAGCCTCAAGCCTCTCCTTCTCTGACTTCCTCAGGTACTGGGAAGCTGGCCCGAAGATGGACATTTCTCCATCCCTGCTCATTTTGGCCTCTAAGAATACAGTATAACATAACACATTTACAGTAACCTCAGGCTTTTTTCCCCTTGAAAGTCAAAGATTAAATTGGCATTTGTCATTCCACCTACCTACTTCTTGCAGCTTACTGCAATCACTGAATCCCTTGACACCAAAAAAGCTGTGCACTTGAACGGTCCAGAAGCCTGTCTGAGAATGCAACCACATAACATGGAAATCTGCTTTTTAACATGAAGTTATAAGAATTCAGCTATTCTTGTCAAGCAGGGGGAGACTTACCTTGTTGCTGATGCTAAGGGGGTGATCATAGCCTGTTGCAGAAGCCTCTTTTATTCTGGGCCATTGTCCTTGGTGAGAATCCTCCTTCCTTTCCATGGGCATGCATTGTTTGAGCTGCATGAACCAGTTGTCCATGGATAACTCCATTAAGCACAAGGTACTCTATGGTTATATTTAGGCCTACCACTCGCACACTATAATATGTCACATTTCCATTCAATAAAGAACCTGACATCAATGCATTATTAACCACAACCAAAAGAGATTGCAACGAACTGTGACTGTTTAGCTCTATGCGCAGTGAACTGGTCATAAGTTTCTCTCTCTATACATACATATAATATATTGTATAGAGCCACGGATAGTAATGACAATATTACATGATACTCCCAATATTTAACGGATGACAAACTAGCTGAAATACTGTAACTTACATATAAAGATGATATAGTAACAATGCAAGCCAAAAGATAGGGGGGGAAAACATTTTCGCCAGTAATATCTGTCAAAGCATTCATCTGCTGTTGTTGAGAAGAGCATTTCAAAATGACCCCAAAGTATGAGTTGTGCTTAGTAGGCACTTTGGACACACTCGCTATTCATAAATCCAGGTTGTTGCATTAATCAAGATCCAACTTCATAGACTCGGCTCCATTTAAAATAATGTAGGGATACTCTACTAAATATTCCATATCAGACTTAACATTGGCCAAAGACAACTTTACGTACCGTAGTTACAGTATGAGCAAACTTTATAAATTATGGGCTAATAAATTTGTCCCTTTTTCCTCTACCCCGGGGAATGTGATATAACAGAGACATCTGACAACCAGCAGCTTGTTTAATGACTGTCTTAGTGCGGTTGCTATTTCAGTGATTGTAGAAAAGTAACATGATTACTCAGACACGTTCTAGATGATTTGTAGAGGATTGTTTCCCTTCTTTTTAAAGGATAATTCAGGTTAATTGGGATGGAAACACTGGAGTACAAAGCCCCGGACTTGGATACAGCTGTTTTAACAATAAGTACATGGCCACAGTCCAAACAGCAGTTACAGTATGAACCCTGTTCTTCTCCTGTTCTTCTCCTGTTCATCAGAATGGCAGAATTAACCGGCATAACTTATATGTCCACTCTACTGACCATAATATTCACAAAGAAGTAAAGTTCATCATTTTCACGTGACCTTTTGTTCATTGTTAAGGGGATACTTTGGGATTTTGGCCCTTTATCTACTTCCCCGGAGTCAAATGAATTTGTGGATGCCATAATCAACATCCATGGCGCCTGGGGAACAGTGGGTTAACTGTTTTGCTCAGAACAACAGATTTTTACCTTGTCGGCTCAGAGCAACCTTTTGCTTACTGGCCCAAAGTTCTAACCACTAGGCTGCCTGCCGCCCCTGACTGGAAGTCTATGGGTATCTACTAGCATGCTAGCAGATATTCATAGACTCCTAGTCAGTGAGCTAACACTAGTTTGCAATTGGGCTTGTTAGCAACTTCATTCAAACTGCACGCAGAGACATAAATATGGTATCCACAAGTTCATCTCACTCTGGGGAAGTCCCAAAGTACCCCTTTAAGACAAGGCTTCATCAGAACGTTATCATACCATGTGACTGTAGAGTGCAATGTCACAGCAAGGTGAGCGATAGGACAGTGTACTCACATAGTGACATCCAAGTGTATGCCAACTAGAAATTAATGAAGCAGGATTTGTATTTCACTTTGATTGAACATTTGATATGTCATGGACAGCAGGATAGCCTAGTCTGCAAGGGCTTTGAACTTAATATCCACACACAAGGTGTCCTTACACAATGAATGTATGAGATAACAAATGAATGAATACATACCTAAACTGAGAACGATCAAATAAGATATAAGGCTATTCCTTTTCATTCTGTGTGAGTGAAAGCATCACACTGCTTGTTTCACCGTTATCTTCCACAAGAGGGTGCTTACTTACTGAGCTTAACGTAGCTACATCAATCACCTTCTGGTGTGAAAAGCTTTTCTAGTACAAGATGTCGATGACAATAAGCAAACCTTTCAAACCTGTCATCTTTCATTTCAAAATGTACAGTAATAGGGCCTGCCTGACTAGAAGGCCTCCTCCACACATGAATGCATGCACACGCACGCACGCACACACACACACACACACACACACACACACACACACACACACACACACACACACACACACACACACACACACACACACACACACACACACGTGATGTACCTATATGTATATACAGTACACTTTACAATAGTGATCAAAGGTACAGTATATGAAGTGTATTTGAAAGTTGAGCAATATGCTCTGCAGTCTGATCAACTCATGAACTCATTATCTGATCAGTCTGATCAACTCATTAACTCCATTAACTGATCAGTCTGATCCACTCATTAATAGCTACAGATTAATAGCTACAGATACTCCACAGCTGCTTTTGGTGCATGTTTGTGTTTTATACCCCTCATAACAGACGAGAGAACCAACATTGAATTCTTGCTGCTCCTTCAGTGAAGATTGTTTGATAACATGAAACACTCCATTGAAGTCGGTCAATGATGCTCCAGCATGCTCTGGATCTAATCAACAGTACTTTGCCACCTGTCAACAAGTTCAGTCAACAAGAAACACTGTCCTCATTTATGGAACGTTTAGTGTGAGCTTAAATAAATAGGCCTTATAAACATATTAGTCCCCCATGGCCTTGATGAGCTCTTAAGGACATGTCAGACATCCTGGCTATAAACAAACTTGATGTTGAACAGGACGACTCCGTTTGGAAGTTGGGTTTCTAAAGATTGAAAATGTGTCTGCTGTCTTCTCTGGTTCTTATCGCTTCTTCATTTAGATCTCTGTCTAGCCAGCTGCCAGATGATGTAGCCTGGCCGGCTGCATGCCATGTTAGAGATTGTCGGTCACAATCAGTCAGTATCAGAGGGGAGTGTGGCAGCTCGAACACACTTCACACAGGGTCAATTTGATTTATAAGAAATGGAGGGATGGACCCACACAAAACGGGCCTTGTTGCCTGCGAGGGCCTCACAGCTCTGTCTCACAGTGTTGGCCATTGTGTAGCCTGCCATGGAGCAGGGTCCTGGCTGCATCTGGGAACGGGCTTCCAGACCCTTACATCTGCTAACAAAGACTCATAGAAAACGTCTCATACCACAAGATGGTTCTTCCTGGACTGTTTTATTCTTCATCTTGTAAATAAAGAAAAGAGGCGGAGTAGAAAGATGTTTAGTGTCTGTCCATTCCTTCCATGTCTTAGCTTTGACCCTGGGTGTCGGGTCACTCTGGCCAGTAATGAGAACCCATATGTGTGACAAATGTTTCCTCCTCCGGGTTCTAAAAGAGCCTTGTCCCACTCAATGTTCACTGAGACTAGTTAACGGACACTTCTCTCATTTGGCTGTATGCTTCCTTGCGACGTAGTCTTAGCCCAACATGGTAAGGCTTTGTTTTTAATGCTATTATTATCGGTCTCTGTTATCAGTGACATTTTTGACAGTACTTTATGTGCGGGGTTACATTTTTTGGCAGATTTGGGAGTTGCTTCAATGGAGCACTATTGCTTCAGTGGAACAATTGTGGTAGTCAGACAGAATGGGTACAGGAGATTCATTGGCTCTGTTCAAGCCTTTGTGTCGGATGTAGTTGTATTTTATTTCTCATCCTTTTGAGTTTGGTGAATTTTTATTCTGCTTTGACATCGTCTGTCTGTCTGTGTCCAGATATAGCTCTCATATCCCGCTTCTTCTGCAGCACAATGTGTGCCGTGGGGGGGGGGGGGGGGGGGCTGCCAAAACACTTTGATCTTCACTGTTGGTTTTAAATGTCCCTCTGTCCCTCAGCCACCCTGCTCTCCTAGCTCAATCAAATTCCCTCTTCTTCTGTGTCTTCAGGAAGGCTCTGTTTCCCTTAAAATAAAATAAACAGAACCTGTTAAATGAAGTCTGGATTGTTTAGTTTCATGTTCATTTAGCCTGTGTAAGAAACAAGGCACAGTGATCTGTCCATGTTCGCCCCTTTTTATCATGGAGTTACGCTATGTTGTTTTACAAGACTTTTCTCATAATTACTGAAACTTACAGTATAGTTAGTACTGTACATGCCCTGGAGCCACAGAGAAAATCATGTAAAAACAAATTACATTAAGTCTACTGTTTTGTGAGTGTTTCAGATTAAGAGCCACTTACCTTACTGAACTTGGATGCAACATTTTGTTGCAATATATTATTTAACACCTACACAAATGTGGGTGACTGACAACAAGCACCACAGTAACTTCATTTGAAATGATTTGATTGGACAGAATGGAAGATATTATGTGCATAGCAGAGCCTGAGGTAGCAGGTTGCATAAATGCAGATGCAGTGTTTTTGAAATCACCTCAGTATGTAGACATTCTAAACAAAGGGTCATACAATGACAATAAACTCGATTGACTGATGACTCAAAGCTAGCACAAGTACCACATTTGCAGTGGAATTTCATCTCTTCCTCCCACTCTCGTTCTCTGGAACATTTCCCAATTACCTTTTGCTAAGCCCTGCCTCCCTTGGTTACTGTTGCAACCTCGGACAATATTTTCCCGAGAAGCCCAATTCCCCATTCAACCACTGGCGAAATCCTCTCAAAATGATCTCAAACTGTTTCTAATATATAATGAAATTAAACCATACCTCAGTGGGTTAAACACAGACTACGCCTTACACAGACTACACCTCACTAACTCTTGGTTATGTTGTGGTGGACTGTCTTTACAATTGCTTCAAAGGAACCTGGTAATGTTTGTAGTGTAGCTAGTGGAACCCCTCGACAACATCCGCTGAAATGGCAGAGCGCGAAATACAGAAATCTTTTTTTGAGATATTTAACTTTCATACATTCACAAGTGCAATACACCAAATTAAAGCTTAACGTCTTGTTAATCTAGCCATCATGTCCGATTTCAAAAAGGCTTTACAGCGAAAGCACACCATACGATTATGTTAGGTCAGCGCCTAGTCACAAAAACATACAGCCAAAGAGAGGAGTCACAAAAAGCAGAAATAGAGATAAAATGAATCACTAACCTTTGATGATCTTCATCAGATGGCACTCATAGGACTTTATGTTACACAATACATGTATGTTTTGTTCGATAAAGTTCATATTTATATCCAAAAATCTCAGTTTACATTGGCACGTTATGTTCAGTAATGTTGTGCCTCGAATACATCCAGTGAATTTGCAAAGAGCCACATCAATTTACAGAAATACTCATCATAAACTTTGATAAAAGTTACAAGTGTTATGCATAGAACTAAAGACATACTTCTCCTTAATGCAACCGCTGTGTCAGATTTCAAAAAAGCTTTACGGAAAAAGCACACCATGCAATAATCTGAGTACAGCGCTCAATAATCTGAGTACAGCGCTCACAAAAACAAGCCATACAGATACCCGATATGTTGTGGAGTCAGTAAAAGTCAGAAATAGCGTTATAAATATTCACTTACCTTTGATGATCTTCATCAGAATGCACTCCCAGGAATCCCAGTTCCACAATAAATGTTTGTTTTGTTTGATAAAGTTTAAAGTTTAAAACTGTTACAGGGCACTCGGTGCACCACCAAGACTTCCTGGAGTGACAGTGAGAGGGCTTTGAACACCGGGCCACACCACTGATAGAGAGAGCTCGGCCCTAAGTAGGATGGATACAATAGGCAGAGAGATACATTGACATGCAGAGCTGAGTGTAGAGAAAATCTGTCAGCGGTGAGGATTTAACACTAGGCCAGGCTCTTCCTTTAGTACCCCTGTCTCTAACCAGCTTCAGGTGCTGCACTATAATAATCCCCCTATTGCAGGTAGCACAATGTGGGGTTAATGCTCTCATTCATTCCCAGTCATACCAATGAAGCCACAGAAGGGCATGCTAACAGCAAGAGCCCAGACTCTCCTCTGTAGTGGTGGGAGAGGGCCTGTCCTGTTGCTTTGTTGGTATTCAATGGGAACTGAGGAAACTGGAGGGGAGTATACTCTATAAAGAGCCTCCTCCCAGGGGTTGCAGTGGGAGCACCACCCCAAAGGATTGTGGGATTTGGCAGGAGATATCCAGAGGATTTTGTCCTTTTAAATTCTTTGAAAGCTTGGATGCCGTTCCACTTTATTCAACAGTTTTTTGCCAGGGGACATGTGAAATCGCTACAGCTCAGGGAAGTGAGATAAATCACATATGATACAAATCTCAAGATAAGAATCTGTCATTTACATTTCTCTGGGAGGATTAATTAGTTAACGATTCATGTCTCCGGGCAAAAAGTACCAGTTCACTGCTATTCCATGGTTCAGAGGGTGGTATGCTGCCTAAGATGCATTAGGTCAGGGTTAGTAGTGGCCATTATACTTGCATGAAGTCTGATTTATGTTAAGCTAATGGACATTGTGCTCCTTGGTGATACAGTATGTTCATGATTTGTCTGACATAGTGAAAATCACATACAGTATGCCCTTATTGGGAGCTTGAGGAAGGATAATGCATTTTATGAGCTCATGATAAATGACTGAGGACAGTTTCCTACAGCACAGCATGGCTCGTCAATGAAGACGAGGTGCTTTGTATTGTACTCACTGCAAACTGCTCACTGCAAGCCCAGTGCTTTATATCAGAAAGAGAGACAGAAAGGAATCCCTTTTATCTTGTACATCAAATGAGTGTAGATATCAGCAGGATCTCTCTGCTTTATCATTCCATTATTATCCTTCCCTCCTCTCCTCCTTTCCCCCTCTCCTCCCCCTCTGTCCCCACACTCCGCAGTGGATCTGGGGTAGGGTCGTGACTAGCAGCCAGTCACCATGTTAGAAGTGGTACAGGCAGAGTTCAGCAGGCCCTCTGTCAGATACAGCAGACAGCTTTGACTGGGCAACACACTGTTGTTAATGACAATGAATCGTCCGTCAGGCCATCCCTGTAGATTAAAGAGGACTTTTGCCTTATAAAGTACACTGCAGTAAATTCTGCAGTTGCAATGTGACCAGGAGCTTTATGGGTGTGTATGAGCCTTCTGGGAACTGCTGATAAGGTCCAAGAAGCTGTTATTGTTATTTATCCAGATAGTGGATCATTGTGAATAACATCCTCCAACCAAGGGAAGGAACTGTGAAAGCCCTGAAGAAAGCACTGTGAGCCGAAAAGAATAGCTTCTAAATAATAACAGCAGTCGGAACGGATGTTGTTTGCTTATGTGAGAATGCTATTCATTGACTATATCTCAGCGTTCAACACCATAGTACCCTCAAAGCTCATCAGTAAGCTAAGGAACCTGGGACTAAACACCTCCCTCTGCAACTGGATCCTGGACTTCCTGACGGGCCTCCCCCAGATGGTGAGGGAAGGTAACAACACATCTGCCACGCTGATCCTCAACACTGGAGCTCCACAGGGGTGCGTGCTCAGTCCACTCCTGTACTCCCTGTTAACCCATGACTACATGGCCAGGCACGACTCCAACACCATCATTTAGTTTGCAGACAACACAACAGTGGTAGGCCTGATCACAGACAACGACGAGACAGCCTATAGGGAGGAGATCAGATACCTGGCCGTGTGGTGCCAGAATAATAACCTATCCCACAACGTAGCCAAGACTAAGGAGATGATTGTGGACTACAGGAAAAGGAGGACCGAGCACGCCCCCATTCTCATCAACGGGGCTGTAGTGGAGCAGGTTGAGAGCTTCAAGTTCCTCGGTGTCCACATCAACAGCAAACTAGAATGGTCCAAACACACCAAGACAGTCGTGAAGAGGGCACGACAAAGCCTATTCCTCATCAGGAAACTAAAAAGATTTGTCATGGGTCCTGAGATCCTCAAAAGGTTCTACAGCTGCAACATCGAGAGCATCCTGACTGGTTGCATCATTACCTGGTACGGCAATTTCTGACCGCAAGGCACTACAGAGGGTAGTTCGAACGGCCCAGTACATTCACTGGGGCTAAGCTGCCTGCCATCCAGGACCTCTACACCAAGCGGTGTCAGAGGAAGGCCCTAAAAATTGTCAAAGACCCCAGCCACCCCAGTCATAGACTGTTCTCTATACTACCGCATGGCAAGCGGTACCGGAGTGCCAAGTCTAGGACCAAAAGGCTTCTCAACAGTTTTTACCCCCAAGCCATAAGACTTCTGAACAGGTCATCAAAAGGCTACCCAGACTATGTGCATTGTGTGCCCCCCCACCCCCACCCCCCCAAACCCTCTTTTTACGCTGCTGCTACTCTCTGTTTATCATACATGCATAGTCACTTTAACTATATATTTATGTACATACTACCTCAATTGGGCTGACCAACCAGTGCTCCCGCACATTGGCTAACCGGGCTTTCTGCATTGTGTCCCGCCACCCACCACCCGTCAACCCTTCTTTTACGCTACTGCTACTCTCTGTTCATCATATATGCATAGTCACTTTAACCATATCTACATGTACATACTACCTCAATCAGTCAGACTAACCGGTGTCTGTATGTAGCCTCGCTACTGTATATAGCCTGTCTTTTTACTGTTGTTTTATTTCTTTACTTACCTATTGTTCACCTAACACCTTTTTTGCACTATTGGTTAGAGCCTGTAAGTAAGCATTTCACTGTAAGGTCTACACCTGTTTTTTCACCGCACGTGACAAATAAACTTTGATTTGGTTTGATTTCAAGGGAACATGTACAGTGGTGGACAAATATATTGGAACCCTTGAACTTCTGAAATAAGTTAAAATGGAATAATTTTTTTATTGGATTGTCAACATTGCAGAACCAATTTTTCTGGGGAAACAAGTTTACAATGTTATTTAAGAAAATTTCAACAAATGGCATGGACAAAATACATGGCACCCAGGGCTAATACTTGGTTAAACAGCCTTTGGTGAACATGTCTGCAAAAAACCACTTATTGTAATCATCAATGGGGTTGCTGCACATGGCAATACGGCCCATTTTTCAGCTGCAAACTGCACCAATTTTTCAATGTTTGAGTGAAGCCTTTCACCAACTGCTGTTTTCTGATCTCACCATAGGTTTTCGATAGGATTCAGATCTGGACTCATTGCTGGCCACTGCAGAAGTCCAGTATTTATTATTGAACCATTCCTGGGTGCTTTCTCATTTGTGTTTGGGTTGTTGTTCTGCTGGAAGACCCACAACCTCCAACAGAGATCAGTGGAGGAAAAAGTACCCAATTGTCATACTGGAGTAAAAGTGAAGATACCTTAATAAAAAAAAGTACAAGTGAAAGTCACCCAGTAAAATACTACTTGAGTAAAAGTCTAAAAGTATTTGGTTTTAAATATACTTAAGTATCAAAAGTAAAAGTATGAATAGTTTAAAACTCCTTATATTAAACAAACCATACGACACAATTTTCTTGTTTTTGTTATTTACGGATAGCAAGGGTCACACGTCAACACTCAGACATCCTTTACAAACAAAGCATGTGTGTTTACTGAGTCCACCAGATCAGAGGCAGTAGAGATGACCAGGGATGGTCTCTGTTTACTGAGTCCACCAGATCAGAGGCAGTAGAGATGACCAGGGATGGTCTCTGTTTACTGAGTCCACCAGATCAGAGGCAGTAGAGATGACCAGGGATGGTCTCTGTTTACTGAGTCCTCCAGATCAGAGGCAGTAGAGATGACCAGGGATGGTCTCTGTTTACTGAGTCCACCAGATCAGAGGCAGTAGGGATGACCAGGGATGTTCTCTGTTTACTGAGTCCTCCAGATCAGAGGCAGTAGAGATGACCAGGGATGTTCTCTGTTTACTGAGTCCACCAGATCAGAGGCAGTAGAGATGACCAGGGATGGTCTCTGTTTACTGAGTCCTCCAGATCAGAGGCAGTAGAGATGACCAGGGATGTTCTCTGTTTACTGAGTCCACCAGATCAGAGGCAGTAGAGATGACCAGGGATGGTCTCTGTTTACTGAGTCCACCAGATCAGAGGCAGTAGGGATGACCAGGGATGTTCTCTGTTTACTGAGTCCACCAGATCAGAGGCAGTAGAGATGACCAGGGATGTTCTCTGTTTACTGAGTCCACCAGATCAGAGGCAGTAGGGATGACCAGGGATGTTCTCTGTTTACTGAGTCCACCAGATCAGAGGCAGTAGAGATGACCAGGGATGTTCTCTGTTTAGTGAGTCCACCAGATCAGAGGCAGTAGAGATGACCAGGGATGTTCTCTGTTTACTGAGTCCACCAGATCAGAGGCAGTAGAGATGACCAGGGATGTTCTCTGTTTACTGAGTCCACCAGATCAGAGGCAGTAGAGATGACCAGGGATGTTCTCTTGATAAGTGTGTGAATTGGACTGTTTTCTGTCCTGCTCAGCATTTAAAATGTCATGAGTAATTTGTCAGGGAAAATGTATGGAGTAAAACGTACATCATTTTATTTAGGAATGTAGTGAGGTAAAAGTTGTCAAAAATATAAATAGTAAAGTAAAGTACAGATACTCTAAAGAACGACGTAGTACTTTAAAATATTTTTACTTAAGTACTTTACACCACTGACAGAGACACAGTTTTAGGACACTGGGTTGAACATTGCATGCCAGAACACCTTGATAATCTACTGATTTCATGATGTCTTGCACACGTTCAAGGCCCCCAGTACCAGAGGCAGCTAAGCAAATCCACAGCATGTTCAACCCTGCCCATGTTTAATTGTAGGGAGGGTGTTGTTTTCTTTGTTTGCTTCCTTTGCTCATCGATAAACATAAGGCGGATCTGTGTTGTCAAAGAGCTCTAATTTTGTTCCATTAGGCTTGTTTAGGTGGGGGTTTGCAAAGTGCAATGGGGCTTTCTTTTGTCTCTTTCAGCAGTGGGGTCTTCTCAGTTTACCAACAACCACATGAAGGGTTCCAAGAAAAGAGCACCCTTCCTACAATCAAACAAGCTTTCCCATTCCTTGCCACAGTTCAATATTTCCTGAATGAATCATTATGTTAATTATGACATTGTTCCTAATTAAAACAGATCCTACACAGCTGTGTCTGCGCCTGTGATCAGCCTGCTTTAGAAATGTGGGAGTACTTTGTACTGTAACTGGGAAGAAATGAGCAGACACTGCTAATTGGGAACATTAGAGGCTGATGCAACCCCTTGATATGCAGATACGTATGATGGAACATTATGTGTATTAATCAAGTGCGCATATCAATTACAGTAAAAAAACTGAACAAAATCAACATTTCTCAATGAATAGTTCATATTTGTACTCACCATTTATAGGAGCAAGACTGGGAAACAGTCCCAGCTTATATGAATTATCTGGTGGTGAAACGAGTGGTATGTTTGTGACAGAAGCCAGCGGCCACCAGCCCTGCACCGGGGGATGAGAGTAAGAGTGTCCCTCTTCCCCAAGGCTGGAGATGTTACAAGTCACCCGAGGGATGCAGGTACTACGTCAACACTGGCAGCAAAGGTAAGCCAGGCACACAGCTCCACCACAACCCTACTGACGTGCTCACTCATGTGAGAGGACGATCAATATTATGAGGAGGGTGGAAGAAATCTGGCAGATCCTCCACTCCTATTGGCTGTGATTCACCTTCTGCCAGCACCATAGATTTCTACAATAACCCTCTGACTATGTATGTATAATGTATATATCTGCATTATTACTGTAGCTATATAATCTGCCCGATTTATGCTGGAACCAATACATATTTCATCCTTTCACGAGCAAAAACAGTGTGATGCGTCCACACGCATAAAGCTTACTTCATTTTTTTACTGCGTCAGGTTAGCGTTCACAGATGTTAAATCAGAAACCATCAGTTCCATTTGTCAGTTTTTGTTTGGTAACCATAGTTTCCAATTCTGCTGTGAAATGCTGCCGTCTCAGAGAGCTCATTACCATTCCCCATCATCAACATCTCTCCAGCGCATTCATCTGAAGGAGGGCTTAACATCTCATCCACTTTCATCTGATTAGCCCAAATGTGTGGTGATGGCAGCCACTGCTGCAGGTACCTCAGCAGCTCAACCCATGTGTTCCACAAAGCCGTCCTGTGTAATGACATTTAAACAACCCCTGTTTACTAGACAGAAGAAATACCTGCTTGTTTAATACCAGGGCTAATAGGCAGCCAGCCTTTTATACAGATGCTCATCAGACCCTTTTCATTTGGTGGTCTGCACTACACAGACAGAGCTCTGTGTGTGCGTGCGTGCATGCGTGCGTGCATGCGTGCGTGCGTGCGTGCCCCTCAATGGGATAGGAGCCAGAGAAAAAGACTGTTTCCCACAGGACAAAGCCAGGCTTCACCCACGGCAGCTCCAACACTCTGGCAGAACACTGCACCTTGGCACACCACACACTGTAGTAGAGATAAAGACCCAGGGGCTATTTTATAAAACCATATGCTGTAACACTCATTATTATATTAATTCAACTGCATAATGATTAGAATGTGTTTTGAATTACACTGATTAGAGATGCTATTTTTAAAGGGAACTCAGTTGTATTTTCAAGCACATCTAACACTTTTATTACTCAAGAGCATGTAATGTACCAACGTTATCAGATCATTGTTTTTCAGTGTCTCTGCCTGATTGATAGTCAGAAAGCTTCTCTAGCACTGTCCAGATAACAAAGGACTTCTTGCTCCACTAACTGTTTCTTTGATGCCCCAGGAACATTCTCAGAGAATGTCAAGAATATCAATAGTTTTTTCTGCAAGTGAATCATTCATTTCAAGTATTCTCGTCTTGTTTCTCATTTCTCAACTGAACGAGAACACTGATTATCAGAACACTGTAGTCGCCCGCTATAGTCCTGTGTGACCATGTCCTCTACAATACTTTCTGAACGGTTGTGCTCTCCACCTGTGTTCTTTAGCGTTTCATTCAGCGTTCAGGGAAACTGTGGAACTGTGTGTCCATTGTGCCTTACTCCTCATTTGGATTTAACCATTTATGTGTCCTTCCAGAAACAACATGGGAACGGCCCTCTGCTACTTATGGAACCCCAGTGAGACCACCGGCACAAAGAAACTCCTTACCAGAAGGTAACATCAAGCCTCTTCTGATTTAAATCTACCATATCTATTGAGTTAAATAAGTGTCAAAAGTGTTGCTTGCATCGATATAGCAATTCCTCTTCTTCGATGTGTAGTAGCTGTACAACTGAAGCCTTAGCAATCTAACTTGACCTACTGTAGCTAGCTGGAACACTTGTTGGCTTATTTAGGGGCATTTCAGGTTCTGCCTCTCATTACTGTATGTCTGAGGAACACCATCCCAGGCCAGTAGATGGTAGTCCACTGCTGGGATGTTCTCTCCACACATTGGGAGAACAACCAAGGAGAGAACAGCCAGCTGTAGGGATTTGTCAGTCCAGACAAGGCTAATCCTCCCAGGGGAGGCAGGCAGTAATGAAGCCCAGGTTGAGGGATCTCTCTGCCTGGCTAGTCCAGCCGGAATCCTCCCTGGGCTCCGGATGCCCCGGCCCGGCACTGGAGACAAGCCCCAGGAAGTTAGGGATTGGGCGGATCGGGGGTAAGGTTAGAGAGGGTGAAGTAGTTTTGAACAGGAAGTGGGCTCAGATTACACTGCCTGTATCTGAGTCCATAACTCAGTCTGCTTGGATAATGCAAAGCATTCATGGAGACAGCCATGGGCTCTAGAATAAGTATGACGGCACCGCCATGGGCTCCCCATCTGTGGCAGAGCATTCTGTTGATGATACCGCAGATACCCACCTAGTGAGACTTCATACCATTCCATTTCAGTACACCTCGTAAAATAGCTTGATCCCTTCATATATATTTCTGTATATGTCTCTCTAACAGTATCCAACCCCCTCTGATCCATATTCTCCTGGTCTCTGCTCCATTATGTCTGAGATAGAGCTGGGTCATTATGTCATGTCTTTACATGGCTGTGGTGCTCAGCTTCCCTCATGGGTCATTATGTCATGTCTTTACATGGCTGTGGTGCTCAGCTTCCCTCAGGGGTCATTATGTCGTGTCTTTACATGGCTGTGGTGCTCAGCTTCCCTCAGGTGTCATTATGTCGTGTCTTTACATGGCTGTGGTGCTCAGCTTCCCTCAGGTGTCATTATGTCGTGTCTTTACATGGCTGTGGTGCTCAGCTTCCCTCAGGTGTCATTATGTCGTGTCTTTACATGGCTGTGGTGCTCAGCTTCCCTCAGGTGTCATTATGTCGTGTCTTTACATGGCTGTGGTGCTCAGCTTCCCTCAGGGGTCATTATGTCATGTCTTTACATGGCTGTGGTGCTCAGCTTCCCTCAGGTGTCATTATGTCATGTCTTTACATGGCTGTGGTGCTCAGCTTCCCTCAGGTGTCATTATGTCGTGTCTTTACATGGCTGTGGTGCTCAGCTTCCCTCAGGTGTCATTATGTCGTGTCTTTACATGGCTGTGGTGCTCAGCTTCCCTCAGGTGTCATTATGTCGTGTCTTTACATGGCTGTGGTGCTCAGCTTCCCTCAGGTGTCATTATGTCGTGTCTTTACATGGCTGTGGTGCTCAGCTTCCCTCAGGGGTCATTATGTCGTGTCTTTACATGGCTGTGGTGCTCAGCTTCCCTCATGAGTCATGCTGATGTACAGTTAAAGTCGGAAGTTTACATACACTTATGTTGGAGTCAATTGAACGTGTTTTTCAACCACTCCACACATTTCTTGATAACAAACTGTAGTTTTGGCAAGTCGGTTAGGACATCTACTTTGTGCATTGACACAAGTCATTTTTCCAAACAATTGCTTACAGACAGATTATTTCACTTATAATTCACTGTATCACAATTCCAGTGCGTCAGAAGTTGACATACACTAAGTTGACTGTGCCTTTAAAGAGGCTTGGCAAATTCCAGAAAATTATGTTATGGCTTAGAATCTTCTGATAGGCTAATTTACACCATTTGAGTCAATTGGAGGTGTATCTGTGGCCTACCTTCAAATTCAGTGCCTCTTTGCTTGACATCATGGGAAAATCAAAAGACATCACTCAAGACCTCAGAAAAAAAATTGTAGACCTCCACAAGTCTGGTTCATCCTTGGGAGCAATTTCCAAACGCCTGAAGGTACCACGTTCATCTGTACAAACAATAGTACGCAAATATAAACATCATGGGATCACGCAGCCATCATTCATCTCAGGAAGAGATGTGTTCTGTCTCCTAGAGTTGAACGTACTTTGGTGCGAATAGTGCAAATCAATCCCAGAACAACAGAAAAGGACCTTGTGAAGATGCTGGAGGAAACAGGTACAAAAGTATTTATATCCACAGTAAAACAAGCCCTATATCGACATAAACTGAAAGGCCGCTCAGTGAGGAAGAAGCCACTACTCCAAAACCACTATAAAAAAGCCAGATTGCTGTTTGCAACTGCACATGGGGACAAAGATCGTACTTTTTGGAGAAATGTCCTCTGGTCTGATGAAACAAAAATAGAACAGGACAACAAAGTCAAGGTATTTTAGTGACCATCACAAAACCCTGACCTCAATCCCATAGAACATTTGTGGGCAGGACTGAAAAAGCGTGTGTGAGCAAGGAGGCCTACAAACCTGACTCAATTACACCAGCTCTGTCAGGAGGAATGGGCCAAAATTCACCCAACTTATTGTGTGAAGCTTGTGGAAGGCTACCTGAAATGTTTGACACAAGTTAAACAATTTAAAGGCAATGCTACCAAATACTAAATGATTGTATGTAAACTTCTGACCCACTGGGAATGTGATGAAACAAATAAAAGCTGAAATAAATCATTTTCTTGTCACGTTCTGACCTTAGTTCTGTTATTATATCTTTGTTTTAGTATGGTCAGGGCGTGAGTTGGGTGGGCAGTGTATGTTTGTTTTTCTATGTTGGTTTTTGAGTTCGGCCTAGTATGGTTCTCAATCAGAGGCAGCTGTCAATTGTTGTCCCTGATTGAGAATCATACTTAGGTAGCCTGGGTTTCACTTTTGGGTTGTGGGTGTTTGTTTTCCGTGTGAGTGTTTGGTCCACACAGTACTGTTTTCGGTTTTGTATATTCACGGCATCATTTGATGTTTTGTTCGAGTGTTCTATTGTCTTTATTAAAAAACCTTATGGACACTTACCACGCTGCACATTGGTCCTCCGATCCTTCTCACTACTCCTCCTCAGAAGAGGAGGAAGAGAACCCTTACAAAACCTTATGGACACTTACCACGCTGCACATTGGTCCTCCGATCCTTCTCGCTACTCCTACTCAGAAGAGGAGGAAGAGAACCCTTACATCTCTCTACTATTATTCTGACATTTCACATTCTTAAAATAAATTGGTGATCCTAACTGACCTAAGACAGGGAATTTCTACTGGGATTAAATGTCAGGAATTGTGAAAAACTGAGTTTAAATGTATTTGGCTAAGGTGTATGTAAACTTCCGACTTCAACTGTAATAATACTCTAGCTCATTTTGAGATGGGCTGCCTTGATATGCAGCGACAAGCCATGAATCACGGCTGATGAGGAACCATTAGAACCCTGTAGGATGTGAGTAGGGACATTACCGTAGACGTATGCAGGGTTGTGACACACACACATACACACATACAGACACACAGGAAATTCTCCCTTTAGGCCGTTGGCATTATTTTAAGGCCATTGTTTTCTTATGGGCCAGAGGGAGAAGAAGATGAAAACACCTATGAGATATGCTGTGTACTGAGCCGTAGCCCAGTGAGATGGACTGAAGCTGGGACAAAGGAGGGATATAAGGGAGTGCAAACTGCTTTCTGTCTGGATGATGAATGGGGATGTATTATTCCCTACTGTTAGGATGCAAACGACTCCATAACATTAAGATGTCACTTGAAGACATAAGCACAACCTGACCTTTTCACTATAATGGATTGATACCCAGTCCTTCACATGAAGGAGTTGTATGTTCCCCCATCTGTTTATCGTTCTGAACTGATTCAGTAATGAGCGGGTTTAATCTGTCAATCATCTCAATTACATTTCTGATCTTTTCCCCTGTAGCCAATGGAACACCTGATACCACAGGAAGTGCTATGCATCCCATGGACCCCCCTGGCGTGCCCCTACGGAGTGCCACTATGGACAAACAGGTGAGACTTTCAACTCAGCACTGCAGTCTGCAATACCCTTTTTAAAAGGGACTTCACCTGATACACCTATATTTTGTCCAACCCGTTAAGTCTATTACTGTTGGAACATTGCAATCAGCTCAACGTATTGATCGGAGTGAAATAGTTGTCTGATATTGAATTCACATCAACATTAAGCAGCTCAAACTCAATAATGGTTCCTGTAACACATATAACATGTTGGAGGCAAACTAATGAACATTTTTACTATTTTAATGCAATAATTCCCTGTTTATTCTTGATATGGTATGCTTCAAATCCGTCGCACGCATCAAACATTCTTCAGGACAAAAATGGTCCTCTATGTTCCTCCCCAGTCCTGCTTTGAGCAGCTATGAACCTGGGCCAAGAAGTGTTACACGCCAACCCACGTGACTAATTACTCAGCGTTAGTGAGTACCCGTCATCAGCTAACGGGAGAATACATGGACAGATTTGGGCCATATGGGCAGCTGAGATTTGGACCATGCCGCAGGTTTTGTTGTCAGCTTTTGTAAGGACACCAGCAAGAGAATCTTTATAGCTCAAACTGGGAGAACTGGGCATCCTGGGTTTCTGGGAAAGTCCGCTGGCTGGATTGCCGCGCTCCGAGCAGCCCGGACACATCGGTAGGTGCTGGTCAACGGCGCCATGTTTCGGAGGAGGAAGGTGAGAGTGCGTCGATGCGAAGCATGAGGCTTTCACTGGGTTACTACAGCTGACTGTGTTGTTGTGTTGGCCTCTGCAGGGGGGTGTTGTAATAAGCAGGGGTGGAGAGAAGGGCACAGTGGGGTGGTGTCCTTGGGGCGATCACGTATACGGACGGTGGCAGCTCTGCTTTTCACTGCAAACATGCTGCAGCCTCTGGTGGAACACCATCATTAGAGAGAGAGGGAGATAGTAGAACGAGAGAGAGAGGGAGATATTAGAAAGAGAGAGAGAGGGAGGGAGATAGTAGAAAGAGAGAGAGAGGGAGATAGTAGAAAGAGAGAGAGAGGGAGATAGTAGAAAGAGAGAGATGGGGAGATAGTAGAACGAGAGAGAGGGGGAGATAGTAGAAAGAGAGAGAGAGGGAGATAGTAGAAAGAGAGAGAGAGTAGAACGAGCGAGGGAGAGAAGGATAGTGAGAGAGAGAGAGTGAGAAAGAGAGGATAAGTGTGGCTGCAGCCCTGCCCACACATACAACACCACCACACGCGCGTGGGTAAACACACACACACACCCTTCGGCTCCCTCCGCACTCACATAAGATGCACTCACACATGTGTACATCAATTCTTCCGCTCATCCACCCTCTGGATCCCCACCCCTGAAAAACATTAAAATATGCATCAGCCCTCCACAAACACACCTGACAAACACACCTACACAAACACCCACACACTATTATCAGACATCCTGTACCCACACACTATTATCAGACATCCTCTACCCACACACTATTATCAGACATCCTGTACCCACACACTATTATCAGACATCCTGTACCCACACACTATTATCAGACATCCTGTACCCACACACTATTATCAGACATCCTCTACCCACACACTATTATCAGACATCCTCTACCCACACACTATTATCAGACATCCTCTACCCACACACTATTATCAGACATCCTCTACCCACACACTATTATCAGACATCCTGTACCCACACACTATTGTCATATACCCACACCGCTCTGAATTGTCATTACGCTAACACACACCCACAATGTCAGACAGCACACACACACACACACACACACACACACACACACACACACACACACACACACACACACACACACACACACACACACACACACACACACACACACACACACACACACACACACACACACACACACACACACAGAGAGACCAAAGCTCTAAAGCTCATAGACACACATGTGGGGCCAGAGAGGCTGTTCATTGGTTTTGTTTTTCTCCCTCCTCCTCCTCCTTCTCCTCCTCTTTTCCTCCGACTTGCTTCTTAATCATAATTAGCCTTCTAGTTATCATTACTAAGCCATTTCCCTCAGACCATGCCCCCTCTCCTCTCTCCTTATCCTCTCCTCCCTAATTCAAAACTCCCTCTCTCTCTCTCTCTCTCTCTCTCTCTCTCTCTCTCTCTCTCTCTCTCTCTCTCTCTCTCTCTCTCTCTCACACACACACACACTCCCTCTTTCTCTCTGTCTCTTTCTTTCAATCTCTCTGAAGAGGGAAGAGGGAGGCATGGTGATTGAATGTGTAAATAAATACCCACCTCTCCTTCAGTCTTCCATCTCTCAACTAAATTCAAGGGGGCTTTATTGGCATGGGAAACATATGTTTACATTGCTAAAGCACTCTCTCTCACTCTCTTCCGCTGGCTCCATCCATGTGTTGTCTCACTAGTTTTCAGTATGGACAGTAGGGAGACACAGGGCTCCTCACTGCATCTTCCCCCTGCCGTCAACCTCCAGACTCGGGTGACAGCCTCTTCACGCTCCTAGGACTACGACCAACCGCCTCCAACCCCTCCCTCCACTCCACACATCCCCCTCCATTCTCCCCAGCCCCTTACTCACCCCCCCCCCCCCCCCCCCCCCGGCCCCCCGCCACCCCCACCCCACCCCTGTGACGCGTCTCCACTCGACTCACCACGTCAGGCAGGCAGCAGGCTGTGAGAGGCAGCCTCAGTTGCAGGAGCAGGGTTTCCCCGTGAGGAGCAGCGAGAGGAGCAGAGAGAGGAGCAGAGAGAGGAGCAGGAGGAGTAGAGGTGTTGTGTGATGATGGAGGCGGCCAGCTTTGACAACGAGGAGAGCTTTGACGTTGACGATGCCTCCTGTCTCTCCCAACAGAACCCGGGGAACAATTCGCCAGCTAAGAGGCAAAACAAGGAGATCAAGGAGACCAAGATAACAGTGAGTACCCTGGAGCTCCAAACCCAGAACCTCTCCATCTCACTACCCATCTCTCTCTGTGTCGTCCTCACTCTCTCTTTCTCTCTGTGTTGTTCTCACTCTCTATCTCTCTCTGTTTCTCTCTCTCTCTCTGTCTATCTCTGTTGTTCCCTTTCTCTCTCAGAGCAGCAGCAGCATTAGACTGTGTTTAGGATACAGATCCTGTGCACCATTACACCAGGGAGAAACAGCAGATGTGACAGAATGTTTATTTTTAGCTAGGATTATTCCCTTTTGAGATAATTGAACAGAAGAAAGAAGATAACAATGTTTTACCCGACAATAGGCTAGATGTTTGTGTATTTCATTCCACCATCTGCCAACGTTAAAATGTACTGCATCTACCCACTTTGCTA
The DNA here is from genome assembly GCF_002021735.2 of Oncorhynchus kisutch. Taxonomy (NCBI): domain Eukaryota; kingdom Metazoa; phylum Chordata; class Actinopteri; order Salmoniformes; family Salmonidae; genus Oncorhynchus; species Oncorhynchus kisutch. The sequence continues at coordinate 64,475,773 of NC_034183.2, forward strand.
CAGTGTGTCCGTGTAGCAGTGTAGTCTCTGTGTTTGGCTGCAGATCTCTGTGGAGTAATGGGGTAACCCACAGTGCAGGAACACTGCCACCACACCAAACAGCCTATTGGATAGAACATTAGTCTAAAACAGTGCTAATCTTTTTCTCGTTGACTGTACTGTGTCTACTCCCTTCTATCAGTCTTGTGGGTTTGGGATTGAGGCTTGCACAAGCGGCATTTACACACAGGAGATGCGTCCTCAAGCAATGAAGAGGTTCAGATTTCTCTCAGTTCACAGAAGCTGCCGCAGACTTTGAGTAAGAATAGGTATCCCATGCAGCAAAGTCATTTTTTTTATCATACTCTTTCAATGTATGATGGGCTTTGATTTTCTTGAAAAGCACAAGATCTTTGTAGCTGACAGTTGACATCTCTGGGTATATTAGAGTATATTTCTTTCTGACAGATCCAGAATCTGACGAGCCCTCTGAGTCTTCTTCTCTAGAAAAATATAGAAATATATTATGTGAGTGTAATGCTGCATCCCTCCCATCCCCCAATGGACCCCACATAGCTGCAGGACAATGCAGTTCACCCAGGACTGCATTCACCAAAACACAACATCAACACTTCCACATTACAGCCATGATTATATTTCCGTTCTACTCTCCACCAACAACAGCTAATGAAAACATTTACATCACACACGCAGCTTGAATTCCTACTCCCACATATCCATAACTAGCATTCATTAAACTCATTATACTCAGAAATATAGAAACTCATTTCTAGCAAATTAGGGATTTGTGTGGACCACATGTAACCAGATTTATGTATAACATCCCTCAGAGTGTTTAAGTTGTTCTGACACTGGACCTCCTGGTTATGTAACCTATAATGAGGAATGTAGGAGGAGATGGTGAGTGCTGGGCTAAGGGCTGACAGACAGTTCTGTGTGTGCCCAGTGTTGGTTCTGCTCGGTGGGCTCGCTGGCCTGCTCCAGCCACGGGAGCTGTCAGTCTGCCTATTGTGAAGCCCCACCGACCTGCACAGAGAGATGCAGCAAGGCCAGTTTCCATGGTTACAAAAGCAATAGCACACTGATTAATGGTGCTGAAATGGAAAAGACTGCCATAGGAAACACTGGAGCCATTCAGAAAATGAATTGAATTGATATTGTGGAAAAATATAAAACTTTTTTTACAGGTGAGCTTTGTTTGATAGGGCTTGATTGATGGCATTGTTGACAAAGGATTGGGGTGCTGTTGTGCACCCCAATCCTCAGTGTACTATCAAATCCTACATGAGCCATGATGGTCTGTACACATCCTCAACATTTAACCATGATGTCATGTCTTCTGTAGAAATATGAACGGATCAAGCAATGAATATCTCAGAAAAGGAGACCACTAGATTAGGCTACATTCATTCGATTATAATGCAGTTTTATACTTTGCAGTGTAAAGAGAAATCGCATGAATGGGGTAATTGGTCTGTGATAATTGATATTCATGGCTTTGTTCAGGGACTCATTCATTTCGTAGAAGAAGTGGTGTCGTGTAATGATGGAATAATGGGAGGTTGTAGTTGTTGATGCTAAGTATGGCGTTCATCATGATGTCAGTCCAGGAGGGGGTTTTACTGTTGTCCCATGATGCATGTTGCGTCACGTGACCTGTCTTCCAGCTGTCATGGACAGACTCAGATCCCATATAGATGGATCATGGCCCCTCCATTAGAGACAGTGGAGGCTGGTGAAGGGAGGATGTCTCATACTAATGGCTGGAATGTAGTGAATGGAACGGTGTGTTTAATGTGTTTTAATCCATTTTAATGAGCCTATCCTCCCATTTAAAGTGACACCAGCCTCCGCTGATTTGAGACCAATAGACCCGTAACCTTGTTGTTACCTTGTCTCCTCCGTATTGTAAGGCTGGTCCTGAGTGTGATGGAAGGAAGATGCAGTAACAGCTTGTTGGGGTGTCATCTTGTGTCGTTTGGAAGACTCAGATGGTTTATTTTTGATTATTATTAATAGAAAATGTTTTACCAAAGCGGTCACACAATAATCACTCATTAAATGAATGAGTGAACACAGAGTTGGAGGATGCCACAGCATTCTGAGAATAGTGGAGGACGTCTTGGAAGTCTTGGAATCTTTTGTTATTATGGGGGATTGTGCCTTTACAGCAAAAGTAATTTGTCGCATAGCAACAGTGGCTGAGTACCCTACAGTCTGTGTGTGTGTGTGTGTGTGTGTGTGTGTGTGTGTGTGTGTGTGTGTGTGTGTGTGTGTGTGTGTGTGTGTGTGTGTGTGTGTGTGTGTGTGTGTGTGTGTGTGTGTGTGTGTGTGTGTTGTGTGTGTGTGTGCCGGGGGAAAAGTTATTTTCTGATAGTGTTAGCTAAGGTGGCAAGAGATTTATGTGTTGATACCCTGTCTATGTCTTTAAGCATGGGTTATTTTCTGTGTTTTATGTCTTTAAGCATGGGTTATTTTCTGTGTTTTATGTCTTTAAGCATGAGTTATTTTCTGTGTTTTATGTCTTTAAGCATGAGTTATTTTCTGTGTTTTATGTCTTTAAGCATGAGTTATTTTCTGTGTTTTATGTCTTTAAGCATGGGTTATTTTCTGTGTTTTATGTCTTTAAGCATGAGTTATTTTCTGTGTTTTATGTCTTTAAGCATGAGTTATTTTCTGTGTTTTATGTCTTTAAGCATGGGTTATATTCTGTGTTTTATGTCTTTAAGCACTGGTTATGTTCTCTGTTCTATGTCTTTAAACATGTCACACCCTGACCATAGTTTGCTTTGTATGTTTCTATGTTTTGTTTGGTCAGGGTGTGATCTGAGTGGGCATTCTATGTTACATGTCTAGTTTGTCTATTTCTATGTTTGGCCTGATATGGTTCTCAAACAGAGGCAGGTGTTAGTCATTGTCTCTGATTGGAAACCATATTTAGGTAGCCTGTTTTGTGTTGGGTTTTGTGGGTGATTGTTCCTGTCTCTGTGTTTGCACCAGATAGGGCTGTTTTGGTTTTGTCACACTTCTTGTTTTGTTAGTCTATTCATGTATAGTTTCTTTATTAGAGAACCATGAATAATAACCACGCTGCGTTTTGGTCCGCCTCTCCTTCGACTCAAGAAAACGGTTACAAAACATGAGTTATTTTCTGTGATTTATGTCTTTAAGCATGGGTTATATTCCATGCTGTTAGTGATATTTATGTCTATTCAGCAGAGCTAAACCACTCCAATGTGGGAGGCCCAGCTCACAATTTTTAAACGTCCAGGCAATAAATGAACCTTTCTACATTTGCCTCAGCATTTAGGATGGAAATGACTGTATAATGAATGCAGGTAGAGGACAGACTGTCCCTCTGGTTGATTAGGCAAACTGGCACTTGTCAATACTGTCTGCTGCTGGGGGTAAGTGTAATTAGTCTGTTCTAAACTACAGGAATGACCATCATCATGTGAATCATTCATAAGCTATGACCCTGCCTGCCTCTCAATCTCCATAACACTGTCAGGCTGAACCATAACACCCTCGATTTGCTGACTGTCCATAAACATCAACTACTATAAACCACACAGCGCCAACAGTGCCATACAATTCTCCCTGGTTTTCATAGAGGTAATGAATATGAATCTCTGAGTCCTAACAGTGTAGCACCCCACTAAGAGCCCATAAAAGAGTAGTGAGCTATAGAGACAGCCATGCTGCAGATAAATGGTCTCATTTTCTGGAGGATGAGAGCAGGAGATAAACAACAGCAGTGATAGATGGCGTGTCAGTGTGCTGGAAAATCTGGTGTCCGTGACAATCAGTCGTTAGCGTTAGAGTCTATGACACTTCTATGTGTGTTCCTACTACTGTATCTCATGTGGTGTGTGGAAGCATGCATATTATGCAGACTTATAGGTGTGTGTGTGTGTGTGTGTGTGTGTGTGTGTGTGTGTGTGTGTGTGTGTGTGTGTGTGTGTGTGTGTGTGTGTGTGTGTGTGTGTGTGTGTGCGTGTGTGTGTGTCTGATTGATGCACCTCCTTTCTCTTGCCTGACCGTATGTGGGTGTTAGTGTGTACATATTAGATGTCCAGGGGCCATTTATAGAACTGATTTCAAGCAGGAGTTGGAGATCTCTGCAGATAGCTTGTTGCCTTCAGGAAAGAACGGGGCTCATGTTAGTATTTATTACAGAATAGCTTTTCGGGCTTGCTTCCATTGTTTGACTGTTTTTTCTCAGGAACTTCTCTAAATCTCTCCCTAATTCTAAATAGTTTCAACTCCCAATAGGCTCAATGATTTGCAACACAAAGCTTCAAACAATGTCATATTTACATAAGCAAATATGGTAATCAGCTAGTAGAAATGTGCACAGTGTGTTTTTTCCTTGTCGTGTGCTTTAGCCAAGCAGTGAACACATAATACATATTTGTGCATCTGAGATTCAGCATGTCTGGATGGCCATGTAGTCTGCTGGGATGTCATTGGCAGTATGGCATAGATAGAGGACATGTTGTTGTGCCAGCAGGGAGAGGTTACAGATGGTGAACATTACATAATTGCAGTCCTCTAAGGGTAATTGAAGACGCTGTGGACCAGAGTGTGTATTCAGTCTGAGTGCTGGGTGTGTTAAGCTGTGACTCCGCTCTACAGTGGTTTGGGTTGTTGTTGGTTGTTTCCTCTGTATCACTGACTGTAGGTATTTCTCTTCATTATGATGTTGTTTTAGTTTATCGCAAATAAGTGTAAGGATCGTAAGGCCAGGACTGGACAGTTTGTGCTCTCTCTTTCTCCGTCCTCTCTTTTCTCTCCCTCTTTCTCTGTCCCTCTCCCCTTTATCTGTCCTCCTCCATGTCTCCCCCCCTCTCCACCTCTGAGGATTCTCTGGGTCACCATCTTGATGACCAACACCCCCGGAGAGTATTTACTCATTCCTGACCTTTACTCCCATCCTCATGACAAACAAAAACTGAGCCTCCATGTCCCGTCTCCAAATGAGAAGCTTCTATGCACATCTCCCACAAATGACACCTTTGATGTCTGCTCTAACCATAGCGTTTCTCCCACATTCATTCCTGAGAGTTGAATGCAATTAGTCTCTTATCCTCCTCCTCCTTTCCTTCTTCCTCTCCCTTTGATGTCTCACAGAAACCTCTCTCACTTGTCTCTCACTCTCTTGAATTCGTCTCACTATTTCTTTGCATTCAGATCAACTGCGTCACCTTCCCGCTGCCCAGTGTGATGCCAGATCAGCCAGAGCAGCAGCTACTGAAGCCCAATGAGTGGAGTTACTGTGACTACTTCTGGGTAAGATAGCGCCTGACATCTCTAAACCACTCTCCAGCTCATAGAATAAGATCCCTACTTCCTATGTTTATAGGAATCTCATCCCTGTTACATATGACTTTGAATCCAAAAGGGTAGATTTTGTCTGTCATATTAACGCCAAATCATGTGTCTACAAACATGATTGTAACAGAAGCCTCTTTTCACTGAACTGTGATTTGGATGGTTGTTCTTGTTCCACTGAGTCATGTTCTCAGTGGCTGTCTGTATTTCTGTGGCATAATGTGCTCAGCCAAAGCTCAAGCCCATTGTGTGAATTGAATCTGTCACCTCTGGTTCACGTGGGGCTACCACATCACTCCCTGTCGTATCCACATCCTGTTACACATAGTGGGATGTGCTGCTCCTTGTTCAACCCTTAAACACACACACACACTCATAACTCACACGCAAATGACGAACACACCCACGTGCGCATGCACTCCTTGACACATACATTTGTAGTTCTCTGACTCATACACTCATCCACACACACACACTCAATGTAAAATTTTCATTTTCTCCATGAAATGAAGTCTGTGGCTGTATTGGTCTGCGTGTGTGATTGATGCTCCATCCTCTCCCTCAGACTGACAAGAAGGACCCCCAAGGGACCCCCTCTGTGGGCGGCTTTGAGGTGCTGCTGCAGAAACAGCTCAAGGGCAAACAGATGCAGAAAGAGATGGCTGAGTTCGTCCGGGAGAGGTAACACAACATAGTCAGCTTGGAAGGGGTCAGTGGTACTGTGTATTTTGTGTGTTGGGAAATGTTAGTGATTCTCTTTATCGTATCTTTTTTGGACTGTTTGTCGTGTCTTATCAGGGTGAAACAGGGTTCTCTTGTCATTGTCATTATGTTATTGTAGAGCGTGGGTTCTTTTGTCCTTGACAACCTGGGTCCACTCTATAGTATCTATTCATATATTTACAATGGATTTATTTAGCAGACGCTCTTCTTCAGAGCGACTTGCAGGAGCAATTAGGGTTAAGCGCCTTGCTCAAGGGCACATGGACAGATTTTTCACCTAGTCGACTTGGGGACTGGCCCGACACTCTTGACCGCCAGGCTAGCTGCCGCCCCAGGTGTATCATCCCCATGCACATTTGAATTCAGATACATGTGTTGTACCGTACTAGGTTTATAACGTTAAGTTGTAGATGTTCATAAAGTGGACGTCCTAAACATATGCTTTCATAGGCTTCAGCATAGCAAGAGGCCCCATTTTGCACCCACAACAAATGTTACCATTGACTCAATAGACTTGAGAATTAAGTGGACTTTCACTTTTTCCCCTGACTGTATTCACACAATTAATTTAAAGGCCCCATTCCCCAACATTCTAATTCAGGGCTGACCTTTCTTCATTGGTTCAGTGAGACAGCTGACCTGATGTCAGATTCTGGCCATATCCATTTCTTTGGAATGGCCTTCGTGACCTCCCGTAGAGGACAGGTTTACTCAGATGTGTATGGTTAATGGGTATTTGTGGGATAATTTAATGTCACAGAAATATGGCTGGTCTTTCTGAGTCGCCCTCAGGGTGGCCATGAGTAAATAGCCTCACATCATTCCCATCTCTGGCCTTTCCACAGGAAAGTGCATTAACTCATATCCAGGCTGTTGTTACAGGATATTGTTTGATATCTTCTCAGCACAGAATAATAGGCTTTGAACATCATAGTGGCCACAGTGCTGTATGTCTTTGGGTGTCGGGGATATACTGGAGGACAGTGTCTCCATGCCCCAATGCTCCTCTGAAACTCTGTCAGCTTTAAAAAAAATTATCCTCTATTGGTCTTCCCTGGAGTCCCATACTTTAGAGCCCCATGGCTGTCTTTGTCTGTTGCAGGATAAAGATTGAAGATGAATACTCTAAGAACCTCTCCAAGCTCTCCCAGAGCCCCTTGGCTGCTCAGGAAGAAGGGTGAGTGAGTTAACAGAATAGATGTCTATTCGTTCTATATTCTTCACCATATACCTGTTTGCTACTTGGGTGTTTTCCCATCCATTCTATCCAGTTTGGTTGATGTCTCTTGTTTGATCCCATTCCAGAACCCTTGGGGAAGCTTGGGCCCAGCTGAAGAGGAGTTGTCATGACGAGGCTGAAGTCCACCTCAAGTTCTCCAACAAGGTAGCCTACTGTCTTGCTAGAAGATACTGTGAATGTTATAGATTGCATGTACTCTAACAGACCAAGAAAATTCTAAAATCTCCATGTGAACCGACAGAAGTGGACAACATCCATGCTTCACTCATACCTTCAATAACATTATAGGATGTATTTTCTATGGGCTATGGAGCCCTTAGAGAAGGCTTAGTTTGCAGTCAGTTTATTTATGTGTTCCTTTGGTCAATCCAAGGCCTCTATGACCACGTACTGGGGTGTTTGTTTACCTCACTCTGGTCTGACATGGGCAAAGAAAAAAGAGGGGGGACTTACAGCAGCAATTACCAGTGAAGAAAAAAACTCTACTGGGTCTTAAGAATGCTTAAAATAAATCAGAGGTAGCCTTGAAGCTATACATAGCCTCCATTGTCTGATTAATTAGTGGGGGTCTTCTGATGAGCCCCAGGCTGCAGACATGCAGCCCGCCATGATCCCCTCTCCTCTGAGCTCGGAGACACCACGGCTGATGGGATGGGGTTAGGTAACGTGTGGAAGAGTGAGAAATCCTCTTGAACATATAGTGGCCTAAGTGCACTTTTCATGACTATTTATATCCATGCTTTATGCAGCTAGGTCACATATATCCTGTATAGGACTACCAGGACTCTAAATCGGTGTATTTATATAGTAGTTAGATAGGCAGATACAATGAAGTTACAGTGTAGTTACATATAAGTACATATCAATTACAACTGTAATAACTGTACCTCTTCAGCTCCAGTGTGAGGTGGAGAAGCCCCTGCTGACGTTCAGAGACAACTTCAAGAAGGAGTTGAAGAAGTACGATCACCACATCATAGACCTCAGGAAGCAGCTGGCCAGCCGCTATGCAGGCGTGGAGAAGGTATGGACCATTCTAAACCAAAGCATCCTATAATCCTTGTCCTACAATTCAGGTTTTCCCAGAGAAGCTTTAAATGATCCAAAATGAATGTCATAAAAAGTGTTTTAGGGATGATCTGACTACACCACATCATTATTCTGTTGGACTATTGAAAACATTCAACGTATTATAAGATGAACTGTTTTTCTGCTCAGGAAAAACCTGTTGCTTTTTGTTGCCTATCTTTCTCCCCATGGTAATCATATAGACTAGATGAATCAATCGATTGACTTCATACGATCATAACTTCCTGTTCGTTTTATTTTAGTTGGCATCCATTAAACACAGGAGATTTTGTGGGTTTACGGTTCGTGCCTGCCAAGTGCTGTGTTTACATTTCCAACAGTGTTACATCATGACATTGGAGAATTGCCTCAACAGACGAGATGAAGGAAGATCCTGTGATGTGAAATAAGAATAGATTAAGGGATGAGGCCGGGATTTGAGTGGGGAAATAGGTAGCCGAGATGAAAGGGCTGCCATGACTGTGGTAATAGCTGTAGGTTCAGTAGATCTGAGTATTAGCATGAAATGACTCATATTGTTTCTGTATTCACACTGCTGCTTGGGTTGCTGTAGGCCCGTAAAGCCCTGGCAGACCGGCAGAAAGATCTGGAAGTGAAGACCCAGCAACTGGACATCAAGCACATGAACAAACACGAGGAGGACATCAAGAAGGCCCGGAGGAAATCCACACAAGCAGGTCAGGGGTTAAACACACATTGCATCATATGTAGAGCAGCCACACGTCACAGTTCCATGAAACGCCAGCATAGCGGTGCCGATTCTATCCCCAGAGAGGAGAGAACATGCACCCAAAGCATGCTGCATTCTCAGGTGTGCTTTTTATTAACTTACCACAGTGTACTTCTAAAGGCGACAAATTGCCTCTCTCCTTTCAAATCTGAGCCATTCAATTCACCCACAGCGGTGTTTCTTGATAAATCAGCCCTGTATCGCTGAGCAGCGGCTTTTATGTTGCGTAAGCCCCTTTTGAGGCCACTCTTGCGTTGCACGCAAATTGCCTACCCTTGTGATGTTGTGCTGCCATTGTGTAAAGTTGTGGTGGTGTTTTCATAAGCAGCAAGAGGCATAGCCGACAGATTGAGAACTCTGTTGACGGAAGCACCCCCTGACACAACACCAGAAAACATTGCAAAAGAGAGCCAGTAGTATTTCAACATGCAAATAAGTTTAATGATCTATTTTTGTGGTGGGATAATAAGTCGGCTAGGAGAGGACCATTACCCACAATCCCCAGGGCTAATCTTTTGGTCGCAGTGAACAAGGGTATCAATGGAGGACTTGTCCCATCCGGACCAGCCAGGCATCCCAAACAGTCAGATCTGGCAACATGGATCACATGGCCGGGCCTGTTGTGTAAATGGAGCAGAGACAGGGTTGTGGACAGTGCAGATATGTTTCACACGCTCAGGGTTCAGACTTGGGGTGGATTCCCAGACTGTGTTGCCGAAGAAGATGTTTTCCCCAGCAGGAGGCAGAGGGGGTGAGGTGGGGCAGTCAGATAGGGAATGTGGGAGGGTTCAGTCAGACATGGATGGGGTTTGAGAGCTCAGACAGGAGGCCGACAACACTAAAGCTCACTGCCAACAGCAGCCAATAGTAATGTAATGATACTAAGCAATTAGCATAGTCAAAATATTGAGCAATGTCTCTTAATTTATACTTAAAACCATCTGTTATACTGCAAGTATATTTTCCAGTGTTTTGTGTTGTACTGTGGATCTCAAAAACATTATCATGTGCTTAGGAGACAAACACGTCTTGCTTTGCATTTATATTTGAATGTGGAATCATAGTGAATATGCTTAATTCAGATAACATGAGGCTATGATCAGCCATGCAGTACAATGCCTGGGGCTCCCATTTCTCTGTATTCCAGATAGTATGATGGTACAAATAGTTCTGGTGCCAAGATTGTAATTGCTTTTTCCGTACATATCTATGCACACACTTTAGAGGAAAAAGCCAGCATGAAAAAATAAATAAATTAAAGTCGTCATCTTGTTCATTCTCTCTCCCACTCAGATCCTTAGTCTCAGTTCACAGCTCTAATCAATAGATCCCGTTAGGCACGCTTTAGATGACGTCTGCCTTGTGTCTTTCACTTTTTACAGGGGCAAATGTCATTTAAAACCCTGGCCCCATTTCCATATAGATTGAGATGTGCTATTATTGGAGAGGCTGGATTGTCAAATAATTTCCTCTGTAGTTTTGTTTTAGGTTGTTTCTTAAACCCTTTTGTCATGACGTTGCATTAGTTAATGTGACGACTGTTGCTCATCGAATGTTTAAAGTTTCTAATTGCGTGATTAACTGAATCAAGCAATTATTAACTCATTAACCTGGGGCACCATGGGAAAAATAGTTTTTATTGAGTTTCTATTTCCCAATCTCGTTCTGAACGTCCGTGAAATAGTCCGTGAATCTGCACGGACCCGGGTCTCAGCAATGAGTTCGTGCCACACCAATCTTAGTTGAATATTTATTTACTAAAAAGCTAAAATGATGATAAAAGATACACATAGACAAAACATATTATAGGCTATTGATTAGAACTTAGTATAACGGGCCAACACACTATGGCGCGTGTTACCCACAATGGGGATTTCAAAAGAGAGAGAAAAAAGAAAAGTACACGAGAGAAATATACATTTGGGTGAATTTGTCAGCTATGCTATTCTAACCCTAGCCTTGCCCCAAACTGCTGCTCTTATGGGTCAGAATATAATGATGTAATTATGTGGGGAAGTTATCTGTGGATCCTCCACGTGGACCGTTCAGGCTGCTCGATGATGCACTTCTCCGGCGCGCCTTTCTGGTCGTCCTCACGATGTCAGTGTCCTTTTGGCTTAGGAGTCTGTTCCCTCACCCTTACTATGGAAGGGGTCTTCCAAGGACAGACAGCTCAGAGCTCACAGCATAGGAATGAAACCTTTTAGATACCACGATTCGCTGGGATTGGATGCTAAGGGGGTCCGGCTTGAATTCACCCGCTTAGACACAGCTACTCATCCGTAGCCTGGGTTCTGGGTTCGTTGACTTTTTAGACCTTGGCTGCAGCTTGGGTCACGTAGTCTTCTGTAAATTCTTTACTCACAGGTTTTATACCCTTGGGTCAGAAGTGGGCGTAACTGCCTTTAGGGCAATTCTCTGGGCGTACCTAGTTAAGAGCAAGGTCTATGTTTTTCTCAAATCCAATTTTAGACAAAACATTTTTACCAAAACATTCCCTTTGATTTGGACATTTTCCACACAATGTACAATGTATAAACATCAAACATATACTAGGAAAACTCTTCACGTTACAATGTTTTCGTAATAACGTCATCTATTAACCTTTAATAACTAAACAAAAATGACATACATTTTCATATTCCATCTATCATCATGACCACCATTGTGGCTGACGGAAACCATTGTTCCAAAGTCCCTTCATTTCATGTTTAATGTTCTGAGGCTGGTTCTCCATAGTAACAGGACAAAGGAATTTGTCTGTGGCCTGAGATTTACCAGGGGCGTGAGGGGTCATAAAACCCCCACATCTTCAGACCCCTAGATCTCTCCTCCTCTGTTGGGGTTGAGAGATAATCTGTAGGGTTGTGGTCTCCTGTAACCTGACCTGATCAGGACAGTCATGACACTTTCTATAGTAGGCCTTTGTAATATATGTCTAATAGATTGAACTGAAATGTAGAAGAATGTTTCTAGGTCACATTTGCTTTGCACTTTTCTTCAACACTATTTAACCAAGCTTTTATAGACTTAGCATCAGAGGTTAGCCTCTGCATTACGTTGCATCGATAGAGATGTCCCACACTGCAACAGGCATGGTTACTGAGTGCCCTTTGCTGGAGACATAGGGACTGAGTTCATGCACACTTTTCCTCATGCATAAGTTGATTTAGGGCCTACATTTAATGTAGTAAATACTTCAAGCCGGTAGTACTTCATATTTAACTACCTCAATTTAACTGCACATGTATACCAGCAACTTAATGTTTATTTGTTGAGTATTACCTCCTAGTCAAATACACTGTGTTGAATGACCACTCTGAATCTGTTCTCTACAGGTGATGACCTCATGCACAATGTGGACCTGTACAACCGGGCCCAGTCCAAGTGGTTTGAGGAGATGGTCACCACAAGCCTGGTAATACAATTGAACTAACTCGTCATAGTCTCATTGTTGATAACAAACAATAAAAGCTGATCACGTTCATCGTTATCTTTGTTTTGACAGTGAGGTTGATTCCTTTGTCTATGTATTTCCCTCTGTTCTTCAGGAGCTGGAGAGACTTGAGGTTGAGAGGGTGGAGATGATACGACAAGATTTACGCCAGTACACAACGCTGCGACATGAAACTGACATGTTCAACCAAAGTGTGAGCCATGTGTCCATTTCACTTACAGTACAAGTGGCGGTTCCCTTGAGTCAGCCTGACAGAACATGTGGCTGTTTGCTGGAGTCAGACAACCAATCTGACAGTCATGACAGCCTGGACTCAAGGGTAGAATACGGTCACCGTAACCGACCTTGACGTAACATAGTAAAAGTACATCTGGGACACCCCAATTAGAATGATATGTTACATTTTGTATGGTATGTGTTCATTTGTAGATGTCCATCATCCGTTTCGTATGATATGTTACGAATTACAATTCGTACAATTCGTATAATATGTGATGAATTGCAATTTGTACAATATGTTACAAATTTGCCAAATGTATGATATGTTAAGAATTATGAGTTATAATGTTAGCTAGGTGGCTAAGGCTAGGGGTTATGGTTAGGGGTTACAGTTGGGTTAAGGTTAGTTTTAGGGGTTAGTTTAAGGGTTAGATTAGGGTTAGGGGAAGGTTTAGCTAATGTAGCCGATGTGAAATGGCTAGCTAGTTAGCGGTGGTGCGCGCTAGTGGCATTTCAATTGGTGACGTCACTTGTTCTGAGACCTTGAAGTAGTGGTTCCCTTTGCTCTGCAAGGGCCGCGGCTTTTGTGGAGCGATGGTTAACGATGCTTTGAGGGAAACATGTCACGAGCTACTCATTTTTTTCCTAGCTTTAAAATAGGCACATTCTTCTCCTCTCCCCTCCAACTCTTCCCTGGAACCTTAGTGTACAGGAGAAAGTAGTGCATTATGTTTTCTGTCAATATACCTGTTTTAAAAAATGGTCAATAAATTCTAAGGAGGGGCTCTATAAAATCCTAATTGTTTTATATATTTTCCCAAATTATGTTTTTCAGTTTTATTTTTCCTGTTTTAAGATTGTTTTTGTTTTTCACTTTCAAAATGACACTTGTTCATAGAGAAACAACGAAATTGGATGTTTTGAGTCACAACAGAAGACCTTATATTTTTGGTCTGGAATAAAACGAACACATTTAGATTTTTGAGTATAATTCCCCTTTAATTGTGCATCTAGAGAGTGAGCAATGTGCCGTCTAATGTGCCGGTCTAGCAATGGTTCTGTCCTACTGGTGCTTATTTAATGGTAACGTTTGCAAATAATAGACACAAATTACATACTTAATCATGATATACAGTACTTCTGCTAGATAATAAATTAATTGGCAGATATCGTGTTAGGTTTGGCTTTTTTTGCGAATAGTGGCTAACCAATGGTGGGATAATGTCAATGTTGCGTTGATTAGATGGTAGCTGGGAGCATGCGGTCTGTTTGCGGTGGAACGTGAAAAATGCATGTACTTTCAGAATTGTTGGCGAGCTACTCGTAGATGGGCTGCGAGATCGATCTGTTGGAGACCCCTGTGCTAAGTAGTTTCAAAGTATCTAAAAAGTAGTAAGTAGTTGCAAAGTTGCTTATGAGCTAAAATGCTAATGTTGTCTGTGATGAGATTCGAGTATGCAAACGTTGGATTGCTAGGCGTTCGCGTTATACCCGTAACCTTCTGTTTTATGATACCATGCCAAACGTAACATATAATACTAATTTGAGTGTCCTGTATTTACATTTACCATGTTACGTCTAGTCTGTAAGACCAGACTGGCCATGGTCAGCCTAGTTAATTGATGAGCAGTTTTGAACTATTATGTTAAATAATTAAATATACAACATAGGTTGCACTTTGTGTGATGGTTACCATCTGAAGAGCATAGTGCTACAGTAAAACAGAATGGTCATCAGTGAAATAGGTCTTTTGGAGAGCATAGTGCTACAGTAAAACAGAATGGTCATCAGTGAAATAGGTCTTTTGGAGAGCATAGCGCTACAGTAAAACAGAATGGTCATCAGTGATATAGGTCATTTGGAGAGCATAGCGCTACAGTAAAACAGAATGGTCATCAGTGATATAGGTGTGGTGTATGTTGATTTTTTAAAAATCAGATCCTTGTTAGGAGCTAACAATTCTAGATCAAGTATCCCAATACAAAGGATTTGTGCAATGTACTCAGGTCAACGTTTTGGTAAGCATGTTGGTTGTGAAAATGCTGGCCAAACAGTTAAAAGGATTTCACTGCCTCCAAACTCGATCACCATACCACTGTCACCCCTTCACCAGCTGTTATCACCCCCTGCTGACTGTTTCACTGGGCCATACAGGGAGAATGAACCCAGATGCTCTCCTCATTTAGGAGGTGCAAACACCTGCAGATCTAATGAGACGTTGAGGGTCCTGTACCAAGGGTAGTGCCACTTTGGGTGATGGTGAAGGCCAATTACAGGTGCCACACACTACTGATCAGCCTAATAAGGAGGTTGTCCTTTAGAGGTCCACTATAACAAGCTCAGCTGATACCTGCTGGCACACTTCTTTGCCTTCAGTTGTATTAGCAAAAGGCAGCTCGATGTGTCTCCAGAAACAGTACTCTTAACCCTGACCACTATGGATAGAAGTGTCTGTCTCTCCCCTCATTGTGTTCTGTATGAGCATCTACGAGTTCTCTAAGCATTTACATTGTCTATGAGATGTGTCAGTGTTGGCTTCATGTGCGATGAAGGTCCATATGAGCCTGTGTGTGTGTGTGTGTGTGTGTGTGTGTGTGTGTGTGTGTGTGTGTGTGTGTGTGTGTGTGTGTGTGTGTGTGTGTGTGTGTGTGTGTTGGCAGACGGTGGAGCCAGTGGATCAGCTGCTTCAGAGTGTGGACCCAGCCAAAGACCGAGAGCTGTGGGTGCAGGAGCACAAGACCGGGGAGCTCCGCCCTGTGGACATGGACATATAGTCAACTACATTGACGTACCTCAAGCAGCCAGAGGCAACACCTCCATACTGTCAGAATCCCAGGCCTCTCACAGAACATTCCAACTACAGGTGCAGGTGCATGTATGTTCAGGATAAGGTGAGACCTGTACATTCTGTCTATGATGACATCAGAATAGCACAATGTTAACTCAGTGATAACTGGAGAAAGGTTAGCATTCCCAATGCAGTGCTTTTCAACCTACAATGGAAAAACAAGAGATCCATAGTCCAAATACCAGCATGTTACAGTAATACAATGTTTGATAGTTTTACTGTGTATAATGAATGCCAGTAAACAAGCTTAAACAATAATGTTGTTTTTTATCTGTTGTAAAATTAGAAGTTTACCCTATTAAGAAGGATACATTTTTATGTATTTGAGGAATAGATTGGATGCATTGTAAAACCTTATAATTTTGGCATATAAACCGAACAACTAATTATTAACATTTCACTTTATTTTAGATACTGGAATATGAAACATTATGTGATATCCTAGATTAATTATGATATATTTTCATATTTACGCCCATTCATTTTACATTTACTGTATATGGTTAAGTGCATATTGGTGAAATATGATGGCTGTCTTGGCACTGTAGTACAATGTATATGGGATGTGTTTACAGAAGGTATATACTCCAAGTTACTGCACTCAATGAACAAGAGTGAATCAACTCATTAAGGTTTGTCATGAACACGAATTTATGTACAACAACCTCTCTCTAAGTTGAATAGGGTAAGATGTTTAGGATTGTGAAACAGCATGTTTGTCACACGTCACCTCGTGTGGCAGATTGGAACATAGGCCTGAGTCTATTTTGGATCTGTGGTGAGACAATGATGACGACGATCCATGTTACAATGAACACCTTTTAGTGCCTCAAGGTTGTAAACAGTACCTGGAATGTTCTTGATATATTCTATTCTGCATCAGTGTATATTTGTAGATACAAGCTAGATGTATTTTGCTGTTAACTGTTTAAGTGGCCTTGCACTTTCGGTCAACTAAATGTTTGTACCTTGTTGTTTGTCAATTAACTATAACAGGACAATAGTCAACAGATTCGAAAATCATTCATTTATTTTGCACGGCACTTTGTGGGTCAACCATTGCTTAGAGTTGGGAATTGCTATTTTGCATTTATCCTAAATACAGTCCACTTTGTATTTCCAGGAGTGCTTTGTATTTCCAGGAGTGCTTTGTATTTCCAGGAGTGCTCAGTTGGATGCTCCAAGTCACATTTTAATGACTCGCAAAAGCTCATCAGAAAAAGTGGTCAGTGTTACTTGCACTGGAACCTGTGCTTGTCCATACATTTCATACAGTATGCTATTAACAGATAATAGCCTTTAGCCAACATATCCACCTTAAAAAGCGTACATAACATGATATAAAATACTGCATGTTTGTCTGTCTGTCTGTCTGTCAGTCTGTATTTTGCCGTTAGTTATTCTGGAAGTGTAACAAAGCAGGGACTTACTGTGTTTATGGACCATCTCCTCACTCCTTTCATATTCTAATGTGGATAATACATTCACTATGCCAAGACATGCAAACAGAGAACACATCTATTCAGTATATAGACAACGTCTATTCAGTATATACATGCCTTATCCACATTGTTTCTAGGTGAGAAAATATGAAAATACCACTGAAATGATTTGCATTGTTCTATCCCAAACTAATCCAGATTGAAATGTTGTACTTATTGTATACGTTATCAGTATGTGACAGTATGTGTTGACAGTATGTGTCAATGTTATATGTGTTATGGTAAAGTTCTTACATTAGAAGTTAATGTACTTAACTTAACCACTCATTTTGTAGTAATGTTGATTTAATTGCCTTTTGTTAACTGATTTCCATTTCTCATGTACATCAATTCAAATGTTTCCAATCTTTAAAGAAATGTCAAATCATTGGTGACCTTTGTCCAGACAATATACTGTAGAATGCTGTGTTTACAATAAATCGTTTCCTTGGAAATACGATTTGACAAGACTTAAAAGGGTTTTGTTTCATTATCATATACTGGCTTACATACAGTTTGGCTTACTTCAAGTTCTGGGACATGTTTAAATGAATTGGATTCATCCCAATAAGCAGATGAAATTCAGCCTTTTGCCTCCGGCTTTTACAGTCAATCCCCTCCCCTCTGACTGTCTGTGGATTGGCCAGGGAGATCCAGGGAGATAGGCCAGGTGGGGGAATATTGACATGAAACCAGGCCATGCATTACTGGGAGCCAGATCAGGCTTTAGAGAGAGAACGAGTCCTGTGTTTCTGACCTTACAGCTGGGACAAGTTCAGTGCCAAGATGACATATGATTGGAGTTAAAGCACATGTTCTGTAATTCATTATTTGACGTGTGTAATGTATGGAGCGGGCTGCTCCTCGCTCTAGATCATCTTTAATATTGCAGATTGTGGGTTCTATCAATGTAATTGTTTGCGTCATTTCCAATATTTTGTTCTTTATTATTTCCCCCTAACCCTACCACCCCTCCCCTAACTGGAGTAAACCAATGGACAACAATACGTAGACTTATACTCCCTGCTTATACAATATATTTTACAGGCACCTCAGTTATACCTCAGTTATCCCTCTTCCTTTAGTCCCTCCCATCTATCTCTAGTTTTCATTTCTACTTGCCATATATTTTTCAACTGTGCTGTGCTGTTTCACAAAAGTTCTGAACCTTTCTATTCTCATAGTTTGAGGCTGCTCCTCAATCTCATCAACACTATTGAGCCATTCTCTTAGATTGCAATTATGGTCATTTGGTTATATGTTTACTATTGTTCTTGTAAACAAAGACAGTTATTGTATTTGATACTATAGTATGTCTCTTTAACAATATAAACCAACATATGATCAAATTCAGGATGATACCATTTCAAAATATAATAACTCTACACACTTAAATACACGCTTATTGAAGGGAAATCAAAATGCCAACAAGAAAGAAATGTCATTCCCTCAGGACCAGGCAGACGATTTGTGAAAGTACATCTGTATTGCTCTTTTTAGAATGCCTTGAATCATTCAACAAAAGTTGAATATTACATTTACTCATTTTCTCTACTTAAATCCAGTATATAGTATATATATTTATTTTTTTAAACGTTTTTTAGAACCCCTTAATAATGTCATTTTTCACAGCGTTTTTTATTATATAGTTTCCAGCAGTCTCTGGCAGCATCAACAAAATGTCAACAATATTCAAGAAAAAAGACTCCTTTTCCTTTGTTCTACCAGTTGAATACTGTACATTGTATGAGGTTTCAGTCCTGCTAAGCACATTATAAGACACATTCTATAGACATGATTACCTTCATAACAAACCTCTGCCAGGATGTTTCTAAACTGACCTTCACATACTAATAGGATTGATAGTAAGACAGGGATTGTTAACTTCAGCCTAATTCCCTTCACAAGGAGCTCCCCACTGGGCACCTAATTTCATTTAAATATCATGGAAACAACATTGATTCAACCAGTGTGTGCCCAGTGGGTCCTTTCCTGGTGGCTTTCTCTTTATTCAACTAATGCAAGTGAACACAGCAGCAGGCAACAGAATCCTGGAAACCATTCATTCATTATGAAATAGAAAATAATACCCATAATTCTAGAGCACGGAACAGTTATTTGAGTGGGAAGAAAAGTCCAGGTGTCTCATAGACAAACAGGTCATCCACCACAATGTGCGGTACTTCAATGTGTAAGCCAATGTTGTCTAGCGCACAAAGAGCCCAGGTCTGGCAGGTGAGTTGGGTTTGTAAACAGTTAAGCTTTGAACAGTCTTATAGAATTCAAAAGAATGATTTTGTCAGAAAGCTATTGTTTCTTCTCCTTCAGTTTGTCCTTGATTTTCTGGGGCTCATCATACTGAATCAACCGTAGGATGTCCTTGTTGTCCATCACTCCTTGAATGAATTCCCTCTCTGCAATCTTGTCTGGAAAGGAAACATAGAAAATGTCATTACTGAATCAACATTATTATGGTTGTTTATTTAATGTATCTAATTGTGCAAAACTCATAAGAAGTCTCTCATGCCAGAAGTTCTCATCACATTTAGAAAATTCTTCACAATCAAAATTACCATCTTCTTTCTTTCCAAAAAAGTCCCAGACTTTTTCTGCTCTCTTATCAGGTGTGTTTTCATCTTCAGGCAGGTCCTTTTGGTCTTCCTCAGGGATCATGTTAAATATTGACTGTAAAGCAATATAACAATAAAACATAAACACTTTCAAATGTAGATTAAATACTGAATTCAGCACATGTACTATAATAGCACAGTTCTTGAAATGCAGACTACATAAAGATTGTTCTCCCATCATATTTTTACGGGACGACTGAATACGTAGAATATTAAACAATTCACCTTATCATTTCACAAATGTATGAAATAATATATGTTCTGCTTTTAATTTGATTCATCTTGTTGCACTTTTTGGTTGTAACTAAGATCTTTGTTTATGTCCATTTTGTATACTGAGTGGTTCAGTAACTACCACCACACTAGAGGCAGAGAAATGGTTTGTTTTTGTACCTTAACAATCTCTTGGATCTCATTTTTGCTGATGGTTCCGTTTCCATCCACGTCGTAGAGGGCGAAGGCCCACTCTAGCTTCTGCAGGGTCTTACCTCCGGAGGTAAGGTGCAGGGCCACAATGTACTCCTTAAAGTCCAGTTGACCATCTGCGTTGGTGTCAAAGCTCCTAAAGACATGCCTTGCGTACTCAGTAGGGTCTGCATTAGGGAAGAAGCTGGCATAGATGCCCTCAAATTGCTCCTTGGTGATCCTGCCCGTGGGGCATTCCTTGAGGAAGGACTGGTACCAGACACACAGCTCGGCCTCGTTGTACTTAGTATTGGACTTCAGGTCCTCCAGAAGTTCCTTAGACAGTGCCCCACTCTTAGAATTCCCCATGCTGCAAAGAAACACTATGGCGAAGTGATAATATTGTTATTGTTCTTGTTTTGTGTGTACTACCTCTCTCATCTGACTT